>NC_092874.1:164345108-164663680 GCF_028372415.1 Notamacropus eugenii
AATATCTGTAAAGAATGACTCTCAACAAATTCTAGAGCAGCTGAAGCCACAGAATGATGGAGTTGAGGAGACTTCCAGCCCAGGGTGACCTGGAAGCCCCATAGGAAAGGTCTGCCTGTCGCACCAGATCCAGAGTGCAGCACAGCCCAGCGTTGGCTGGGAAGCAAAGGAAGAAGCGCGGCCAAATTAGGCTTCAGGGGTGCAATACCCAGCAGTAGCACAGATCCCTCAACCCACAGGTGCCTAAGGTCAGTGAGAGGGTTTTTTAGCTGACCCAGAAGGGAGCAGGGTCCACCCCATAGCTCTAGCCCTGGTCAGTGACCCTCATAGCAGGTAGCAGCCTCAGCACACCTGAGGAAACTGGGAAATCCTGGGGGCCTGGGGAAACTGAGCAGCTGACCTGAAACTCAGCTCCAAGTACTGCCCTGGTAGAACTGGACGTGAGGTGTGTTTGGAGAGGAAATTCTATTCCTCTCAGATTCTGGGCAAAAAAAGTTTTCTGGTTGCTCCTGGACCAGTGTGAAAGCTTAACTGTGCCACCCTGGAGAAACTGATATCTTACAGGGCCCCATATACCCTACTCTTGACAAAGAACCCAAAAGTCAAGTATTTCATTGGGAAAATGCCCCAAAAAGAGGAAAAAAAGACTATCGAAGATTACTTTCTTGGTGAACAGGTATCTTCTCCCACCCTTTTGGATGAGGAGGAACAATGCTTACCATCAGGGAAAGACATAAAAGTGAAGGTTTCTGTATCCCAGACATCCAAAATGAATATTCAGTGGTCTCAGGCCATGGAAAAGCTCAAAAAGTATTTTGAAAATCAAGTAAGAGAGGTGGAAGAAAAATTGGGAAGGGAAATGAGAGATGTAAGAGAATCATGAAAAGCAAGTCAACAGCTTGCTAAAGGAGACCCCAAAAATACGAAAGACAATAACACCTTTAAAAACAGGCTAACTCAATTGGCAAAGGAGTTTCAAAAAGCCAATGAGGAGAAGCATGCTTTAAAAAGCAGATTTAGTCAAATGGAAAAGGAGGTTCAAAAGCTCATTGAAGAAAATAGTTCTTTAAAAATTAGAATGGAACAGATGGAAGCTAATGACTTTATGAGAAACTAAGCAATCACAAAACAAAATCAAAAGAACAAAAAAATGGAAGCTAATGTGAAATATCTTATTGGAAAAGCAACTGACCTGGAAAATAGATCCAGGAGAGACAATTTAAAAATTGTGGGACCACCTGAAAACCATGACCAAAAAAAGAGCCTAGGCATCATCTTTTATGAAATTATCAAGGAAAATTGCACTGATATTCTAGAACCAGAAGGCAAAATCAATATTGAAAGAATCTACTGAGCACCTCCTGAAAGACATCCAAAAAGCGAAACTCCTAGGAACACTGTAGCCAAATTCCAGAGTTACCAGATCAAGGAGAAAATATTGCAAGCAGCCAGAAAGAAACAATTTAAGTATTGTGGAAATGTAATCAGGATAACACAAGATGTAGCATTTTCTAAATAAGGTATCAAAGGGCATGGAATATGATATTCCAGAAGTCAAAGGAACTAGGATTAAAACCAAGAATCATCTACCCAGAAAAACTGAGAGTATATGGTCTTTCAATGAAATAGAGGATTTTCAAGCATTCTTGAGGAAAAGACCAGAGCTGAAAAGAAAATGTCACTTTCAAACGTAAGGATCAAGAGAAGCATGAAAAAGGTAAACAGAAAAGAGAAATCATAAGGGATTTACTAAAGTTGAACTGTTTACATTCCTACATGGAAAGACAATATTTGTAACTCTTGAAACTTTTCTCAGCATCTGGGTAGTTGGAGGGAGTACACACACACACACACAGACACACACACATCCACATTCACCCGCACACACACATATACACACACAGCAACTAGAAGTGAACACTTATGGGTAGGGAAAAGGTCAAAAGAGAGGATAGAAGAAATGGAGGGCAGGATAGGATGGAGGGAAATAGAGTTAGTCTTACAGAACCTGACTATTATGGAAGTCATTTGCAAAACTACATATAAATAGCCTATATTGAACTGCTTGCCTTCTCAGTGGGGATGGGTGGGGAGGGAGGAAGGAAGAGAAGTTGGAACTCAAAGTTTTAGGAACAAATGTTGAGTATTGTTTTTGCATACAACTAGGAAAGAAGAAATGCAAGTAATGGGGTATAGAAATTTATCTTGCCTTACAGGACAAAAGAGAAGATGGGGCTAAGGGAAGGGAGGCATGTAAGAAGGGAGGACAGATTAATCATTTGGGTAATCAGAATGCTTGGAGTTTTGGGGTGGGGGGAAGGGAGAGATGGGGAGAAAATTTGGTACTCAAAAGTTTGTGGGAATGAATGTTGAAAACTTCAAATAAATAAATAAATTCAAAGAAAAAGAGTTTTCCTTAGGTGTGGTTCTCCTCTGGGCTGTTAGCCTCAATTCCTCTAAGGAGACCCTAGCTGACATTTCTATTCTGTTTAACGGCTGGCACTTCTAGAAGCTACATCTCCCCTATTTTTTCTTTCATCTTACTGTATCTGAGTTTGTCCTTGTTTGTTCTCAGTGCCTTGTTCCCTTCTCCTTGCTGAATCTGTTCTCTGCCATTGTTCTAGTGTCTCCTATGACATCGTTATTAAGTATTGTTCCACTCTTATTATTGCTTTCTTGTAAGCCTTATAGTCTGGCTCCTCAAGCTGCTTCACTGCCTGGAATCTTCCTCAACTTGACAAATCGTTCTTTTAAAAATATTTTTATAGAAAAATGTTTTATAGAATTGCAAATTAATAGAAACAAGAAAAATTATTTATAGAAAAAGCCAACTATTTCCACAACATAGAACAATTAAAAAGGATGACTGTATATGAAAATGCAAAGTTACTCTGCACATATAACTAGCTGCACAACTTGCTCTTCCTTTCAAATATACAACAAAATTATCAGTAAATACCTGAAATTCTCCCACCCTCCAACTACTGCCCTGCAAATGGCTATTAATAGAGACAGATAGATTGACTGACAGACAGACAGACAGACAGACAGATAGATAGATAGATAGATAGATAGATAGATAGATAGATAGATAGATAGATAGATAGATGTGTGTGTATTATTCTATACCTACTACTATTTATCTGTTTTTTTTTTCCCCTTTGGATAGAGATAGTGTCTTTCTTCATATGTCCTTTATAGTTAATTTGGGTATTTCTGATAGACAAAATAATCCCTCAAAGTCATTCTTAAAACAATATTGCTGTTACTGTATTTAATATTCTCTTAGCTCTGTTTATTTTGCTCTTCATTATTTTGTACAAGTCTTTCCATTTTTCTTCTAAAATCATTAAGCTCATCATTTCTTAGAGTACAGTAGTATTCGATTGCAATCATACTACAGCTTTTTTCACCCATTCCCCAATTGACGGGCATCCCTGAGATTTCCAGTTCTTTGCCACCACAAATCCAGATGCTGTACACATTTTAGAGCATAAACATTATTTTCCTTTTCCACTGGTCATCTGTGCACACAGACCAAGTAGTCATACTGTTGAATCAAAGGATATAGGCAGTTTCATAACTCTTTGGGTGTAATTTTAGATTACTCTCCAAAATGATTGAATTACTTCATTTCCACCAACAATGCATTAGTGTTCCATTTTTTTCCATGTTCTCTACAACATTTGTCACTTTCCCCTTCTATCATTTTAGCCAATCTGGTTGGTATGAAATGATATCTTGAGCTTGTTTTAACCTGAATTGTTCTAATCAATAATAATTCACAGAATTTTTATGTGACTATAAATTGTTTTGATTTTTTCATTAGAATATTGTTTGTTCATATTCTTTCAGCACTTATCATTTGAGGCAATGACTCATATTCTTGCGTATTTGACAAAGTTCTTTATATAATTTAGGTATGAGATCTTTATCTGATAAACTGTCAATGAAGTATTTCCCCCATTTTTCTGCTTTTCCTTCTAATCTTGGCGATATTTGTTTTGTTCATATAAAACTTTTTAATTTAATGTAATTGGAATTATCCATCTTATACCTAACTTTGCTCTCTCTTTTTTGTTTCTTCATAAATTGTTCTTCTATTCATAATTCTAACAAGTAATATGTTCTATATTCTATTTTTATTGAAAAATCTCTTTTTGTGTCTAGGTAATGTATTCACTTTGACTTTATTTTGACAAATGGTGTGAGATATCAATTCATACCCAGTTTCTACCATTCTGATTTTGAATCTTTTCAATATTTTTAATGAAATAATGAATTTCTATCCAAAAATCTCAAATCTTTACACTTGTCAACTATAAGGTTTTAGGTTTATTTGCTGCTGCAAATTACACATCTATTCTATTCTACTGATTTATTTTTCAATTTCTTAGTCAGTACCAGATAGTTTTTAATAATTATTTTCCTTCTATTACTGCCACAAGCACTGTACAGACATTTATTATCTCAATGTTGACTACTGAAAGAACCTGTCAATTGGTCTTCCTGTCTCAGCTCTCACCCCATTTCAATCTATCCTTCACTCAGTTGCTAAATTGATCTTCTTAAAATGCATGTATCACTCCCACTCATTCATTGGTTTCTTATTGCTTTCAGGATCAAAAAAAAAATCCAATTTGACTTTCAATGCCCTTCATAGCTGATTGTTTATATCCTTCTAGCATTTTTTTTAATCTTATTTTTTTTTTTACACCTTGACATTTTCTGCATCTCACTGATATTTGCTATTCTTTGCATAAGTACTATGAAGTCATAATCTCTGGTGTTCAGCATTTTCACTGATTGTATCTCATATCTTGAACAGTGCATCATCTATCCTCATGTGCCATTAGACTTCCTGGTTCCTTTAAGTCACAAATAAAGTTCAGCCTTTTGCAAGAAGACTTTTCAAGTAGTTCCAAATACTTTGTGACTTCCCTCTGTAATTACTCGCAATTTATTTTCTCTAAATTTTATTTTTTTCATAATTGTTTATAATTGTCTCTCACATTAAGACTGTGAGCCCCTTGAAAACAGCAAGTGTCTTTAAATTTCTTTGTGTTCTTTGTGTGTAGTACCATGCCCAGCACATAGTAAGAGCTTAAAAATGCTAGCTTTTCTCATTTATTCCTATTTTGTTCCTAAGCTATGTTTTATGACATATCATCATTCTCTATAGTCAACTTCACATTGGAATCATTGAGTATGTAACATACATGTTAATAATATGAGTTTTGCAATTAGAAAATCCGTTTTAAAAATCACAGTTCTGCCCCTTAATATTAATGTGATCTTAAACAAGAATCTTAAACTACTTGGCCTTCAAATTTTTATATTTAAAATTAGAGTGGTTGTGTCAGGATCATAGAATCATTTGTATTATTGACTGAGAGCAGGAAGGGATAGTATAGGTTATCTAAGCAGCTAAGTGATATGATGAGTAGTGTGCTGGGTCTAGAGTCATTAAGACCAGAGTTCATATCTGGTCTGAGACACTTAGTAGCTATGTGATCCTGAGCAATTCACTTATCCCTGTTTGTCTCAATGTTCTCATCTGTAAAATGAGAATAATATGAGCACTGACCTTATAGGGATTTTGTGAAGATGAAATCTTAAAATAATTGCAAAGGACTTAGTGAAGTTCCTGACACATAGTGCCATATAAACATGATAGAACTACATATTATTATTATTATTCAGTTTAGCGATATTTGTAGGCTAGGTATCTATTCTAGTCTTAGAAAGGCTAAATGATTTGCTAACAGTCACACTTAAAGTTAGTATTGACAACATCAGAATTTAAACATGGCTCTTTGTCTAACCTCTGAGGTCCCTTCCAGAGCTAAAGCTATAATTTAATTATATTGAGTATATCATTCAAATTATTTAGAATTTCTTCATGTAATTTCTTTACTTTACTTTTTTCTTAAAGAAAGTATTCTTTGATCCTATGCTCATTTAAGCTCTATTCATTCGAATATTCATATATAGAAAATACAGTTCATTGAATTACCATCGATTACTCTGTTCTGAAATGAATCTTAGACAAAAATTCTAGTAAATGATTACAAAAAGTTCTGAGTTACTTTTCTGTTGTTTAACAGATGGCATCCATCTTAGTAGATGTATTAGAATGATTGAATAGTGTGCTACCACCATCTAGTGATGCTACTCAGAATTGCTTTTATATATCAATATGTCACAATAAATTTTTCTTTTCCTTTGGGGATCTTGATAGTCAAATATATGTATTTTCTCTAAATATTCAACAATATTATGCCTAAGTGAAGGCATAATGAAGTTTTTAGAATCATATAAAATAAAAAAGATAATTGATATGGCTAAAATTAATTAAAGGTACAAAAACACATGACTTCTTAAAGTACAATAAAATTCCTCACTATTACAAAAAAAAATCAGGGATTATTTTAAGAAATCGTTTTAAATTTTATTTGTACAATAGTTTTTTTCATTTTAAAGTGATTTTTTTAAACAGGAAGTATTATTTTAATTTAAATAATTTCAAAATCAATAAAATCAAATAGAAATCTCGACAAACATTTTACTCTTGACAACTGTGTTACCTACTTTTCAAATTTTCTATTTTCAACTATACTTTTTAGGGTGGAAATAAATTAAAATGTCTGTTGACGTCTTCAAATCATATATATAAATATAAATACAAATATATGCATTATATATTATATGTATATATGTACACATATACATACATACATATATATATTGTGTGTGTGTTTGTGTGTGCGTGTGTGTGCTTGAATCTGTAGTCACAATTCATCAGTTTTCTTTCTGGAGGTAGATAGCATTTTTCATTATGGGACCTTTAGAATTGTCTTGTATCATTTTTTTAAACAGGTCGGTGTACGTGTGTGTGTGTGTGTGTGTGTGTGTGTGTGTGTGTGTGTGTACCTTACAGATTCTCCCCTATGAACAAATAACTCCATAACAACTGTAGGGAGAGATTTAACCAAAAAAAAATTGCACATGAATATATGAATACCTAGGAAAAATAAAACTAGAGAGTTTAAAAGTTGAAACAAAAGCTCTGGAGGAAGGAATTGAAGGGGAGATAAGTAGCTTAGAGAAAATGGTACATATTACTCGAAAATAAACTTTGTCAAAGTTAGAATAATCCAAATAGAAAGCAATAATTCTATGATGCAATATGAGGCAGTAGAATAAAATACAAAATCAAAGATTGCAAAATTAAAGAAGTATTTCTGGTATCAAAATGAACTCACATAAGAGGTGAGAAAGGTCAAGGAGATAATTTAAAAATCATTGGGATTCGCAAAAACTGTGATTTTAAAAAAACTGGGAAATAATATTTTAAGAAATTTAGAAGAAATTTTCCCAAGTTGGTTACAACATGAAGGTGAAGTAGTTATCAAATGAATCCACTGATTACCTCTTAAAAGGTATTGACAAGGGGGGATTCAGCAGTCCCTAGTTCATTGAGAGCTGAGTGCTTTTTTTTATTGCTCACAATTAGATCTTGAAGCAATTTCTAGCAAGTGGATAATATGTCAGATTTTTTCCAAAAGATGACAGATGCTTGTGAGTAAGGATTTTGTATAGCTCCAGGTATTCAACTCTGCAGCTTTTGTTCACAGCTGTAGATACTCTTTTCATAATGTTTTAAGGAACATGAATCAATTTATATCTCTATCCAGCAACAAGAATTTATTAAGCACCTTTGTATGAGAGATAAGGGGTATAGAAAGATAATACTTTTCTGGAGGAGCTTACATTTTGTTGAGGCTGACAAGCACACACATAAGTCTATAACAATATATCTATAACAATATGCAAAGAAAATAATTTATTTGAAGGGGTTACTATCAAATTTCAGAAAGGGTCTCATGTTGTAATCTGAAGGAAACTGCTATGGATTCTAAGAACTGCAGGTGAAGGTGGAGTAAATCCAGGCATTAGCAACATGCTCTGCAAAGGCATAGAAATGGAGAAATAATATTAAAGGATATAACTCCTCAGGCAATAATGATTCCTCAGTTCCTGATCTATAGGCAACCATTGATGTACCCTATGATCTGACATCAGGTGAAAGAAAGAATAAGATTGAGCTATATGCAAAACTGTGATACCAAACAAGTTTTGCCTTTATTCTTTTTACATTTCTCTTGGTTTCTCTCTATTGCTTGCTGGGATCCTTGTGTTCTCCTCCCTGACTCCAAATACCATATGAGCTCTTATGTTGCACAGAAAGGTGTTATAATAGCAACTTCAGGATTGAGTTACCTAACTCCATTGACTTTGCAGGTTACTTGGAGACATAAAGAAAAAACAACCTTATAGAAATAAATAAATGAATCTCCAGTGATCATATCTTAGACTTGAGTAGTGAAAGGGATGTGTGGGCATATATATTCACAGATCAGAAGTAATTTCCCCATTAAATCACACCATACAATCAGGAATTTGTTCAACTTGGTCAAAGGGATAGAACTTGGAACCACTCTATAATCCAAGGTATAACATATATAATAGAAATATGTAGGCTGCAAAAGACATATAACTGGAAGCATCAATTCATAACTCTACATCAAAATGCTCTGAGCACTCTAATTAAGTTCTTGTACCCTTGGTGATGTAAAAAAAAATGAAGACAAATTTAGGAGGGAAGAAAAAAAATACTTTCTTCTTTTTCTGACTAGGACCAAAAGGCTACAGGTTGAGTCCCTTCATAGAAAACTAGTCTACAAAATCTGAAGAAAATTTAGTGACTCATAAACTAAAGGATGCCAGCAGTGAACTAGTCCTAATAGCATATTAGATGTTGAAATATGCAGAATTCAGCCAAAGGGAAGTTTGAATATTCCAATGATGAGGTAAATATCTATTTAAAATATGCATTACAAAGACATTTCATAGGATTCAACCATATAGGCCTGTAGTTTTACCAGGAGTAAATGGAATTTAAAGACATAAAATATCGTATTGAATCATTCATAAAACTACAGTTGTTAAGTGTCAATTAAATTTGTGATTTCAGGTTATTAAGGACATTTCAAAATGGCATTTGCTCTTCCAACCACCTGGTGAGGTATATAGGATAGGGCAGGGATGGGGAACCTGTAGCCTCAAAACCACACATAACCTTATAGGTCCTTGAATATGGCCTTTAGACTGAATCCAAGTTTTACAGAACAAACACTTTTACCAAGAGGATTTGTTCTGTGAAGTTTGGATTCAGTAAAGAGCTACATCTGAGGACCTAGAGAGCCACATGTGACATTGAGCTCGTAGGTTCCTCACCCTGGAATAGATGTTATTATCCCCATTTGACAATTTAGGAAACTTGGGGTTTAAAGGATGTTGGAGTCTTGCTCTAGGTCCTAAAACTGGCCTATGACTAGGACAAGATTTGAATCCAGGTCTTCCAACTCCAATTTCATTGTTCTTTCTGAAACATCACAGAAATGGAAATGTAACGTTATTCTCTAAAGGAATTAGTAGGTTTTTCTCTAAACACTAAGCAGAAAGAACAATTACATATGGTCAGATCTGTAGAAAATTTCAGGAAAATGACAATATAACTAAATAAGGGGAAAAATAGATCTCCTACAAGGAGATGACACTTCCACTCTCAGTGTTGTATACATGCAGAGTAATAATAAAGCAATATTAAATCTAATATAGTTTTACTATGCATTATTTCCCAATTTGGAAAGGAAATAGTAAATAAATATTGTAAAGTTATGATAACATTAGAAAAATAAATAATATGCTTTATGAAACTCTAAATTATGTCCCATTGCTGATTAAATGAATACAGAGTAATTGGAGTAAAAGAAAAAAATACATTCATTACAAAATGGTGAATTGACTAGTGTAAAAGAAGTGATAAATCTCCATCTTCCATGATAATATCATTGTTTCACAGCTGACTCTTTCTGGTTGTTTCCATTGGGGGGGGGACAAGGGAATTAAAATTTTCACCCTTTCACATGCTACAATTAACTCACAGTAAGAAATTAATAGAACCCAAATGGAATATGAGATCAAATGTTCAATGCTCTGTTGTGAATACTGAACGTCACTTTCATTCAAAACTGTGGTCTCCAATGAGTCATAACTAAGTTTAAGAGATTAGCTTCCTAGTCAAGATTGAGGTTAGTCTACTATAATCTGTAAATGACTTATTTAGTGTCAGATTCAGAAGATTAGTTTAACCTTGGGGAGAAGAATTGAGAACCAGTCAATAAGAAAGCAAGTGCCTAGGAGAATATTTTCTGATTTGACTAGAATTAGTAATCAGAAGTTCAGAGAAGTTTAATGGAGTCTTTACCCTTGACCTTACTTTCTCTTTTTCTCTGTCATGAAAGTCAACCATAGGAAAAGAACAATAGTGAATTCTTAGGGTTCTGTTTTGCACTTGCTGTCTGGTTGGGGTTTCCTTCCTCTTCTGAAGTATAGAGTAATAAACAGCCCAAGGGATCCATTTAATCTCTCTAAAATAAGAGATACCAATAGAAAAATATTCTTCTGGCAGACAGAGGAATGACCAAAACTTTTTTGCTTGGCTTTTTGTTTTTGCCCCTCCTCTCTCTGCGAGTATGAATCTACATACTTATATATGTACATAAGTATATGTATATATATATGTATATATGGGTATATACATATATATGTATGTGTTTACACATTCACACGTAGAGAGAGAGAGACAGAGAGAGACAGAGACAAAGAGACAGAGACAGAAAGAGACAGAGACAGAGGACACAGGGTAAGCTGAATACGAAGGGATTATATTTAAAAGAAGAAAAAAAATAGGGATTGAGAGAAATGTACTAGGAGAAAGAGAAAGGGAGAGGTAGAATGTAATTAACCATCTTATATGAAAGAGCTTTTAAATGGAATGGAAAAAGGGAAAGGTGAGAGAGAATAAGTGAGCCTACGTTTCTTTGGATTTGGCTTCAGCAGGGAATAACATAAACACTCAATTGGGTACGGAGTTTATCTTACCTCATAGAAAAGTAGAGGGAAGGGGATAAGGGAAGAGAAATAATAGAAAGAGCAGCAGATTGGGGAAAAGGGTAATTGGAAGGAAACACCTTTGAAAGGGAACAGATCAAAGGAGAGAATTGAATAAATGGAGGGCAGGACAGGATCAAGGGAAACACAGTTATTCTTTTCACAACATGACTGATATTGAGGTTTTTTGCATGACCACACATGTATGAGTTATATCAAATTCCTTCTCACTGAGAGTGGATGTGGATGGGTAAAGGGAGAGAATGTGGAACTCAAAGCTTTCAAAATGAATGTTAGAGGTTGTTTTTACAGACAAATAGTAAATATGATATATGGTAAATGGGGTATAGAAATCTGCCAGGCCTAGAGGCCTGTGGGCTACCCGAGTCTTCCCTTACCTCTATCGGAGGTCTTCAGTTGGTCAAACCGGATGCTCGTATGAGAGAAAGGACGTTCCAGAGTCGAACAAGGGTTGAGCTTTATTTCAGGGTCTAGTTACAAGTGCAGGGGAATTCTTCCTTAGGAGGGAGCGAAGAATCTCCCAAGGAGGCAAAGATCTTACAATAAGAGATTGGAAGTAGAAGTATAAGTGGGGAGAGAGGGGGAGGGGAGAGAGGAGAGAGGAAAAGCGGAGCCTTGTTGTCCTGTCCGCTCCGCGCCCCTCCGCCCAAGAGAGCTTTCAGGCTTTCCTGATCCTACTCAAACTCTCCAGCAGCATAGTTTGCATCTGAATACCGTGCTGTTAGATAACAATAGTGTGCCCAGATCTGGGACAATCTCGAGGGCGGGGAGAGCTCTCTCCCATCACGTTTCTCACGGGAAGAGGCGGAAATACACGAGATAGCTCGGTTCACCTCTATTCCCAGTCGTTTCTTGGGGGGTCTCGTGAGAACTCTAAGATTTAGAAGTTCCCACCTTTACCCACCCGAGACTGTCCACCTGGAATTGAGCTTCCATCCCCAGCAGAAATCTATGTTACCCTACAGGAAAATATAAGGGAAGGGTATAAGAAGAGGGGTGGGGTTCATAGAAGGAAAAACAGATTAAAGGAAAGGGCAATCAGAATACAAGCTGTCTGGCAAAAGGGGGATGAGGGAAATGGGGAGAAAACTTGAAATTCAAAATTTTGTGGAAGTGAATATTGAAAACTGAAAATAAATTTGTTTTTTTAAATAAGAAATTTGATGAACACCATGACCAACCTCAAATCCAAATGTCTCATGATGAAATATACTACCCACCCCCAGATAGAGAATGGATGGATCCAGAATATACATTGAAGTATATTTTCTTTTCTTTTCTTTTGGATATGACTAATCTGGGAATGTGTTTGGCATGATTATCTGTATTTGTATTAGTACAAATAAAATACACATTTGTTTGTGAGGGGCTTCCTTTATTTTGCTTTTTTCAATGGAAATGGCTTTTTCATTTGGGAAGAAAGGAGAGGAGGAAGAGAATTTGAACTGAAATAAAATAAAATTGAACAAAAAAAGGAACAAATACCACTTAAGTGCTTCCTAATTACATTATTTCATCACTTACTGAATTCAGATAGGTCCACATTCCTTCAGTTAATGATTCTTGTCACCCTCTACTTTAGGACATTTTTCTCTCCACATTTTGACTCTATTCCAATGAATGGCATTAGAGTGGGATTATACATGACAGATCCAACCCTTTAATTATATATTTCAGATTAGCCAGCTGAATTCAGAGTACAAACAATAAGAGAAAAGTCAACTATCAGATGAAACCTCATAGATAAGGATTTGAAGATTCTCCTATTCAGAGTTTTCAATTTTTCAAACGAATTTGCTTTTTCTGTTTGCAATAGGTACAAAGTAAATGATAATATTAAGCATCATGCAATTTGCATTAGCACATAATTTAATTATTCATATTATAGAGTCAAACATTCAAGAAAAAGATGATTTGTCACATATGAATTGCAACAAAGAGCAAATTTGCTTTTCTCCCATTTGGCCAATTAATAAATCAGCATTTAATCAAGGTCATGTGAAGAGAAATTTAATAAATGAAGAAGAAAATAGGATATTGTCTCAAAGAAATTATCAGGGTTTGAAGAACATTAATATGTTATGAAATATTGCAACATCTTTCTCTATTTAAGCTCTTTGAAGCATAGAAATAATTATACAAATTAAATGCGACACTAGAATTAGGGCCAAAAAAATTTCAAGAGAACACAAAGAGTTTTTAACATTGAAGCTATTCAGAATATTCATTTCACAAATATTCACCTATCATTAATTTTTGGCTGAGGCGCTAGAACATCTGTAACCTAACTGCCTTATGCTCAGAGAATGTTTGAAAATATTTTAAAGGGAAAAACAGCAAGAGAAGAATCTGGAAACTATAAAATTCTTACTGTGCAAACAAGTACTGTTTCTACAATTTAATATGTGACATTGGTGTTCATGGTGAAGAATTTCAAAAACGTAATTTCTGATTAATCTTTTAATATTGATTCAAGTGTCCTGACCAAGGACAGCTTTACGAGGAGTACATGTGATTTGAGGGCCCTACATTGTCCAGTCATTCACTGCAATATGACTTTCCCGATACCTGTTTTCCTACATAGAAATCAATCTCTCTTCAATCTTTAAAAGCCAAATCAAAATGCAAATATTCTAAAAGTTATCATCCAATTCCCTAGAAGAGTTTTGTTTGAGCTACAGTTTGGAGGTTTATTACACAGAAAAGAGAAAGGAAGAACAAAGGCTGTAGCAGGAAGCATAAGGAAGAAAAAGATGCTGAAATGGAAGATAGGAAGAAGCCAAAGAACATGTTAATGTATGCTGAAATTTTGCCTGGTGCTAACCCTAATCTGGACAGATTCGAAGAGTTATGTTTCTAATGGAGATAGAGATAAAAATGACTAGGGAAAAAAATGAAACTCCCTAATTAAGGCCCAAAAGATACATAAGTGCAGTGACTAGATAGATGACTATAGATAGATTATTTGAATTTTTCAAAATTCAGTTTCCATCCTTATACTAAAAACAATCCAAAGAAAAATGATTCTTTTGTATCTCTTCCCCTGCTTTAGAGGAAATTCTTGTAGTGCAAAAGGTAAGCTTTTAGCTACATTCACAATCAGCTTTTCTGTCTAAATGATATGTTGGTGTAATTATACGAAAGAAACAAAGAAAGATTAGTAAAGAAACTGACAGATGGCTTCATTTGGTTTCCAGAAGTCACAAAATTAGCAAGAAGAATGAAAGACAATTCTAAGGAATCTAAAAAGCACTGCAAGGTGGAAATTTATCACAAAAAGAAGACTATTTCTTGCAAACACTTCTAGATATTTGAGGCTCAAGAAATAGGCTAGGATTATTCTTTATTTTGGCTAATTATCAACAAAGCACTCTAAACCGTGGAAAGTCAAAGCATTAGCAAAACATATTTTGCAAAGGGAATTCAATTTGAAAGAAGCCCAAAATTCTGGATTTCAACATGCACACATTTTAAAATATTGATTGATATGGGGTAAACAAAAGATATGTTGCCAGGAGTCAAGAATTTTATCTTGAGTTAGCATTAATTTTAACTACATGTTTATGTTTTTCCCATTCAATTCATACTATACTGTGATGTGTGAAGGTCTACTAAGTTTGAGTCATACAAATTAGGTATATATCCCTTATACAATATTTTGCTTATCAAATTTCTTGACCCTTTCATTCATTAATTACTTTTACTTTTACATTGGAGTAATTTCTGAGAATACTTTCACTCTCTCCATTCCTATGAGTTTTCCTCCATAACAAAGAAAAGCAGTTGTTGAAAAATTAATCACCATTTTGAGCCCATCTGATATTACATCCAAATACCAGTTCTCTACTTTTCAACAAATAAACAACAACAAAAACCCAAACCTTCCTTGCATTTTTCATCCCTAATCATTAGCATCTCCGACATTTCTCAGAAGAAAATTGTTAGTCATTTTGTTTGTTGTTCCTACATGGTGATGCATTAGAAACTGATACAATCTTTGGCTTGAAAACATAAATTTCTTCCTTTAACAACAGTGTTGGAAGGGCATGACTCTTTCTAAAAGTGAGTGTGTTATAAGAAGGGCTTTTGTATCCATTTATGTGAGTCATCTATTTGCTTCTGGACAAGAAATGGAAACAATAAATCAGTAAATCCCACATCATCATAATTCAATGAAAAACCCCAAAGTGCTCAGAGTCCTAACTTCCAATGTTTGCTCACCATGGTTTTATCAGAATACACAAACTGGCTTGAATGCTTTGACTGATGCACAGTCAATGAGAATCCGAAAATCCTATGTAAATAGACCCTTATTTGTACATACTGCCATTTAATTTCTCCAAAGTATGCTAACAGTTTGTTTTGTTTGACTGCCAAATTCCAGCAGGAACCACCATAAAAGGAAGCTTAGCAAATTGAACAGTATTTCAAGTGCACCCAGGGCAGAACTGACATATTGTGTTGAATATTGAACTTGGAATCAGTAAGGCCAGGGTTCAAATGCTGTCTCAGATAATTTTTACATGTAGGAATATGAATAATAATTTCAGCTCTCTGGGCTTGCTTCATTTTTCTCATTTAAAAAAAATGAAATTGAATTCAATGACTTTCAAGCCTGCTGCATTTCAAAAGTTCTGATCCTATGAGCCTCTAATATTTGTTAACAATTAGCCATGATCATGTTGCCTAAACTATGTAGAACTCAATTTTCTTATCTGGCAAATAGGAATAATAGTGAAAAATTAAGTTAATTTAAATCAATTAATCTTTAAAGGTTCCATAAATCCCGGGATTCTTGCAAAACATTGGGTATAATGTAAGCTTATGTAAGTATAGCACTGAAACATGTACAAATAATGGCTCATTAAAATATTATAAAGTGGTTAATAAAAATAATACCTATTACATGTATTTAGTAATTTGCCCACACCAAACAGCAAGTAAGTGCTCAGTGGTTAGCATGGTGTGTGGCAGAGAGTGGGTGCATTAAAATATTAGTTGAGTAAATCTAGAAAGTAGAAGAACTGAATTTGATCTAGAACTTCTTATGTAATATAATTTCCACATTATCATATTACCTCTTATAGACACAATTCAAATACAGAAATTCATGAAAATGCAACAATGTGTATTCATTATCACCAAATATAAACCTATGAATATTTTAGTAACATTTTGCAATTTGTATAATGATTTCCTCACAAATTGTACACTATAACTTTCATGATTTATTATTATACATATTTTAAGAGAAACAATGTTTGTTTAAGCAGTCCTTGAAAACATTAGAAGTCAGGGACTTTGATATATACTGGTGTTAAAAATAAAGGCAAAAGTATTAAGGAGACAACATATGTTTAACTATGTGTATATAAGTGATAATAGTGAAAATGTCAAAGAGTCTTAGAGGGAAGTCGCTAACAATAGAGGAATAGCAACCTGTTTATGAGGAATTTTAGCTGAGTTTTGAGGAGGCCATGGAAGAGAGGATGCTGAGGAGAGCGGGCACATTGATCCTACTAGGGCAAAAGGAGATTAGCTAATTAAAATCACAGAGCTGTGAGACAGAGCATTTTATATGAAGAATAGTTAACAGATCAATGTAGCTTGATTATAGAATGTGTAAAGGGGATTAAAATATAGTAAGAGTGGAAATCTAGGAAGAGCCCTGGTTGTGAAGCATATTAAGATTCCAAAAAATGGGCTTTATATTTGCTCCATGAGGTAATAGGGAGCCATCACAGTTTATTGTGTAGATGGCTGATCTGGTCAGATCAGCAGTTTAGTAAAATGACTTTGATAGTTTTGTTGAAGATGATTAGAGAGGAGAGAGTGTGTGGGAAGATCAAAAAGAAAGCAGAAAGCTATTATAATAGTAAAAGCATGAGTTGATAAGGGTCAGAACTTGGGTTATTTTCTATGGGAGTGGTAAGAAGGGAACAGAGCCAAGGTAGTGGAATAAAGATATGACCTGACCTATCCCCAAATCCCCTCCAAGCAACTTTAAAATAGTACCTCAAAATAATCTATGGACTGGCTAAATCTATAATGGGATGAAGTGAAACAATGTTCCAGTTCAAGACAACTTAAATTGTTGGCGAGAAATACCTGTCTTCCTATAATAAGGAGGAAATACAGTCAGTGCATACCACACCCAGAAAGCCACAGTGAGGCCTGAGGCTCATTGCAAGTCAGCAGCAAGACCTCTGGTTCTGTGGCATGAACTTCTGGAACGCAGCTCACAGATGCTAGGGGGTGTTGAACAATTAGTCAGAAAGAGGTTATAGGGGACTTTTTACTAGTAGTACGTGAAGGACTTCACTATATAAACTATTTGGAAAAAAATAAAAAGGAGTCTGAATTCCTTATATGACACAAATATAGTACTGATACCTGTAGCAGCAAGCACCTCATCATACATAGGAAGACCTGCTGCACAAGTTCTTAGATCTGCTGTTCTAAAAGGAAAGCAACTTTTGAGAGATCAACAATCTTCTTTAATTACATACCAACAGAGAAATACAAGTGGGGAAATAAAGACCAACAGACAGGGCTTCTAACTGTCTGACCATTACGTACGTACATAGTTACCAGAGAGAGAAGCATGAACATCTGGGTTTTGAAAGCCAGGGGAAGGGGGGGGCGCTCCTTAGTGGCTATCCAATGTCTTGTCTGGCCCTCAAAGCAAAACTTCACCTCAGAGTGCATATACACTTTTCAGAATCGGAGGGCATGATCTTTCTGACACAGTACAATATTAGCAATTAACAAAAGGTGTGGGCCTTCCTTCAAACAAGCCTCTCCTAATCTGAGGTCCATTAATGCACTGGGAGATCTTTTGTTAACATAAATCTCATTAACTTTACAATACCTAAATCAGAAAAAGTGACAACAGAGAAACAATACTATGATACACTTTATTTAAAGAATACTGATGCAAAAATTTAAGTAAAATACTAACAAGGAGATTATAACAATATATCATAAGGATCATATACCATTAACAAGTAGGATTTATGCCAGTAATTCAGGGGTGCTTCATTTTTTAAGAAAATTGTCAGTATCATTGACCATATTAATCATAAAAGCAATAGAAATCATAGCATCTCAACATATGCAGAAAGACATTTGACAAAATACAACATCCATTCCTATTAAAAAATAAACACTAGAGAACACAAGAATAAAAGGAACTTTTCTCAAAACAAGAAAAAAAAACAGTATTTAAAATCATCACCAAGCATTATGAATGGAGATAAACTAGAAGCCTTCCTAATAATGTCAGGGGTGAAGCAAGGATGCCAATCATTACCATTATTTTTCAGCATTCCTCTAGAAATGCTAGGTATAGAAATAAGAGAAGAGAAAGGAATTGAAGGAATTAGAATAGGCAATAAGGAAACAAAACCATAATTCTTTTATAGATGATATGAAGGTATACTTAGAGAATACTAGAGAATCAGATAAAAAAAGTTGAAAACATTTTTAGCATAGTAACAATATAAAATAAAGCCACACAAATCATTAGAATTTCTATAAATTATCAAAAGTCCAGCAGCAAGAGATAGAAATAGAAATTTCATTTAAAATAAAAATCCTGGGCCATGTCTCCTCATTCTGATTGATATCTGGCCACTGGACTGAGATGGCTCTGGAGGAGAAAAGGAGGGCATTGATTTTGCGCAACCCTACCTCACTAGAATCAAAATCATTTGCAAGTTATGTCATAATCTCCCTGATGTCATGGTCCTTTTTGTGAATAAAGGATAAACACACACACACACTCACAAATCATTTAAAATAATTGCATAGGAAATAATATATAAAATTCTCGGGAGTATAATTGCCAAAACAAACCCAGGAACTAAATGTACACAATTACAAAATATTTCTTACACAAAATCAGATAAGAACAATACCAAGAACAGGTCAAAATACATAATGATTTATATATAAAGGGTGATATCATATGCAAATTAAGAGAATGTAACATAGTTTGCATGCCAGATTTATTCGTAAGAGAATATTGTTACCAAACAAGAGATAGAGAATGTTGTAGGATATAAAATGGACAATTTTGATTATAATAAATTAGTTCATTTGTCAAATATATTGAGAGCTGAGTCAAATTTAGAGCAAAATGAGTCATTTCCCAATTGATAAATGGTCAAAGGTTATGAAAAGGAAGTTTTCAGATGAAGAAATAAAAACTATCCATAATCATATAAAAATACTCTAAATCACTATTGATTAGAGAAATTCAAATTAAAACAACTCTGAGGCATCACCTCAAACCCATCAGAGTGACTGATACTACAGAAAAAGAAACTATAAATGTTGGTATACATTTTGGAAAACTGGGACGCTATGCACTGTTGGATGACTTATGAATTGATCCAACTATATTGGACAGGGATTTTGAACTGTGACTACACAAAAAATTGTGCATACCCTTTGAACCAGCAATAATACTACTAAGGCTATATCCTGTTTTAAAAAAGGAAAAGGTTTTTTAAAAAGTCTTAAAAAAGGAAAAGGACTTTTATGTACAAAAATATTTATAACATCTCTATTCTTTTTTTATATAAATTTGTTTATTTTCAGTTTTCAACATTCACTTCAACCAAATTTTGAATTTCAAATTTTCTTTCCATCATTCCCCTTCCCCTACTCCAGGACAGTGTGTATTCTGATTGCCTTTTCCACCAGTTTGCTTTCCTTTCTATCCCCACCTCCCTGCCCCGATCATACCCTTCTCTTCTATTTTCCTGTAGGATAAGATAGATTTCTATACCTCATTGTCATATATGTTATTTCCTAGGTGCATGTAAAACAATTTTTAATACTCATTTTTAAAGTTTGATTTCCACACTTTTCTCCCTTCCTTCTCCCCACCCCCTTTCATTGAGAGGGCAAGCAATTTGATATTGGTTATATATGTGTGGTCATGCAAAACTCTTTCATAACAGTGATGTCATGAATGACTAACAATATTTCCTTCTATCCTGTCCCAACCTTCATTTTATTCAATTCTTTCCTCTGACTTGTTCCCTCTGTAAAAGTGTTTGCTTTCAATTATCCCAATCTATCATCCCTTCTATTAACCCCCCTCTCTTATCCCCTTCCCTCCAGCTTTCCTGTAGGGTAAGAAAAACTTCCATATCCAATTGAATGTTCATGGTATTCCCTCAAAAAGCGAAATCCATTGAAAGGAAGTCTTGCTTATTCCCTCTCCCCTTATCCTTTTCCACCTCTGTTGTAAAAGATTTTTCTTGCCTCCTTTATTTTTTTATTTTCATAATTTGAAAGTATTTTTATTGTTTTTTAAAAATTAATTTATTTATTTGTTTTCAACATTCAATTCCACAAAATTTTGAGTTCCAAATTTTAACCCCATCACCCCCTCCTCCCACCCCATAATGTCTTGCATTTTGAATACCCCTTCCCTCAATATGCCCTCCTTTCTTTCATATCCCTCCCTTCCCTTATCCCCATCTTCTCTCTTTTCTCGTAGGGTAAGATAGACTTCTATACCCCATTACCTGTATTTCTTATTTCTCTGTTGTATGTAAAAACAATTCTGAACATTCGTTCCTAATACTTTGAATTCCAACTTCTTTCCCTTCCTCCCTCCCCACTCATCCCCACTGAGAAGGCAGGCAATTCAATGTAGGCTACATATACGTAGTTTTGCAAAAGACTTCCATAATAGTCATGTTGTATAAGACTAACTATATTTCCCTCCACCCTATTTTGCCCTGCATTGATTCTATTCTCTCTTTTGACCTTGTCCCTCCACATAAATGTTTACTTCTAATTACTCTCTTCTCCCATTTGCCCTCCCTTCTATCATCCTCCTCACTCCACTTATTCCCTTCTACCCTACTTTCCTGTACTGTAAGATAGATTTTCATACTAAATTGAGAGAGAATGTTATTCCCTAATTAAGTCAAATGGGAAGAGAGTGAGCTTCACTTTTTTCCCTCTCTCCTCCTCCCTCTTCTCCTCCCTTGAAAAAGCTTGTCTTGCCTCTTTTATGAGTGATAATTTGCCCAATTCCATTTTTCTCTTTCTCCTTCCAATATATTCATCTCTCACCCCTTAATTTCATTTTTTGGATATCATCCCTTCTTATTCAGCTCGCGCTGTGCTGTCTGTATCTGTTTCTATCTATCTGTCTATCTATCTATCTATCTATCTATCTATCTATCTATCTATCTATCTATCTATCTATGTGTGTGTGTGGTGTGTGTTTGTATGTGTATATACATACATATATGTATATATGTACTATATATACACATATGTGTATGTGTATAATCCATCCAACTACCTAAATACTGAGAAAAGTCTCAAGAGTTACACATATTATGCTTCCATGTAGGAATGTAAACAGGTCAACTTTAAAAAGTCCTTTATGATTTTTCTTTCCTGTATACCTTTTCATGCTTCTCTTGATTCTTATGTTTGAAAGTCAGATATTTTTATTCAGTTCTGGTCTTTTCATCAAAAATGCTTGAAAGTCCTCTATAACGTTGAATGACCATTTTTTCCCCTAAAGTTTTGCTGGGTAGGTGATTCTTGATTTTAAATCTAGGCCTTGACTTCTGGAATATCCTATTACAAACCCTTCAATCCATTCATGTAGAATGTGCCGGATCCTGTGTTATCCTGATTGCATTTCCACAATACTTGAATTGTTTCCTTCTAGTTGTTTGCAATATTTTCTCCTTGCTTCTTTTATGTGAAATGCTTTAGTACATTCTACCTCATCCTTTCCCTTTATGCGAGTACATTCTTCTGAACATTTAATTTTCTTTTTTAGGTATCATCCCTTCATATTCACCTCGCTTTGGGCTTGCCCCCCCCCCCCCCGTGTGTGTGTGTGTGTGTGTGTGTGTGTGTGTGTGTGTGTGTGTGTGTGTATTCACATACATAAGTATATATAGGGATGTATATTTATATGTGTATATGTGTGTGCATATTTTTATATGTGTATATATGTGTAAACACATATGTTTATACATACACACACATATATATACACATACAAATACATATGCCTACACACATGTACCATCCTAACACTGAGAAAAGTCCCATGAGTGACAAATGTCATCTTTTCATGTAGGAATGTGAAGAGTTCAACCTGAATAAGGCCCTTACAATTTCTCTTTCCTGTTTGCTGCTTCATACCTCTCTTGATTCTTGCATATGAAAGTCAATTTTCTATTCAGATTTGGTCTTTTCCCCAAGAATTATTGGAAGTCCTCTTTTTCTTTAAAGTTTTTTTTTTCCCCAGAAGTACTATACTCAGTTTTGCTGGGTAGATGATTCTTGGTTTCAACCTTATCTCCTTCACTCTCTGGAATATCATATTCAAAACCCTCTCATCCCTTAGAGTAGAACCTCCTAAGTCCTGTCTTATCTTTATTGCATTTCCACAACACTGGAATTGTTTCTTTCTGGCTGTTTACAATGTTTTCTCCTTGACCTGGAAACTCTGGGATTTCTCTACAATATTTCTAGGAGTTTTCTTTTGGGATCCTTTTCAGGAGGTGATTGGTGAATTCTTTTCATTTCCATTTTACCTTTTGCTTCTAGAATACCCAGGCAGTTTCCACTGATGATTTCTTGAAGGATGATGTATAGACTATTTTTCTTTTTTTATCATCACTTTCAGGTAGTTCAATACTTTTAAAATTATCTCTCCTGGATCCATTTTCCAGGTCAATTGTTTTCCCAATGAGATATTTCACATTGTCTTCTTTGTTTTGTTTTATAATTGCTTGATTTCTCATGAAGTCATTAGTTTCCATTGCTCCATTATAATTTTTAAAGAATTAATCTCTTCAGTGAGCTTTTGGACATCTTTTTCCATTTGGTCATGTCTAATTTTAAAGCTGTTATTCAGCATTTTGGTGGGGAGGGTTTCATTTAATAAGCTATTGACTCTTTTTTATGATTTTCTTGTATCTTTCTCATTTCTCTTGCCAATTCTTCTTCTATTTCTCTTACTTAATGTTCAAAATTCTTTTTGAGCTCTTCCATGGCCTGAGACCAATTCACATTTTTCTTAGTGGCTTTGGATGCAATGCAGGAATTTTCACTTTGTTCTTTCTGGCTGTACATTTTGATCTTCCTCATCACCAATAATGTAAGAAAATACCACTTCATTAGATTCACTGGGAACCCTGTCTTCTTTTATTGGCATAACAATAAAGTTTGTCATTTGACTGGAAAAAAAAGAAAATACCACTTCACTGAGAAAGTCAGAATATATAATCTGTTTCTTTCCCCCCTGCTTGCTCACTTTCCCAAATACTCAACTTTTGAGATTTATTAAGTATAAGGCTCCAGAAGCAGCTGCTGCTTCAACACTAGCTGCAGCTGCCCTGAGACTGGGGCCTGGGCAGTGTGGGGATGAACCATACTCCCCTCTCAACCAGGTGAGAGACATTTTCCACTGACTTTTGAAGCAGTTGCTAGGGATTTCAAGTTGAGAAGTAAGGAACGTACAGCAGCCAGCAGTGATTTAATCCCCTATGGCCTGCTTGCATTCCATCCACCCTGGAGTGGCCCCTGTTCAACTGGGCTCCACTCCCAGTCTGGTGTGATAGACCCTTACTATCAACCTTCCAGACTGTCTTGTACTGGAAATTTGTTTCAATCTGTCATTTTGTGGATTCTGCTGCTCTAGAATTTGTTTAGAGACATTTTTACAGGTTTTTTGAGGGGTTTGGGAGGAGAGTTATATTACATCCCTGCTTCTACTCAACAATCTTGTCTCTGCCACCTGCTTTTTTTGTGGTGACAAATTATTGGAAATTTAGGGGACATCCATCAATTGGCAAATGATTGAAGATGTTGGGGCATATGATTGTGATTAAATACCCTTTTGTTTTAGGAAATGAATTGCAGGATGTCTTCAGAAAAAAACTGAAAATAATTGCATGATTTAATGCAATGTGACATGAACAAAGTCAGTAGAACTTTATACATAGTAACCGAAATATTGTACAATGATCAGCTGCTATTTCCAGCAGCACAAAGATCTGAGTCAATTCTGAAGGACCTGTGATGAAAAGTTCTATCCACCTCCAGAAAAAGAAATAACAGAATCTGAATGCACATTGAAGCCTGTAGTTATTATATCTTATTTTCCCCTTTTTGTTTTATTTTGGTCTGTGTCACCTTTTACAACATGACTAACATGGAAATATGTTTTGCCTAACTGCACATTTGTAACCTTGATCAAACTGTCTTTCCAATGAAGGGGAGTGGATGATGGGTGGAAGATAATTAGGAAACTCTAAATTGTGAATATGCCTTTATCATACATATAATTTACAAGTAATTAGAAAAAATAAAATAACAAAAGTCAGATTGGAACTTTCCAAAGAAACACATTAGAGACATGAATAGTTAGACGAGAAGAGTTTAGATATCTGGTGTGAGATTGAGTGATGAGTTGATGATGTTGATACTAAGCTTTTAAATTTGGGAATTTGCAAGTATATGGTGCTCTCAGCAGCGATAATCAAATTGAATCAAAAAGAATATGTTTCATGCCAGTCATTTTTCTAACCACTGAAAATGCAAAAAAGGCAAAAATGTTTGTGAACCTTAGGAATTTCGCAATCTAATGTAAAAACAGCATGGAAACAACAATGTTCACATAAGACTCTTAATGATTTATTTAAAAGATTCAATGTATATAAAGAATAAATTGGTGATAATCTCAGGGGGAGTAAGAAAATATAAAGAGTACTGGGAAAGATTTTCTTTTAGGAGGTGAAATTTTACCTGGTATTTCATGGAACCCAGGAAGGACAGGTGATAGAGATGAAGTGAGACAATTCCAGACATGGAGAACATGCTATGAAAATACCTTAAGTTGGGTGATAGAGTTCTTGTTTGAGGAACATGTATAAACTGATGCAGACTGCAGAAACCGGAAATAGAATCAATAAGACATAGTAACATCAATGTTTTAGTGATGATCAGTTATGAAATATTGATGTACTTTGATCAAATAATGATTCGAGACAATTCCAGAAGACTGTGGGTGAAAAATGCTGTACACCTACTGAGACAAAATTAGTGAGCTCTAAGACTATTTTTAACTATAATTTTTTTTTGCTTTATTTTTCATTCTTTTTACAATGGCTAGTATGGAAGTATGTTTTGTATTATTTCACTTATGTAATTGATATATTTCTTGCCTTCTCAATGATTGGGGAAGTTTTGGAAGGAGAGAATTTTGAACTCAAAATATATGTGTCTGTTTATACATGCACACATATGCAAGCACACATATATATGTATATATACCTAAACACAATCAGCCATTAGGAGATGCTTTTTCAACTGATAGGAAGATCACCAAGTGAAAAAGTATAGATCAAGTATAAAGAGGAGGACCCAAGACAGAGCTCAGTTGGATATAACAGTTCAGGAAAAATAAAGAGAAAGAATAGTGAATGAGTGCAAAAGGAGTAAGTGGTGACATGAAAACCTAGAGAAGAAATAGTATCTTGTGGAAAAACAGTGATCAAATATGTTAGAGGTTTAAGAGAGGTCAAGAAGGATGATGATGACTAAAAACCATTAGACATGATATGGGTTAAAATTCAATAAATTCCCATAGCTAAAAATTGACTAGGCTAGTACTTCAATTCTCTCACTATGTCCTGTATAAAAAATTCACTTCATGCATTTGCATTTTGGATCCTACAAACATCATAATAGAATTTGTGAATTAAATATATGCAGAGATAAGAGTGGCAGCACAAATATAGCCTGTGGTTTTATGGTAGAAGCATGAGAATCTTTAATACTAATCTTAATACTGAAAGACTCTCAATACTATAGGAAAAGTAATTTAAATTATTTTTTTCTTTTACTTATCTCAAAATAGCAAATAGTAATGCAAAGCCAGAATGTCTCCAAATGTTCCATTCAGATTGCAAAATAACTTAAGTAGGATGAGAGACTAAGAATAATTCGAAGCACTGAAAACCAGCTAATCCAATTTTCATTATTTTTGATATTACTTCGTAACTAATCTATGATATTCTCCAACTTTAATTCCTTCTTTTTTTCTCTACTGGAAGAAAGTTTATAATAGCAGTGGGCAGGAAAAGCATGTAGAGAAAAAACATTTTCAAAAACAAAGCCTGAAAGACATGAACAATATACCACACTTATGAAATCTTCCTCCAAGGAAAAGTGATAGGGAGGGAATGCTTTCTCATTTTAAGTAAAGCCTTTATGACCATTTTAAAGGTATTGTGGTATGATATCTCTTTAGATATGAGGTGGGTGAAATGCTTACCTTCATATTAAATTCTGATGTAATGATACCCTAAATGAAGGATATTTATATGTCAAAAGGCACTAACACAAAAGCCATGAAAATTTTGAAGGACCTTTAGTATCTTTCACATGAAGATCAATTAATAACTGTCACATAAAAAAGAAATTCATAAATCACAAGGAATTCTTATTTGAGCACAAGATACACTAGATGGTCTCTAATATTCTTTACAATTTTGAGGTTCCGTGATAATATACATAAATGCATGTATTTGTATTTATGTGTACACATGTATTTTTAATCTATAGTCATTTTTTAGTGGATACAAATAAGAGGCAACAATGGGTTATGAAAGAGAGAGAGAGAGAGAGAGAGAGAGAGAGAGAGAGAGAGAGAGAGAGAGAGAGAGAGAGAGAGAGAGGGAGGGAGGGAGAGAAAGTTCAATTCCACTTTAAGGAATGTATGACCACACTTACAGTTCATGTAGGACTAGTCGCTTTATCCAAACCACCTGAGTATTCAAATCTCTCCAAAAGAGCAACTTTGTTCAAGAGATAAAGCAATTTCAGCTGTCTCCAAGGTCTAAAATACAAAGAAGCACAATCATGTAAAACTCCAATGAATGGCCAAGAAAACTAAGCACTAATCCACAACTTGCTTACTCAGTACCCCACCAGCTATTACACTCTGACACTGGTTTTCAAGAAAGCAGTGGCACTCATCTCTCCTCCCTGTGTTTCAGAAAACCAAAACGCAAAGATTAATTTGTCTTTGACTTTAGTGTGTCAGCCCTCTCTTTTCCACATTCTGCAAAATAATTGATTAACAGAAGAAATTGGAGCAAGGTATCATTGCAGATGATATTCCATGATACCTGAGGTCAAAGTTGTGCCAATAAGCTGGACCCAACTCTCTTAGAGACTGAAACCAGTGGAAGATAAATTTCTCAGCATTGAAGGAATCAGAGAGAGTCTTAGGGCATCTTCCATCAAAGGGAAAGGAGTTAGAAAGAGATTGGAGGGAAAAAAAGCAAATTACCAAAGTTCATAAGAGGAACAAAACTCAGTTAAAAATCTTAAACATAAGCAAATAAACTAAAGGGATTATATTAATGACACAAGAGAACAAGAGAACATGGCCCCCATGTCAGGAAAACATGTCCAGATATCTCTGAATATCTGGAGACAAAGACAAAGGAAAGACAAAGGAAAATGAAGACAAAGGAAAATGAATCAAAATCTGATGAGGTAGAAAACTCCACAGATCCCTAAGAGAGTATGGACCCATATCAGGATGATCCTGGCTAATCTATAAGACAAATAAGAATTGCGAGAAAATTTGTGTCCCGCACTGAAGAATAATGAGAAGAATTAAAAAAAACAAAACAAAACAAAACTTTAATCCAAAGTGACCAATCTCATTAAAAGAAAAGAGAAAACAATTTATAGGGAAGGCAAATAAAAGCAAAGGAAGGACGGAAGAGAAACAAAATTTAAAAAAAAAAACATTTAAAGAAAGTATGGTCTCCACGTAAGTAGAAATATTGATTTTTTCTTATGGGATGACTAGAGACAAGAATTATAGCTACTAAATTTCAGAATGAGATATGATGAAAAAAGAAGATAGAGAAGAACATATCATGTGCCCCAATCAAATTTAAAGTTAGAAATGAAGGGCAAATAATTTTGTCAGTCCTAAGAAAAAAAGGCCTATAGAAAATTGGGTGAAGAAACAAAGAAGAGTTTGAAAGAAGGGGAAAAATAATGGGGAAAATTTCCTTTGATCAGATACAATGTCACTAAAGAATGTTTCTATGTGGAAAGAGAGATAATCAATAAATGGAGATAGAGGACTTACAATGGGTATCATCAAAAATAGAAAAATAGAGGATTAGTGAAATAAATAAATGTACTTTTTCAAGGATAGAAATCCACCACATAAGTGAATATAAATTTAGCCAAAAGGGAGAGATATTAAAAATTAAAGGAGAAATGGAAAAATGGGAAACAAAAAGCCTGCAATAACAAATATAATTAAAATTCATTCTTTGGAAAGACTAATAAAACTTATAATCTTTTAGACAATCCAACTAAACATAAGGCAGAAAATCAAACAAGGTGAATCACAAACTAAAAGAGGAGAAAGAAAAGGTATCAGATCTTATTATGCGTAGTGAAATGCTAATAAAACTGAAAACATAAAAGATATAAATACACAGCATAAAAGATATAAATACACATACTGTAAACCTAAACAGAGAACCTAAATAATCAGTCTGAGGAAAATAAAACTTGTTGCAATGGGAATACCAAAAAATATATCTTGACAAAGATGGATTCATAAAATAATTTGACCAAATTTGAAAAGAAAAATTACTATGAAGAAGATGCAAATTACTCTTAAGAAAGACAGAATCCTGACAGATTCTTTTTTATGACACAAATATAGTTCTTAATCCTAAACCAGTAAAAAAGAACAATGGAAAGATAACTATAGTCCAATGTCATATTAATTTCAAAAAATTAATCAATAGTTTAGTCAAAGAGACTACAAGGATTCATAAAATAATCAAAACCCTGACCAAGTTGGATTTATACCATGGATTCAAAAGTGATAAAGTACTAGGAAAACACTAAACAAATTTAACCATATTAAAAACATAAACAAAACTCAAAAAAATCACATATTATCACAAAACATGTAGGAAAGGTATTTGACAATGTAGAGCACCATATTTTCCTAAAAACTCAAAGTATGAGTCATTGAAGGACTCATTATTATCATGGAAAGTATACATCTACAAAAAAAAGCAAGCATAGTACGCAATGGCAACACACTAGAATTTGTACCAGTAAATACAGGAGTAAAAATGCTAGCAATCAATGAATCAAAAATATTAATTAAGCATGTATTATGTACTAATCACTGTGCTAAGCATTGTTTTATTGCAATAGCAGTAAGATGAGAGAAAGAAACTTCATGTACAAATATTAAGAGGAAAAAAGCATCTTCATCTGCTTATGATAATGAATTATATAGAAAATTATAGGGAATTAGCAAAGATTTAATTAATATTTTATATGAAATGAATGGCATTTCTATATAACCATAACAAAATTTAAGACGCAATCACAGAAATGGAAATTCAGTTCCATAAAATCATTGCCCACAGGACAAGAATAAACTGCTCTATTGGACATTTAAATCTCTTCACAAACTAGACCGTCAATTTTTCTAGTCATTTTATTTTTTAATTTTACTTGCTTGTATTACCATTCTTTTATTTTTTAAAAAAGTTATTTATTAAATTTTAATTTTCAGCATTTATTTACACAAGATTTTGAGTTCTAAATTTTCTTCCCATCTCTCCCCACCCTCCACCCCAAGACACTGTGCATTTTGATTACCCCTTCCCCCAATCTGCTCTCCCTTCTGTCACATCCCTTCATTCCCTTATCCTCATCTTTTCTGTTTTCTTGTAGAGCAAGATAGTCTCTACATCTCATTACCTGTATTTCTTATCTTCCAGTTGCATGCAAAAACAATTCTCAACATTCTTCCTAAAACTTTATGTTCCAATTTCTCTCCCTTTCTCCTTCCCCTCTCATCTGCACTCAGAAGGCAGGCAATTCAATATAGGCTATACATGTGTAGTTATGTAAAAGACTTCCATGATAGTCATGTTGTGAAAGACTAATTATATTTCCCTATATCTTATCCTGACACCCATTGATTCTGTTCTCTCTTTTGACCTTGTCCTTCCCCAAAAGTGTTTATTTCTAATTTGCTCTCCTTTATACCATCCCCCCTACCCACTTCTCCCTTTCTCCCCTACTTTCCTGTAATGTAAGATAGATTTTCATGCCAAATTGAGTGTGCATGTCATTCCCTCCTTAATGTAATGAGAGTAAGCTTTACTTTTCCCCTCTCACCTGTCTTCTTTTCCCCTCCATTCAAAAAGCTTTTTCTGGCCTCTTTTATGAGAGATAATTTGCCCCATTCCATTTCTCCCTTTCTCCTCCCAATATATTCTTCTCCCACCCCTTAATTTTATTTTTTTAGATATCATTCCTGCCTATTCAACTCACTCTGTGTCCTCTGTCTGTATGTATATAATCTCTCCAACTATCCAAATACTGAGAGAAGTCTCAAGAGTTACAAATATTATCTTTCCATGTAGGAATATAAACAGTTTAACTTTAGTAAGTCCCTTATAATTTCTCCTTCCTGTTTACTTTTTCGTGCTTCTCTTGATTTTTGTATTTGAAAGTCAAATTTTCCATTCAGCTCTGGTCTTTTCATCAAGAATGCTTGAAAGTCCTTTATTTCATTGAGTGACTACTTTTATCCTGAGGTGTTATACTCAGCTTTACTGGGCAGGTGATTCTTTCTTTTAATCCTAGTTCCTGTGATTTTTGGAATATCATATTCCAAACTCTTTGATTCTATAATGTAGAAGCTGCTAGATATTGTATTATCCTGATTGTATTTCCAGAATACTTAAATTATTTCTTTCTGGCTGCTTTCAATATTTTCTCCTTGATCCAGGAATTCTGAAATCTGGCTACAATATTCCTGGGAGTTTTTCTTTTCAGATCACTTTCAGGATGTGATAATTGTATTCTTCCAATCTTTATATGACTCTCTGGTTCTAGAATATCAGGACAGTTTTCCTTGATAATTTCATGAAAGATAATGTCTAGGCTCTTTTTTTGATCATGGCTTTCAGGTGGTCCCATAATTTTAAAATTGTCTTCCCTGGGCCTATTTTCCAGGTCAGTTGTTTGTCCAATGAGATATTTCACATTGTCTTTTATTTTTTATTCTTTTTTTGTTTTGTAATTTCTTGTTTTATCATAAAGTCATTAGTTTCCATCTGCTCCATTCTAGTTTTTAAATAACTATTTTCTTCAGTGAGCATTTGAACCTCCTTTTCCATGTGGCTAACTCTGCCTTTAAAGTATTCTTCTCCTCATTGGCTTTTTGGATCTCTTTTGCCATTTAGGTTAGTCCATATTTAAAGGTGTTATTGTCTTCAGCTTTTGGAGGTCTCCTTTAGCAAGATGCTGACTTGTTTTTATGTTTTCTTGAATCACTCTTTTTTCTCTTCCCAATTTTTTCTCTACCTCACTTACTTGTTTTTCAAAATCCTTTTTGAGCTCTGCCATGACCTGAGAGCATTACATGGTTTTTTTTGAAGGTTTTGTATGTAAAAGCTCTGACTTTGAAGTCTTCCTGTGATGGCATGCTTTGTTCTTCCTTATCTGAGAGGATGAAAGAAAATACCTTTTTGCCAAAAAAGTAACCTTTTATAGTCTTATTTTTTCTCCTCTTTTAGACATTTTCCCAGCCAGTTACCTGACTTTTGAGTCCTTTGTCAAGTGGATAGTATACTCTAGGGAGTTGTAAGTTCTCAGTTCCTCCAAGGTGGCACAATTAAGGGAGAAGTGTTTTCTCCTCTTTTCATCTGTGCTTTGGTGCAGGAGCAACCACAAGCTTTTCTGCTGAGGATCCACAAGTATGACTCCCTCTTTAGAGCCTATGCCATGCCAGCATTCCTCCTCACCCCAGGGCTGGTCCATCACTCAGATCTGAGATCCAGATCAGCTCTCAATTTCCCCAGGGTCTTTTGGTGGAGGGCTCCAAAAATGGGTGCTATCACTGCCACAGTGGCTGCTGCCCCTCTGAGGTCGGAGCGAGGGCTGGACCCTGCTCCCGTCTCACCAAGTTGAAAGAGCTTTCTCACTGACATTTGAAACTATCTTGGCAATTGTAGGTTGAGTAATCTAAACATTCTTTTAAAAGCAAATTAGTCCCATATTCTCTCTTTCCTTTCCATCTTCATTCTCTTCATTGAGAAGTCAAGCAATACAGTATTGATTATAAATGTGAAGTAATGCAGAACATTTCTGCCTTGATGTACAAATAAGAAAACATAAAATAGGGAAAAAAACTCAAGATGGCGTAGTAGAAAAACGCACATACACATAGCTCTGAACCCACAACCCATAGAACAACTACAAAGAAGTAACTCACGGCGAATTCTGCACCCAGAGGCCACAGAACATTGGAGCGAGGGAGATTTCTGTTCCGGAGAGACCTGCAAACCTCTCGTAAAAGGTCCTTCGTGCTGCGGACTGGGCGCCGGGACTGGGAGCTGAGTACAGCCCTGCCGTGGCCGCGGCACCGAGAGGAACAGATCCGAGCAGGCTTCAGGGACGGGATCTCCAGCAGCCGCACAAGTACCTCCACCCACAGGTGACGGGGGTTGGTGAGAGAGTCCCTTTGGCGGGTCGAGGGGGGAGTGGGGTGCCCCCATGGCTCGGGCCCCCTCGGGAGACAGAAGCTGAGGGGCAGCGGCAGACCAGGGCTCCCCAAGCAGGCAGGAGCCTGGATCCATTGTTGAAGGTCTGTGCATAAACTCCCTGAGGGAACTGAGCCTGAGAGGCAGCCCTGCCCTCACCTGAGCATCTGAATTTAATCTCACACTGAATAGCAGCCCTGCCCCCGCCCAAAGCCCTGAGGCTGGAAGCAGCATTTGAATCTCAGACCCCAAACACTGGCTGGGAGGATCAGGAGGTGAGGTGGGTGTGAGGAAAATATTCAGAGGTCAAGTCACTGGCTGGGAAAATGCCCAGAAAAGGGAAAAGAAATAAGACTATAGAAGGTTACTTTCTTGGTGAACAGGCATTTCCTCCCTTCCTTTCTGATGAGGAAGAACAATGCTTACCATCAGGCAAAGACACAGAAATCAAGGCTTCTGTGTCTCAGCCCACTCAATGGGCTCAGGCCATGGAAGAGCTCAAAAAGAATTTTGAAAATCAAGTTAGAGAGGTGGAGGAAAAGCTGGGAAGAGAAATGAGAGACATGAAGTCAAAGCATGAACAGCAAATCAGCTCCCTGCTAAAGGAGACCCAAAAAAATGTTGAAGAAAATAACACCTTGAAAACTAGCCTAACTCAATTGGCAAAAGAGGTTCAAAAAGCCAATGAGGAGAAGAATGCTTTCAAAAGCAGAATTAGCCAAATGGAAAAGGAGATTCAAAAGCTCACTGAAGAAAATAGTTCTTTCAAAATTAGAATGGCACAGATGGAGGCTAAGGACTTTATGAGAAAGCAAGAAATCACAGAATAAAGCCAGAGGAATGGAAAAATGGAAGATAATGTGAAATATCTCATTGGAAAAACAACTGACCTGGAAAATAGATCCAGGAGAGACAATTTAAAAATTATGGGACTACCTGAAAGCCATGATCAAAAGAAGAGCTTAGACATCATCTTTCATGAAATTATCAATGAAAACTGCCCTGAGATTCTAGAACCAGAGGGCAAAATAAATATTCAAGGAATCCACAGAACACCGCATGAAAGAGATCCAAAAAGAGAAACTCCTAGGAACATTGTGGCCAAATTCCAGAACTCCCAGGTGAAAGAGAAAATATTGCAAGCAGCTAGAAAGAAACAATTCAAGTATTGTGGAAATACAATCAGGATAACACAAGATCTAGCAGCTTCTACATTAAGGGATCGAAGGGCATGGAATAGGATATTCCAGAAGTCAAAGGAACTAGGACTAAAACCAAGAATCACCTACCCAGCAAAACTGAGTATAATACTTCAGGGGAAAAATTGGTATTTCAATGAAATAGAGGATTTTCAAGCATTCTTGATGAAAAGACCAGAGCTGAAAAGAAAATTTGACTTCCAAACACAAGAATGAAGAGAACCATGAAAAGGTGAACAGCAAAGAGAAGTCATAAGGGACTTACTAAAGTTGAACTGTTTACATTCCTACATGGAAAGACAATATTTGTAACTCTTGAAACATTTCAGTATCTGGGTACTGGGTGGGATTACACACACACACATGCACACATGCACACACACATAGAGACAGAGTGCACAGAGTGAATTGAAGAGGATGGGATCATATCTTAAAAAAAAATGAAATCAAGCAGTGAGAGAGAAAGATATTGGGAGGAGAAAGGGAGAATTGAATGGGGCAAATTATCTTTCATAAAAGAGGCAAGCAAAAGACTCATTAGTGGAGGGATAAAGAGGGGAGGTGAGAGAAAAACATGAAGTCTACTCTCATCACATTCCACTAAAGAAAAGAATAAAATGCCTACTCATTTTGGTATGAAAACCTATCTTACAATACAAGAAAGTGGAGGATAAGGGGATAAGCAGAGTGGGGGGGGATGATAGAAGGGAGGGCATGAGGAGGAGAGTGCAATTTGAGGTCAACACTCATGGGGAGGGATAGGATCAAAAGAGAATAGAAGTAATGGGGGACAGGATAGGATGGAGGGAAATATAGTTAGTCCTATACAACACAACTATTATGGAAGTCATTTGCAAAACTACACAGATTTGGCCTATATTGAATTGCTTGCCTTCCAAAGGGAAGGGGTGGAGAGGGAGGGAGCTAAAGAAGTTGGAACTCAAAGTGTTAGGATCAACTGTAATGTTCTTACCACTAGGAAATAAGAAATACAGGTAAAGGGGTATAGAAAGCTATCTGGCCCTACAGGACAAAAGAGAAGACAGAGACAAGGGCAGAGAGGGATGATAGAAGAGAGAGCAGATTGGTCATAGGGGCAATTAGAATGCTTGGCGTTTAAGGGGGGAGGGGAGAAAAGGGGAGAAAATTTGTAACCCAAAATTTTGTGAAAATGAATGTTAAAAGCTAAATAAAAAAAAATTAAAAAAAAAAAAAGAAAACATAAAATAAATGTAAAAACAGGAAAAGAAAGTTTGCTTTCAACTAAAATTCAGAGTTTATTGGTTTTCTCTCTGGAGGTGGCTACCATTTCTCATTATGGATCCTTTGAATTTTTTTATATCATTCCCTTGATCAGAGTAGCTAAGTCTTTCACAGGCGGTCATCACTACAATATTGCTGTTAGTGTGTACAATGTTCTCCTCGTTTTGTTCACTTTAAATTGCAACAGAGCATATTAATCTTCCTAGGTTTTACTGAAACCATGCTGTTTGTCATTTCTTAGACCACAATAAAAAAGCAACAAACTGGGGAAGATGTTTTTCACAATTTTCTTTAATTAAGCTCCCATTTCCCAAATGTTTAGGGAAGTGAGTTAAATTTATAAAACCTAAGAGTCATTTTCCAATTGATTCAACATCAAGGGATATGAACAGATAGTACTCAAAAGAAGAAATCAAAGCTATCAATAAATAGTCATAAAATGTTCTAAATCACTGATTAGATAAATATATGTTTTTAAAAAAGAACTCTGAGGTACCACCTCCCGCCAATTAGGTTGGCTAATATGTCAAAAAAGGAAAATTACAGATTCTGAAGGGCATGTAGAAAACTTGAGATATTAATGTACTGTTGGTGAAGTTGTGAACCTGTCCTGCCATTCTGGAGAACAATGTTGAACTATACCTGAAGGGCTATAAAATTGTGCATACAGTTTGACCCAACAATACCACTACTAGATTTGCATCTCAGTGAAATAAAGAAAAAAAAAGGAAAAGGACCTATATGCACAAAAATGTTTCAGTGCTCTTTTTGAGGTGGGAAAAAATTGGAAAATGAGGGCATATCCATCAATTGGGAGATAGCTGAACATGTTGTGGTATATGATTGTGATAGAATACTAGTGTGTGTGTGTGTGTGTGTGTGTGTGTGTGTGTGTGTGTGTGTGTGTGTGAGACAGATATGAGAACTGTGAAGGAAATATCTGGGAAAGTTTACTATGTAGAACTATTTGGCAGCCATGTCAAAAATATGTATTGCCTGATATTAACTTAACTGGAAGATATGTCAAACTTTGGTTTCTTACTATGCAACATTTCACGTAATAAAACCTGCTTTTGAGCAGCTAAGTTGATCAATGATCCTGACTTTTAAAGCAAGCAGAACCAAAATCAGATTTATGTCTAAGAAGGATCCTTCAGAGCTTAAGTCAGGAAAGGCAGTTAGTTAGATTTCAAAGTGGGAAAAGAGAGACCTAAAAAATAAATAACCTTGCTTATTAGTAAGTTGGTATGTAGATGGTTCCTGAAAGATAAACAAGATATCAACACCCACAATGCATAGTTCAGAATTATCCACAATTTTCACATCTCAGGTGTACAATCTGGAGTTCTGAATTATCCACAGTTTTTATGTCCCTTACTCATGTGCTTCCATGCTTTTGAAAGATTGTTTATACTGAAAGCAATTTAAAGCAATATGATAACAACCACTTGGAGACTATTGACTTGCAAGGATTTGAATGCAGTTTGCAATGAGATTGCCAGCTCAGAAAATAAGGACACAGAGGTATAAATGTCACAAACAAGGTACATGTAGATATTAGTGTGTGTGGGTTGCAGTGGATAGAACACCAGGCTTGCCTGAAGTGGAGAAGACTCATCTTCCTGAGTTCAAATCTGACTTCAGACATTTACTAGCTATGTGATTCTGGGCAAGTTATTTAATCATGTTTGTTTTATTTCTTCATCTAAAAAATTAGGTGGAGAAGCCAATGCCAAACCACTCCATTAATTTTGCCAAGAAAACTCCAAAATGGCATCATGAAGAGTCAGACAAGACTGCAAATAATAAACAATAACAGTAAATATAGTCAGCTGTAGATATCAATCCACTGTAAGGCACAATAATAGAGTGACTATTAACAGTGTTTCTATCAGATGCTATGTTGAGGATATCATATAGAAAGACTAGAGAAAGTTTAAGGGAAAAAAACTAAACTATTGGACAAGAAATAATGATAGCATAGAATGGTAGTTGTGAAAAGGGAAAGGAAAAGAGAGATCCTAAAGATACTAATTCTAAAAATAACAAAAAGAAACAGATAAAGTTATTTTTGATGTTCACTGTGAAGTTGTTTTTTCTTTATTGATATATAATATGAATGTCTTCTTAAGAGAAAGGAAATCTGAGATCCTCAGTAAGTTTTGTTACTAGCCTCAGGTGAATGGTTTAATATATCTCTCTCTGTGTAATACAATCTATGTATATTATTGATCATTCAGTGGCACAGTGGATAGAATATTGGGACTGCAATCAGGAAATCCTATTTTCCCAAGTTCAAATCTGGCCTCAGACACTTATTAGCAATGTAACCTTGGGCAAGTTACTTAACCCTATTTGCCTCAGTTTTCTCATTTGCAAAATGACCTGGAAAATGCAATGCCAAACCATTCTAATATTCTTGTCAGGAAAACCCCAAACTCATATAGAGTTCAACATGATTGAAAAACAACCAAGCAAAAATTTACATAATAATATCATATGTACCATCGGTATGGCCTTATCATTACAGAAATGGTTTACTTAGTGGCATATTTACTAATAGTGACTTTTAGTCCTTTTATGAATCCATATTTCCAGAGTTATCATCCTACCACTATAAACATCCATCTGTTGTCTATAGTTTTCCATTTATCACAACACAATTTCCTTTTTGGCCATATGCCATTATTACTTCATAGATGCAAATAACTCATCTTGAATAAAGCTGATAAATAATATATGTTTGTACAGAAAGAATGTGTAGATTCAATTCCTGAACCACTTTTATTGACAATTAAAAGACTGCAGAGACCAGGTGAGAAGAAGGTAAAATGTTTTCTTGATTTTTTTCTTTGAAGAATGAAAACAGAAGCTCTGAAAAGCAGCTACTTTAATTCCTTGGAAGAGTTTAGTATGGGGTAGTTATTTGATACAGTAAATAGTACATGGATCCTGGAGTCAGGAAGACCTGAGTTCAAATCCAGCCTCAGATTCATTAGCTGTGTAACCCTGGGAAATCATTTAACTCCAATTGCCTGAAAAAAATGCTTTAGTATAGATTAGCTATTTTTATTAGTCATTGAATAGTTATTTGTTCTTAGACATTTTGATAAAGTAGCTGCTACTTCACTGACAGGGTAATTAATATCGTATGTCAGAAGAATATTACAGATATTGGATACCTAGATTTTTAGAAAAAAATTTGACAAAATATTTCATGCTACTTTTTATAGAAAACCTAAGGATTTATAGACTAGATGATATAACTAGGTTGATATGGAACTGAATAAATGACTCAATTAAGAAAAGTTTTCATTGTTTCCAAATCAATTTGTCATTAGCTTTCCCAAAGAATATCCCAGAAATCTGTGTTTCATTGCCTTTGGGATATTGCACATGTTTTTCAATCATCTGAACAAAGGCATAGATGGCACACCTATAAAATACTATGATGTTGCAAAACATGACAGATACCTAAGATTCTAATCTGGATCCCAAAAGAGAAGTGGATTGCATCTATTAAGATATAATTAAAAAAGAACAATGTATATTAAAATCAACTTACAAATTTAAGTTTGGGGAAAACATACTCGAATAGTTTCTCTATAAATAATCTAGGGAGGGGGTGAGGAATCAACAGAGTGATACATCATTTGAAAAAAGTCTAATGCAATTCTAGGTTGTGTTAAGAGAAAAATAGCTTTCAAGTATAAATAGATGCTATTTCCTCTGTCATCTGCCCTGGTCAGTCGACTTCTAGAGTGCTTTCTTCAACTCTGGGCACTATAAGTTAGGAAAGACTAATAATCAGAAGATATCTAGGATAGAATACTGAGGATGGTGAAAAGTTTTTAATAATTATTATGTAAGACTCTCTCCTTTAGTCTTGTGGAAGGTGTATGTTTAACCTAGAAAAGAATATTGGAAGGAGATGATGATACCAGTCTTTAAATACTTAAAAGACTGTCATATGTGGAAGCAAAATTGAAATTGAACTGCTTGACCTTGGAAGGAAGAATTGGATACAATGAGTAGAAGTTTTTAAATGACAAATTGAGGCTTGATTTGAGGAAACAGCAAGAACAACCTTCCTAGCATTAGAGCTATCCCAAAGTGGCATGGATTTCCTTGGGATGTGATGGTTCCACCATTATTGAAAATCTGCAAGCATTTCCGGGAAGATCATTCAGGTACACTATAGAGGAGATGATTCTTCAGGAATTTCATCCATTTTTAAGTGTTGACTTTTGGCTCTTTCAGCCCCAAAATTCAGTAATTCTGTGATCAGTCTTAGTTTGTGTTATTTTTGTTTATTTTTTAGGATGTCATGATTTGTATCATTGTGGAAATATAATGAGAATATTGGTATTAAAGGGTGAGGCTTTTGAAGCACTAAAAGAAGCCGCAGTTTCTCAAATAAAATATCAACTGCACTCTCTCTATGTCTGTCTCTGTGTGTCTCTGTCCCTCTGTCTTTCTCTCTGTCCCTCTCTGTCTCTTTGTCTCTGTCTCTCTCTGTGTCCCTGTCCCTCTGTCTGTCTCATTCTCTGTCTCTGTCTGTCTGTCTCTCTCTCTCTGCATCTCTCTGTCTCTCTTTCTCCGTCCCTTTCTGTCTTCTTAAAATTGCATTCTGGGTCTAGCTCTTCCTTCATTTGGGTATGTGTTTGTCTTTATTTTTTTTGGTTAATACAGGTGAAAGACTTATGTGAACTAATAAAGAGTTCAGCAAGCAGTTCTGGTAAGCAAAGTACAGACTGTTGGCAACAACGTTAATGGAAAGAAATGAAGAAAAATTTAAAATGAATGCTGCAAAATTAAGAACACATTTTACTCCCAAAAATATACATTCCCCCAACTGCTTTGCACAGGTGGCAGATCCATGGAAATTGGGCAATTTATATAATGTCAGATAATACTTTAATATATTGATTGATATTGTTGAATATTTTCTTCAAACTTTTTTCTTTCTGAAAAGAAGCATTCTAGATGATAGAGAAACAAAAGAAGGCAATAAAATATTAAAATTCTGAAATCATCTTGCTACATTTTCCCATTCCATAATTTTAAGCTTTTCAGACAGATTTTGTAATATATCCTCTGCAAATATTATCAATTGAGTGGATACATAGTCTGTAACACGTTACGAAAAATAACATAAGCACCAGGAATGTCATAAGGGATATTATTCAAAAGTGATCAAAACAAAAGTAAGTTGATAATTCACATAGTAATAGCAAGGGATTACAGAGTCCAACTACTTTACTGGAAAAAAATAGGGAAAATATCAAGGAAGGTCTCAAGAACATTTAATAACTCTCCTTGTAGAAGATGCATTTAAGGACATGGGCAAGAATTGAACTGTAAAAATTAACTGCAGAAGTGTACTTGGGCAAAGTTTGCAAATTGCAGTAAATTATATTTTAATCAAATTAATAAATTAAATAATAGATTGTTAACTCCATATTATTACCTACATTTATAATGCAAAAATTATAAGTACTTAGAAAAGTGGATATGAATTTCTTCACCTTGAGCAAACAGAAAAGCCTTCTCAAAGGGCAGAGTTTAGTGATGTCATGTTTAATGTTGGATTTTATATCAAGTGAGAAAGCTTAGTAATATATTGCATGAGGGCTTATCTGTTGATCACTAGAGGGGAGTTATGCATGTATGTGTGTGTGTGTGTGTGTGTGTGTGTGTGCATGTTATAAAGAAAGCATTAACTCCTCCTTAAAACCTATGTAGGAACTCCTTTCTTTCATGGCAATTAAGATAGCAAAAAATAGGGATATTTCACATACAGGTCAGAAAATAAATACAAATTTTTGCAAATGTAGTGACTACTCAAAGAAAAATTGAAAATTGAGGGCATAAATGTAAATTGGGTTAATATATTTATCTGATTTTAAGTTAATTGGATAAAGATACAAACAACATGCTAATCAATTGGTTGATGATACAAAACTTAGAATAATAGCATTAGTATCCAAAAAAGAGCTTTGTAGACTCATACCATATAGGATCTCTTGGTAATAATTCATTTAACAGAAACACAAAATTACTAAACCAAAACTATTTTCTTCCCTATTTTTTGAAAGAAAAAAAGAAGTGTAAGTTATTTTCTCATTATATTCAGTTTCTATTGCATTCTGGGAATTGTACACCAGACTCACATAATCAGTCTCATTTCCTTTCTACTAGTCATATATTACATTGTATAATTCCATTTTTTCCTTTAAATTTGACATAAATTTCACAGAAGTCACCAAAGGGAAAATGCAACGTGTATATTATATCATGATATTCTCATTTTTTTTTCATTGTCTTTGTTTTTCTGATCTACAGAGACATCCAGAGGAAGCATTGCCAATCTGATATCATTCAATAGAGCCAACAGTAGCAGTCCTGGATGATATTTGTTTTGTTTGGGGGCTCTTTAGATTAAATGAACTACTTTATTAAACAAGAACTTCAAGTATTTTTATTGATGCATAACTTCAAAATGATAGCACAGACATGATAACCAAAGAGGAATTTCTCTTAAACTAATTGAATCTTCCTGAACACTTTACAAGTTTTCCATCTTTGGTGATATAATCGTCTCAGAAAAGTGCTGAAAGAAAAAAAAATCCTTCCTCCTTCTGAAATCACCAAGTCTATATTTGAAACTCATGCTGCTTAGTTGATAATCTTTCTTAGCACATAAATCATCAGAAGTTTACTTTTTCAGCAATCTTCAGGAAGTTAAGCATTATGTCTTAAAATATGTATATTCTCCCTGCTCTACTTTTCTTTCTTTTGAAAAACTCAAAGTATGACTAACTTGGATTGTAAAACTTCAATGCATGCAATTTTTATGAATTTACACACACACACACACACACACACACACAAACACACTTAATGATTTGGAATTAGTTGGTGTCCAAGTCTCTGTGAGTGCCCAAATCTTTGAGAGACTCAACCAGAATAATTTCCAGAGGCCAATCAGTGTTCATGTAGTTATGAACATTACAGAGGAGGATTTATATTCAAAAAATGTTTACAGACTCTCAGACGATAAGGGAACTTCAGTGGCTATCCAAGTCTAATTTATACCTTACAGGATGTCCACTATGATGTTCTGGAAAAGTGTTCATTTATCTATAAATAAATTTGACCTTCTTACCTCCCAAAGAAGCCAGATCCTATTCTGTGCAGAATTTCCTCCACCTCAATTATTGGGAAGATTTTATCAGCAATATATTTCATTGAAGCATCTAACCCTTATTCCTAGTTGTGCCTTTTGAGGTAAAATACAACACATCTAATCCTGTTTTTCTATGTTCTACCTCATCAAATACTTGAAGACAGCCATCATGTTCTCTTGAGTGTTCTCTTCGCATAGTTAACCATACACATTTTATCTAGCCAATTCTCATACTTCATGAAATTGAAATTTATGAAATTTTACCATTCTATTTGCCTTCCTCTTAATGTTTTTGAACTTACTAATATCATCTCTCTAGAACAAAATATAACACAATAGCTAAGGTCTGCCAATAGCAGAGTTCAGAAAGACTAGTATCTCCTTATTTTTAAGCTCTGTTTCTGAATACAGAACAAGATGAGATTAGCTTTTTTTAGACTGCCTCATCAAATTGCTGACTCACATTTTTAGAGTGTAAAAAAAATCAGAACTCAGAAAAAATGGTTATTATCTATGTCTTTTTCTTTCACTTATAAAGTTACCTTTTGTATATCCAAATAAAATATTTATATTTAATCCTAATAAATATCTTATCAGATTTGTTGCAATGTTCTAAATTGTCAAGATCTTTCTGAATCTTTACTTTGTCATAAAAAGTGTATTAGCCTTTTCAGTTTTGAATTTCCTTTCCTGAGTTCATGGCAAAACATCAATTGCATTATAGAGGTGCCCAGTCTCGCAGGTAACACTGCAAGTTTAAGAGATTTATAGACACAGTGTCCATTGGGTAGAGTTGGGAGGAAGTTTTTGTATAGAAAGAGATCATTACCAAAAATGAGAGCAGTCTTATCTCTGGAGTGTCTGGCTAATAGAAATAGATTTGAGAGGAGAGTTCAGAGCTAAGGTGAAATACAACTATTTAGGAGTTTTTTTAAAAAAAAAATTCCTTTTTATTCTGATGAGGTTAAAGTTATCAACCACTCAGAACTTAACTGAAATTACGAGTTAAATTATTGAATCCTGTTTCATATCTTTCTATCAGTTCATTTGTAGGAAATGGTGGTGGTGTTCTTAAAAATCTCTTATTTAAAATATCTTTTGTATATTTACGGGAAAGAAAAAACTTTGTTGGTTAATAATGTACATTTAATATCATCCTCTTTTTTCCTTTTGGAACACCATAGACAAAAGACAAAAGCAATTCTTTAACAATTCTCCTTCTGGCATAAGGTGGAGGATGGTTAGTGACTCAAGAACATGAGAAAAGGGAGCTTAACTCTTCTCAACTTGGTGGTCATTCCTCTTCTAGAACTGAACCCAGTCTACCTACATGCATGGATACAGTGATAGGAACTACTGAGTAGAAAAGTACAATGTTTCAGAGCCCCAGTCCCTTGGACCTGGTGACTGTCTTCAGTTAGACTAAAATCTAAGTACACCATATCTATAGTACTTCGGATTAATTACTATTAGGTAACTTTATTGAAAGAAAAGTAATATCATTAGTTATTCAAGCATAGCCTGTTCCTGGTGATGTCAGTTTTATGTCTTTGTAATCATCATTTCCTTTCTTTTATATCCAGTAACCATCTTTTTAGTAAAACAGTATAGCTATTTTCTCCAGGTGTCAAAATTCATCTGAATGACCTGTAGACTATAGAAAACTATTCTACTCCTTTTTTTAATCAAACAGTTTTTTCTTCTGTGATTCTTCTATTATCCCTCAACATCTTTCAAATACCATTGACAATGACAAAACAATCACATCTGTCAGTATTTTTAGTACTTTTGATTATAGTTCATATGATGCAGTACATTAAAAATCACCAATGACAGTTAAGTAGTCTCTTATATATCATAGATAATCAACTCCCAATTAGCTATTTTTTCTCATCTCTTCCAGGCAAAAGGTTTTCTTCTTACAAAAGAAAACGAAAAGTTAAAAAAAGGACAACAATACATTTTCTGGGTAATCAGTTGTTTCTTACTATCCGCCCTTGGTAGTGGTGCTACCCCTTCTTGTATCCTTTTCCCTACCACTACCTAAATAGCTGAAAAAGATATATAGATATAGATATATTATCTGCAGTCTTGAACTTCCCTTCTCAGCTTCAGTTCATTCTGAGCTTTAGAATCCCTGACATTGCTATTGAACTGCCATTTCAAACTTTTGTATTCCTCCTATTATCTACCTCATTTTCCATATTAAATATATTCTCTAAAATCACAGATTGTGTAGAAATTCCTTCCAGCATGTGGGAAGCAATAAAAACTATAACTAGAATCTCCTTCAATGCAATCTCCCTTTTGACCCTGATGGACACAACTGAGGACCCTGAGTCTAAGAACCTGGATAATTGCAGTGTACTTTCCTCCTCAGACTATCAAACATGCTTCAAGTTCAGACTCCCCTCTGATCAGTGAAGGGAGTAATCACTGTGGTGAAAGCTTTCACTTTCCCCATCATCATCAGGAGCAATTTTTGTTTCCTTCTATCAAAATTCAAAGAAGCAGGAGAGGCCTTGGACTGGCCACAACTACCAGATGGCCAGTCCTGCTTTGAACTCAGTCCTCTCAATAATATTATGGAGAATAAAATCTTATGTAGAAAGGGTTAACCATCACCAACAATTATTACCTGGAGGGCATGTAAGACAGACTTGGTGAAGCAAGGAGCAAGCAGCAAGTCACCCAGAAGGGTAAGAACAGAGTAATAGTATGTGTCAAGCAATTCAAATCACCACCAAAACTTTGACCATCATCTCTAATCAAAACCCAAAAGACACACGCCTGAATCCTTTTACCTGGGTTGGGAATAGCAGTGCTTCCAGAACAATGCCCTCATCAGGGAAGCAATACCTGGGGAGATGCAACCTGGAAAATTCTTCTGTATATATCTGCATGGATGTCCCAAAAGCATCTCAAAATCAATATGTCCAAAAATGAACTGATTGTTTTTCCCCCTGACACTTAATCCTATCAACTTCATTGTTTTGTCTGTTGTACTACCACTGCTTTGATCTTCCTTGTCTGAAATTAAAGAGCTATCGTAGACTCTTCCTTCTTTTTCACTTCTTATAACTAAGCTACCAATGTCTCCTGATATTATTTCTGCCATATTCATATCCTAGAAGCAACTAGGTAGCATAGTGGATAGAATTCTAGGAATGTAATCAAAAACATGAGTTTCAATATGGCCTTACATATTGACTAGATGGGAGACCTTGGAGAAGTCACTTAATGTATGAAATGGGGATAATAATAGCTTCTGCTTCACAGGTTATTGTGAGGATAAAAAGAAATACTTGTATTATGGTCAGGCCAGTTTCTGGCACATGGTAGAGACTGAATAAATTCTTAGATAATCTATTCCCTCTAATATATCCATTTTTTCCTATTCTCTGCACCATGCTACTAATGTAGGACAATATTAACATTAACCTGGTGGTACAATGGAGAATGTTGATCTCAGAGTCAGGGAACCAAGTTTGATTCATGCCTCAAATGCTAGCTGTGTGACTTAGAGAATTGTACTTAACCTCTACCTCATATGATAATTTTAAGGATTAAAAGAGATCTAAAATGCTTATATAAATTATATTATTATGATTGACTATGCCCTTTTATTAATTTATTTATCTTTAGTTTTCAATATTCACTTCCATAAGCTTTTGAGTTTTAAATATTCTCCAAATCCCTCCCTCCTCTCCTTCCCAAGATGGCATGCAATCTGATATAGGCTCTACATATACATTCTTATTACACATAGTTTCACATTAGTCATGTTATAAAGAAGAATTAGAACAAATAAGAGGAATAAAGAGAAAGAAGAAACAAGATAAAATGAAGAAATAAAAGGAGAGCAAATAGTGTTCTCCAATATGCATTCATACTCCATAGTTATTTCTCTAGATGTGCATAATATTTCCATCATGAATGTTTTGGAGTTATATGAGATGCTTGCATTACTGAGAAGAGCTACATCTATCAAAGTCAATCATTGCAAAATGTGGCTGTTGTGTACAATGTTCTTCTGGTTCTGTTTGCTTCACTCAACATCAGTTCATATAAATCTTCCTGGTTTTTTCTGAAGTCCATCTGCTCATCATTTCTTACAGTACAATAGTATTTCATTACATTCATATATCACAACTTGTTCAGCCATTATTGATGAGCATCCCCTCAATTTACAATTCTTGGCCACCATGACTATACTCTTTAAAGGTTTACTTGACTCCACTATCCACCAGTTAATTTTTCCAATTACTCATGTCAGAACAAATTTTTATAGGCATAGATATATCTGGTGATATCACTCCTCTACTTGAAATAGTTTCAATGATTCCATACTAAAGGAAAGTTCACACTGACTCTCAAGACCCTCCACAATTGACCTTTCTAGCCCTTTCTGATATGACTCAATTCCTTGTACTCCAGACACTGGACAAATTGTAAAACCTCTTCCCCTTTAACTTGTATTATATTTTCGGGATTCTGTGATTCTGGGGACTTTCTTATCTGTTATCTCCTCCCTTTCTTTTGATCTTCTTGGTTGATAAACATCCATAGATTTCATATGTCATTTGGATTTGTAATTTATTGATTTTGCATGTATGCAATTGTGTCTTATAGCTATCTCTGTTGATATCTTATTCTCTTATTTTACTCTATGTTTTTTCAGGAGAGGAATGATATTTTATTTGTTCTGTGGGTTTTCCTCCTAGTATACAGAATAGTATCCTATTCATAGTAGATGTTTAGGGAATGTATTACATTGTATTTCTTGGTGTGAATTTTTGGGAAGGTAGAAATACCACGCTTCTATTTTTCTCTTTCTTGCAAACTGTAAAAAGTTGAAAACAATAGAATGAATCAGAGCTACAAAAATGGCTTTTTTGCACTTAAAAGGCAAGAAAAGTACCATTAGGTGTATGTCCTTGTGTGTGTGTGTGTGTGTGTGTGTGTGTGTGTGTGTGTGTGTGTTTGGTGGAATAATTTTGTGGAGAACGTGAGATACTTGCATTAGTAGAGATATATGGAGTAGCTCAGTACTGTGCATAATAACTTCCAAGCCCAGTCAATGAGCATATGAAAGCATTTGTTAAGAGACAACTACTTAATGTTGTTTGTAATTTGCAAAGAAGCTGCCAAGCTGCTTTGCTAAGATGAAGCCCCTCACTGAGATCTTACTACTCCACTGAAATCATATATGCAATACGTATTCTATCCTTTGTACCAATTGCCATTCTAGGCAATTGGGACACTCACCCAAAAGAAGAAAAAATAGAAGAAAACAGAAAGACAAGGAAGAAAAGAAAAAAAGATATAAGAAGCCCTAGTGTTGAGAAATATATATCTAAGTGTGCATATATGTATGCACACATACATATATAAAATAAATACACATATATGTGTGTGTATACATGTGTGTATGTATGTATATTGGAGCATAACATTTGAGTTTAATTTTGGAGGAATCCATAGATCCTAAAAGGTGGAAATAAGAAGGTAGTACATTACAGCCAATGAAGACTATGCACAGAAAGGCGAAGAGGGGAGATAATGAATTTGGGAATTAGCAAGTAGGTTCCTTATTTAAACTGTGTAAATAAAAGCAAAATCAAATAAACTTAAAGAGGAGGAGGATTCGAATTTAAATTTTTCACTTACCAGTTTGGTTTTTATGCTAAAGGTCATAGTAAATAACTGAAGACTTTGATTACGAGAGTGACAGGGTCAATTAGCTAGGGAGTAACATTGGTAGACTTGTGCTTTGAGCATTTTGGGGAAGCTATTGGAAGGATAGTTTGGAGATAAAAGGGACTGGTAGCTGAAAGGTCCACAAAGAAATTATGGTAAGAGCCAAATTAGAAAGTACTAGGACCTTAATTAGGATTGGAACTGTCTAAATAGAGAGAAAGAAAGCAGAGGGAAAATGTGAAAAGACTATAGACAAGATTGGAAAGTGGTTAGTAGGTTAGGGAAATAAGAGTCAAGGTTAATAAAGAGATGACAAACCTGGCTTACAGAAAGGATGGTGGTGCCTTTAATATAATTAGAGAAATCAGATGAGGAGTGGATTGTAGTTTTGTAGTAATGAACTCTGTTTTCAGTGTGTGTCACTGAGAATCTATGGGATTCAGTTTGTGTTTTCAAACAGGCAAAATTTGACACTAGAGCTCAAAAGAGATTGAGGCATTTGAAAAGACGTTAAAATTGATTCATGAGTACTTGGGAAACAATTGAAAAAGAAAACATATAAAGAGATAAGATAAGGGAATCCAGTATAAGGTCTCTAGGAATCTTGAGGAACATGTTATAAATGGCAGTTCTGCTGATGAGATTGAAAAGAAGTATGCCAATAGAAGAACCATGAGATAGAGATCAATGCCAGAAAAGCTGAAGGAAGAGAAAGTACAGAGGACAAATTTAAGAGTAACAGTTTCAGAAGCTTGCAAGGAATTAAGGAAGGATGAGAATATTTTTAAAAAGTTATCAGATTTAGCAGTTCAGTTGTTCCTCATAACTTGAAGAACAATTTCAGTTGAGAGGTTAAATGAGAAGTTATATTGTCTGGAATTTGGAAGATTAGTAAAGACAAGGAGTGTGGCGAACTTTTTCATTGGAGTTAATGAAGGGGAAAAGGTATATAGGTAAAGAGATTCCTATTTTAGAGTATTATTGTTGCTTACTTGGCCTCATTAGACCATGGACATTAGCTTATCCCGGGTCTTTGTGGAAAAGGAAGCCTCTTCATCCATTTATTTCTCTCACCACCAGTGTACCTGCTTCCACAAAGGAAGAACATAAGGCATTCACCTGCCTCCAACTACCTCTGTTCTGAGTTCAGTTGGTGATATACCAGAAATAATCAAGGAAAAAAAAGATTATTTAGGAAAGTGAGATAAACACAACTCTAGCCCTTCTTATTGGCCACTTGATTAAGTTTCATAGTATTTGTATCTCTCTTTCTTCTCTTTCCTCTTGGCTTTGTAAAGTATCATATTACTTAGCAAAATGGGGAACTCAAATGGTCACAAACAATATCTAGATAATGTCAAAATCAGATAGTGTTCAGGGACTGATTGTCTGATAGACAAAAGGATTGCATAGAAAGAGAAATCTGAACTTTAAACATTTGATAGGCAGGATCTTTAATAATGATCAACTTGCTGGCTGTGTCCAGTTTCACAATGGATGGAAGCTGATGGCCCCTGAACAATTCTTATAAAGATGGTCCCACTTCTTCTCCCTCCCAGGTTCTCAGAGAAGAGAGAAAAACAAAAGAAAACAAAACAAATAAACACACAAAAAATATTAGCATGGGTTTTAAGCTTCCACATCTGAGAAAAAACCCACATTCTAGTACTTGAGGCTATTCTCTGATCAGGCATATTTAGCAGTGGGAGTGCAACGAACAAAGAAAGACAGCTTTTGAAGAACTGAAGGGTGACTTGGGTGTAGTGGATGTTGGAAAGAGACCTCAGACATCATCTAATAAAGTCCAACCTCTTCTCAAAGAATTTAAGTGACAGTTAAGGTCACACAAGTAGAATCAGGATCAGATTGGTAAATATATGACAGGGTCACCTCTCCCAAAAAGATATACAACAATTTAAAGCTTATTTTGCATTATCAAAATTTTCTGTCATTTTCTTAAATCTAAGATATCAGTAATACAATCTAGTCTTAATTTTTTACACTTGGCAGTTTCTGAATTGTAAACCTTCATAATGACAATTTAATAAATGGCTCTTGAGCCGGTTACAGCATGCCCCTGGTAGCATTTCAATGAGGATTTGAACCTAGGCCTTTTGACTTTTCAATTTAATGGTATTTCCACAATACCATTGTAGAGAGAGCATCTATAATTATTTTATTCTTGTGTTTCAGAAAAGCAGAATGGCACATATGGAGCAGGTCCTTAGTGATGTTATGGTCTCTATTGATTTAACTGGGATGATAATAGGAATAGAAAGCTTAGAAAACAGATGATCAGCAGGAGTGATTACTATGGTCACATTTTCACCATAATTGTGACTCATGACATCAATCCAAACAAAGAATATTCTAATTGCTTCAGTATTATAACCACTAATAGGAACTGTTATGCCAATATTCAGAAAATATTGAAGGTGGGAACTAGTGGCAATTAACCAGTTTATGGGCAGTGTTACTGCATTTTTAGTCTGCAATTTCAGTTACTGCATTTTTTTAGTTACTGTATTTAATTACTGTATTTTAGAGCATAGCAATCATCCTATTCTCAGGGAGCCACTAATTTGAATATATTAGGTTCTATAAAGAGTAGAAAAGCTATTTCAAAACCTATGAAGGTATATCTGCATTCCAGTACACTTGGGGTTTTTGTTTGTTTGTTTGTTTTTTTGTTTGTTTGTTTTTAATTTAAGTGGAACACTTTATTCTGAAGCACATTTCAACAAAGTCAAACAGTTCTGAAATCATTTGATAAATGGATATGTGTAACTTAGCTACTGGAAAAGAAGATACTGAGTTATATCTGTTTTATTTATTGGTCTTTTTAAACTAGCTTTCAAGGATAATATTTCAAAACTTAGACCAAGAGTACAATCCAATTGTGATTTACAGATACTGTGCATATTATAGCTCAGAAGGTCACAATATCTATACAAGTACATACGAGATACAATCTTTGTGATTCAACCATTTGGACCATAAATTGCTATACAGGAATGCTGTATGTATCCAAAGATCATTTATCTTTCAATTTCAGAAATCCAGATTACAACTGTGAATGAAAACGTAAGCAAAAATGCCTCTGAACAGCCAAAATAAATGTCATAAAGTCAGTGGGTGTAATCAGATTCATGGACTTTATCTCAGAGAGCTGCTCAGACTTCTACTTAAAAATCTAATTGTCCTTCTTTCAGACATAATACCAGTGAATTTGGTTACTTAGTTTTGTAAGCCATAATAGATTAGAAGCAATATAGAAAAGTGAGTATTATGTGTCAGATGGCTACAAGAAAGGACAGCTAATACTCTAGAAGAAATAGAGGACCCAGAAACTAAAAAAAAAAAAAAATGCTAACTTAATTCAAAAATAGCCCTGTAAGAGTCTTTTAATATCAGAAAAATAGCATTAAATGCTTCTAAAATTAATTTTCAAAGAGATTCACTGAAATTTTGATAAAAATGGATGAACAAATAAAAAATACATTTGGTAATTATAAAGGAAAAAAGGTTTTCCTGCCTCCTGAATAAATAGGGGTAACTATGGTAATATCTTGGCCAAAATTACAGTAATTTTACCTTGATAAAGATAACAATAGCAAGCATTTACATAGTACTCTAAGATATGCACTATATACGTATATATGCACATATATAATATATACATGTGTAATATATTAAAATTTCATTTTCGTTTAATTTTCTTTATGTACTTTGCATATGGATTAAATTGTATCCATGGGTTATATATGAAAAACTAAACTTCTGTAATATACAGTGTTTAAGAAGTATATTTTAGATTTAACAAAGGAGTAGCAATCTTTTCCTATTTATGTGCCCTTGTAAATCTTTTTCCTTCTGTACAATTTTAAAGTTTTATTTATACTCTTCCTTCTTTTTTATTTTTTATCTATCTCCTCACTCATTAACTCACATTCTTCAGTAAAGCCCCTCCTTGTTTTACAAATATTTTTAGTCAAGTAAAAAAAAAAAGTACATTACCCATTAAAAAGTGTACGTCTAATGAATCTTTATTCCATCACCTCTCCACAAGAAGTGAGTAGTAAGTTTGATAATTATTCTTCTGAAATTATGTTTGGCCATAAATTGATTAGAGTTAAGTAGATTTTCAAAGTTCATTATTTTTTTTTCCAATTTCATCCAGGTAGTCATTTCTATTTCCCCAGCTCCTAATGTCATCTCCTTCCAGATTTCCATCCATTCTGTTATGGATCTTGTACATAGTTGTTTACATGTTGTTCTATTTCTTTATATGCCCTACACAGCACAGCACCTGGCACATAGAAATGCTTGCTAACTTGCTTAAATAGTCATCACAAGAGTATTGTTCCCTTCATTTTGCTACACATTCATTCAGAGAATTTTTTTGTTTTCCATTATATTTATTACTTTTTATAGAGTAGTATCATTCCATTTCATTAACAAACCACGATTTAAACATTTCCCAATTGACAGATATACACCTTGTTTCTAGTTCGTTGTTACAAAGCTCTCACATCTTTGCACCTATTCCAGTGAAATCAAACACACATCAAAGGTAATTGCTGTGCTCTTATTATACTAAAACTAAAGCGAAATGCCCATCAAATGCATCAAAGTGAATGTACAACTTAGTGACTTTTGGACTACTAGTATTTATGTGTACACAAATGAAAAATTTAATTATATGAATATATATTTATATTCTCATTTGTTTGTATTCATAATTCTTATATTATCATTTATATCTAACCATAACATTATGAAGTAGGAACAACAGATATTATCTCAATTTTTACATGAGGAAATAAGTTTACAAAGATTAAGTGACTTGTCCATCCTCTCCAAGTAAATAATTTTTGAATGCAAAATATAAATCCAAGTCTTCCTAACACTAATGTCAGAATCTCTATCCTCTATATGTTATGGTTTCTCTAAAGGGAGAGATCATAGGGGCTCATTAAAATGTTCATATATGAAGGGACTTTATTCTAAATACTTAGAAAATTTGTAACTGAAATTGTTCAGTTTAACTTGTTGGGATTTGAAGTGTGTGTGTGTGTGTGTGTGTGTGTGTGTGTGTGTGTGTGTGTGCATTCTTTTTTAGGTTTTTGGTAATGATTTGAGATTTATCTCTATTAGTGTTTACTTTGCTATATTGAAAAGTTCTGGACAATATTGTTTTTATTATTTCCTATGTTATGATATTCAGTCTATTTTTGATTTATGATCCTTTTATTATCTCTGCTTTACCCTAAAACTCTTCACTGATAAACTTGTGAATCAAAGATGCAAAACTCCACATCAATATTTTCAGTGACTGTAGTGTAGATTTTTATTCTTTATAATATTTTGTTTCGATCATGCAAAATTTGCTCTCACTTTCCCAAAAGAATCTCACCTAACAACTCTATGAAGAAAACTAGAAAAGAATCCTTTATAAACAGAGTCAATTCAAACTACTCTCAAAAAAATAAAAATAAATAAGCTACTTCCTACATTGGTGAAGTCCAAAAAAAAACTCAAAATAGTTGTTTCATTCTGCATTGAGTCATTCACCTCTTTATTAGGAGGTAGGTACCATGTTTCAACATGAGGCCTCTGGAATCTTGGTTCATCTTTATGCTGATAAGAGTTCAGAACATTGGTATTTCTTCATATACATATACATACACACAGATATACATATGTATGTATACACACACATATATACATACATGCATATATGAGTGCATTCATGTATGTATGTTAATATATATATACATACATAAATTCAATAATTGTTTATTCATATCCATTCCTCAATTTATGAGCACCCCTTCCTCATATTCCCATTAGTTGCTTTCTCTCAAAAAGGTATAAATATATATTTAAATACTTAGAGTTTACTTTGCTTAAGGTTAATTTTTCTCTTAGCCTTTGTTGTTCAGTCATTTTTCAGTTGTCTCCAACTCTCCATGACCTCATTTGAGTTATTTTGGCAAAAATCCGCTTGTCATTTCCTTCTGCAGCTCACTTTACAGATGAGTAAAGGCAAACATGGTTAGGAGACTTTTGCAGAGTCACAAGGGCAGATTTGAACTGAAAAGAGTTTATCTAATTCCAGGGCCAACACTTAATCCACTACACCACTTTCCTTAGTCTACCCTTCCCATAAATTCCCATTTTCTCACCTTTCCAATCAATTTCCCTGTTCAATGAATTACATCTCTCTAATGAACTCTGTTTATTTTTTTCTCCTTTTCATTACTTCAGATGAGAATGAGGTGCAAATGTCAGCTGGTGACAGCAACTGGTGAATTGGAGGCCCAGCGGTTATAGAAAAGAAAGAGAGAGATAGCAGCAGCAGGGGCTAGGCAAGCCTGTAGCATCTGTACATGACTGGTACATGACTGATTTATTGATCTAAGGGTCAAGTTTATATGCTCTCTCAAGCAAGCAAAGTTTTTCCCCATGAAAATATTTTTAGTTTACATCTTTTACTTCCATATCTTAGTTCCTTCTATCTACGTAACAACCTCGGAGTATACAATCAGGGTCAAGACTATCTCATCCTTGCAATCAGGAGTGGAATGGTGAGCCAATTTCCTGAGAATGTCAGCCTTTACACTAGTACAAGTCTCAAGTACCTCACATTCTGGACTCCATCAGTACTGGCTCTCTACATCTCCCCCTTTTTTCTTTGCAAATAATTTTAGTCCATGTAGATCTGTGCCAATCTTGACAAGAAATTGATGTTGTTTGACAAGATTTTAAAAGAGAAATGAGATTTTAGAATTGGAGTTGGTGCCCAAGTATATGCACCCAGGCACCCCATGATTCCCTTCTTTAAACAGATGGGACCCAAGATCTTTTGGGGTAAGGGATGAAGGTCTTGGCTTCTAAAACTGCTTCCTGCTGAGATTGGATGTAGAGCGGTCCCTGACTCACAGAGTTCCAACATTGGAGGGATTGGTTCTTTAGTCAGTATCAGGAATGTGGTCCAGAGGGTGATGAGTCATAGTCTTGGACAGTGAGGATGGTACACGACCTGAGCTATCATCTGCAAGTAGAGTATTGAACTTAGAAGATACAAATCTGGCAATGAGATAAAGCAAACAAAGGCCAAAAAAGGAACAGAAGGGGTTAAATATAGATTGGTATTCTTTAGGTAGGGTCATGTCAAATTTGGTTAGGCTATTAATTATCAAATCAAGTTCCATCATTTTTATGTCTTCTGAAAATATTTCCTCACACTTTCTCAACATATTTAAACCACCTGAGACTAGTACTAAGGCATCCAGAGCAACTATCTGGGGATAGGGAAGCTTGGATGACCCCCACTTGTCCCCAACCTTCTTTTTTATCTGCTTTCCATACTTTCAATCAAACCTTTATTTATCTTTCCAAATATCTTGAACCTATTATTCAGACTGCTTCACTTTCTTTTATATTTCTACCATCAGATAGCTCACAATTTATTACTTTTCACTAGCATAGCTGTATTGTCTTTAAAGAGATTTCAAACTTGAATCTTACAACTGAATAGATATTCATTGTTGTTTCACAGGCTTGTTTATCCTCCTCTGATTATATTCACTCTGGAAGAGAAACTTCAGAAATTAAGTTATTAATAAGTTCATACATTAATTTTAACTTTGCTTAGGCCATGGAATAACTAAAAATTCATATTAAAATAGTAAGATCTTTTCTGTTTTATAGATCATTACATATTAATTAGTAATACATTATCTTGCAAATGAAAATTTAATAGGCTTTACCCTTATTTTGAAAAACATTTCTTCTAAGAATATTTCTTTTTCTTTTTAAAACAGCTGAAATTTTATCTTGATATTAAGAAAGTCACTAAACATTTATAAAGAAAATTAGTTGAAACCTTTTAAAATGATAGCTCTCTTTATCACTTTGAAACAAAAACAAAACTTTCAAATTGAAGTTCATCAAAGCTGAGTTGTTACAAAAATGTCCTTAAGTAATATGAATTCCCAAAGCATTAGAACAAACCAAATTCTTAATTATTACAGATTTCCTAGATATCACAAAATGCTTTAGTCAAAAAGGTGCAATGGAATCTCACATTGGTAACAGTAAGAGACTGATTACAGACAAACACTATTGCTTTTAAAATATTTTAAACAATGGGGACATTTTAAGGTGAGTCTTATGTAGCTTACATAAAATTCTGAACATGTTCTAATTTCAAAAAATAAAATAAAATAACTTTAGATTTCCCAGTAAGATTACACAAAAGGGCTCACATGTTTTTCTTGTCACTTGCTATTTATCATAGAAGTTTTCTATAGAAGGAAAAAAAGTAGGAATATGTGACATACAAAATGTGACAGGATAAAACATTCTTGACTCTGAATTCAGATAAGAGTGAAATTCTCCAATCATGCAGTATCTGTTTTATAGTCAGACTCAGGAATAATCAGGTGGGAAACATTTCTTTTTAAAAGAGCACAATAGGGAAACTGACCAGGAGGACACCATCCTAGATTGAGTCTAGAATTGTCCCCTCAGTGTTTCCTTTCTAAATACAAATTTCACCTGATAACAGTACAGGATCACATTCCCTCTCAGTAGCTTGTGGCATTTCTCTCAGATACTGATTTAATGCAAACAACTATACCCACATTCAAATTCAAAACAAAAATAGTTATGGTCCCAAATGCCTTTTACCTTAAACAGCAAATTTCACTAATCACAGCTTAGAAACTTTTCTCTTTTAGGTGAGGCATGAGATAATTAAAATACTAGTTGGTCTTCACTCAGATATGAGGGGAAATGTTTCCCCAATTTCTTCTTTTCTTTCTCCCCACCTTCACAACCTGGCCAGGGTTAGAAGGTAGAAGGAGAGAGAGAATTTTACCCACAACTTTCCAACAATTTCCAAAACTTTTATGCTTTCCTTAAACTTCGTACTCATGTTGTTCTAGTGGGCTTTGATTAAAGCCCCTTTTAAAACTGCACATACATTATTTCTTTTTGTTTCTGATCTGAAACTGCCTTTAGCAATCATATAAACTAAATAATATAAGATTTGGTTTCTCTCTTTCTCTGTCCCATCCTCCTCCCTTATGCTGCAGCAATCAGAGACAGGGGAAGAGGGGGAGGGAAACAGATAACAATTCAGCTGCAGCAGAGTTGGCTGCATTAATCACACAGACACATAGAGACAGAACTTTTAGATAGACTGAAAAGAAAAATCCAAAATCTGAGAAAAGATCATGATAAGAAAGTAATCCCCCCAGAGAGCCTAGTTATTCACCAAAATTCCCAAGATTTTCCAAATTCTGTGCACGTGATTGGTCCAGGCCTCTGCTCCACTTTCCATCAGTAGTGGCTCTCTACAAGCTGGTTCCTCTACCTCTTCCTCCTTATTTATGTAGAAATCTACTTGCATATTCAGATTATAAAATTTCTTTAACCCTTCTTTGTTTTCCTTTTTATTTTTTCGTTATTAATCTATTTATTTGTTTTCAGTTTTCTACAGTCACTTCCATAAATCTTAGATATTCTTCCCCTCCCTACCTCCTCCCTCTTTGAGATGGTGTGCAATCTTTTACTTAATATAAATTTATTTTTCAGTTCTCAACATTGACTTCCACAAGAGTTTGAATTCAAAATTTTCTCCCCATTTCTCCCCATCCCCCATCCCAGGACAGAATGCACCCCATCCACCCATTTCTCCAGTCTGTCCTCCCTCCTATCACCCACATTCATCTATCTCCTTCAACTCTATTTTCCTGCAGGGCAAAATAGATTTCTATACTCCATTGCTTGTGTATCTTATTTTCCAGTTGCAAACTAAAACAATTGTTAACATTCATTATTAAAGCTTTGAGTTCCATATTCTCTCCTTTTCTCCCTCTCCACCCACCCTCATTGAGAAAACAAGCAATTCAACATAGGTCATACATGTGCAACAATGCAAAACACTTTCATAATTGTTCTGTTGAGAAGGACTAAACACATATCCCTCTGTCCCATTCTGCCCACCATTTATTCCATTCCCTCCCCTGACCTGTCCTCCCAAAATAGTGTTTGCATCTGATTGTCCTTCTCCTGAATTTGTTGCACCTTCTATTATCTTCCCTCTTCTATCCCCTTCCACTTTGCCTTCCTGGAGAGTAAAATAAATTTCAGTATCCAATTGAATTTGTGTTAGTCCCTCCTTAAGCCAAATCCCATGACAGTAAGGCTCACTTATTTCTTTCAGTTCCCCCTCTTCCCCTCCACTGCAAAAGCTCTTTCTTGCCTCTTTTATGAGAGATGATTTGCTACATTCTTTCTCTCCCTTTCAGTTACTCCTACTACATACCACTCAACAGAAAATTTTATGTTTTTTTGGTATTCTTCCTTCATATTCAGATTACTCTGTACCCTCTATGTATATTTATTTATCTGTGTTTTTTAATAATTATTTATTTCATTTTTCAGCATTCAATTCTACAAAATTTTGAGTTCCAAATTTTCTCTCCATCTCTCCTCTCCCCCCACCTCATAACACCTTGCATTCTGATTACCCTTTCCCTCAATGTTCCCTCCCTTCTATCACACCCCTCCCTTCCCTTATCCCCATCTTCTTTCATTTCTTGAAGGGCAAGATAGATTTCTATAGCTGTATTTGTTATTTCTCAGTTGTATGCAAAAACAACTCTCAACATTCATTCCTAAAACTTGGAGTTCCAGATTCTCTCCCTTCCTTCCTCCACACCCATCCCAACTGAGAAGTCAAGGAAATAAATATAGGCTATATATGGGTAGTTTTGCAAAAGACTTCCACAGTAGTCATGTTGTGAAACACTAAATATATTTCCCTCCATTCTACCCTGCCCCCCATTTATTCTGTTCTCTCTTTTGACCCTGTGCCTCTTCAAAAGTTTTACTTCTAATTACTCTCTCCTCCTATTTGCCCTCATTTCTATCATCCCCTACCTCACTTGTCCCCTTCTCCCCTACATTCCTCTAGGTTAAGAAAGATTTTCATACCAAATTTAGTGAGCATGATATTCTTTCCTTAAGGCAAATATGAAGATGGTAAGCTTCATTTTTCCCTTTTACCTTCTTCCTTTTCTCCTCCACTGAAAAAGCTTTTTCTTCCTTCTTTTATGAGAGATAATTTGCCCCATTCCATTTCTCTCTTTCTCCTCCCAACATAATCTTCTCTCATATCGTAATTTTATTTTTTTAGATATATATATATATATATATATATATATATATATATATATATATACACACACACAATGTGTGTGTGTCTCTAAAATCCCTTCAACTACCCACATATTGAGAAAAATTTCAAGAATTACAAATATTATCTTTCTATGTAGGATTATAAACAGTTCAACTTTAGAAAAGCCCTTATGATTTCTCTTTCCTGTTTACCTTTTCACTCTTCTCTTGATTCTTGTGTTTGAAAGTCAAATTTTTTTATTGAGTTCTGATCTTTTCATCAAGAATGCTTGAAAGTCCTCTGTTTCATTGAATGACCATTTTCCCCCTAAATTATTACACTCAGTTTTGCTAGGTAGGTGATTCTTGGTTTTAATCTTAGTTTCTTTGACTTCTGGAATATCATATTTCAACCCTTTAATTCATTAACATAGAGCCTGTAGATCTTGTATCCTGATTATATTTCCAAGATCTTGTATCCTGATTATATTTCCACAGTACTTGAATTTTTTCTTTCAAGTTGTTTCAAATACTTTCTTCTTCACTTGGAAACTATGGAATTTGACTACAATATCTCCAGGAGGTTCTCTTTTTGATTCTCTTTTAAGAGGTGATTGGTGGATTCTTTCAATATTTATTTTGCCCTCTGGTTCTAGAATATTAGGGCAGATTTCTTGATAGTTTTATGAGAGATGATGTCTAGTATCTTTTTTGATCATGGCTTTCATGTAGTCCCATAATTTTTGAATTGTCTCTCCTGGATTTATTTTCTAGATCAGTTGTTTGTCCAATGAAATATTGCACATTATCTTCTATTTTTTCATTCTTTGGTTTTGTTTCATAATTTCTTGGTTTCTCGTAAAGTCATTAGCTTCTATCTTCTCCATTTAAAAAAAAAAAAACTATTTTCTTCAGTGAGCTTTTGAACCTCCTTTTCCATTTGGCTAATTCTGCTTTTTCAAGCATTCTTCTCGTCATTGACTTTTTGGACCTCTTTTGCCAATTAAGTTAGCTTATTTTTAAAGGTATTATTTTCTTCAGCACTTTTTGGGGGATCTCCTTTAGGAAGCTGTAGACCTGATTTTTGTGTTTTTCTTTCATTGCCCTCATTTCTCCTCTCAATTTTTCCTCCATCTCTCATCTTTGATTTTCATAAACCATTTTGAGCTCTTCCATGGTCTGAGACCAATGCATATTTGTTTTGGAGGTTTTCGGTGCAGAAGCCTTGACTTCATCTGATGATATGCATTGTTCTTCCTCATCCAAAAGGATGGAAGAAAATAGCTGTTCACCAAGAAAATAACCTGCTATAAGTTTTATTTTTTTCCCTTTTTTTGACATTTTTCCCATCAGTTACTTGACTTTGGAGTGCTTTATCAAGAAGGGGGTATACTCTGGAAGCCTGTAAGTTCTCAGTTCCTCCAAGATGTCACAATCACTCCTCTCCTGGCCTGCATACTGATATGGGAGCAACCAAAAAACTTTTCTGCCCAGAATCTGAGAGTAGAATTTCCTCTCCACAATCACCTCCAGCCCCAACATGCCAGCACTCCTCCTTTAGACAGAGGGCTCCAAAAATGGACATTGCTGTTGTAGTGGCTGCAGCCAACGTCCAGACTATGTTCCCTTCTCCTGGGTGAAAGAGCTCTCTTGCTGACCTTTCAATCTCTCCGGAATTTGTGGGTTGAGCAATCTTGGAACTGTAGCTGCCATTGGCTCCCTGAATTCTGTTCTGGGTCCTGTCCCTGCCACACCAGGCTGCCCATGCTGTACTGTGCTCTGCTCCAAGTCTGGTGTGACACACCTTTCTTGTTAGTCTTCTAGGCTGTCTTGGGCTAGAAATCTCTTTCACTCTGTAGTTTTGTAGCTTCTACTGCTCTAAAATTTATTTAGACTCATTTTTTACAGGTATTTTATGGTCTATGTGGGGGAACTTCTATAGTTCTTGCCTTCAATCTGTATATTTATATGCATAAACACATAACCCTGTACACATATATATCCATACACACACATATGTATGTACATATATATGTGTATATATGAGATACACACACATGCCCATCCATACCCATTCATACCCATCCATACCTATATATATACATTCATTCTATCTACCCTAACACTAAGAAAGGTCTCATGAATTACAAATGAGTTACAAATAACATCTTTCCATGTGGGAAGGTAAAGAGCTCCACTGTAAGAAGTTCCTTAAGGCTTCTCTTTCCTGTTTATCTTTTCATATTTCTTTTGATTCATGCATTTGGGAGTCTAATTTTATATTTAGTTCTGATCTTTTCAACAAGAATGCTTGAAAATCCTCTATTTCATTGAAATTGCATTTTTTCCCCTGAAGTATTATACTCAGTTTTTCCGGGTAAGTGATTCTTGGTTTTAATCCAATATCATTTGATCTGTGGAATATCATATTCTTGGTTTCTCATAATGTCACTAGCTTCAATCTGCTCCATTATAATTTTTAAAGTACTATTTTCTAAAGTGAGCTTTTGAACCTCTTTTCCATTTAGCTAATTCTACTTTTTAAAGCATTCTTCTCCTCATTGACTTTTTGGACTTCTTTTGCCATTTGGGTTAGTCTATTTTTAAAGGTGTTATTTTCTTCTGAATTTTTACTTTTCTGTTAGCAAACCAACTTTTTATTTTTATTTTTTAATTAAATTATTTTATGTGTTCTACAATCACTTCTATATAACTGGAATTTTTCCCCTCCCTCCCTCTCCTTCCCCACTGCCTCCTTGAGATGGCATACAATTTTATACAGGTTCTACTCATATATTCATATTAAATACTTTTTTACCTTAATAGTGTTGCATAGAAGAATTAAGATGAATGGGAAAACCATAAAAGAATACAAAAGAATACATAATACAAATAAAATGGTCTGTTTCATTCTGTGATCAAATTTCGTAGGTCTTTCCCTGAATGTGGAAAGCATTTTGTCTTAAGAGACCATTGGGTAATTTTTAAGTTCTTGAATTGCAGTGAAGTACTAAGTCTACAGAAAAATTCCTCACACACTGTGGTTGTTGCTGTGATGTTGTGTTCATCCTTCATTGCCAAAATAGACCATATCAGAAAAATGATAACATGATTTGAATTTGATTTTGTTTAGAGTAAGGGAGAGCTGTGCAGATGACCAGCCTCACTCCTCCAGAATCATCTGAATCCAGTGACCAGATATTCATCAGTATGACTGAAGATGACCCAGCATGCACTGGGAGACCTTGGGCCCTTTAGGCCAAGGTCTTTGCAGGTACTTACTTCATTCATTGAATAGGTCTGTTTAAGAATTAGCTAGGGCATGGCCCCTTTGAGGAGACCAAGAAACAAAATGGCATTAGACTGGGTTGTAAGCAACAACAGTTAACACTGATAATCACTTTAAAGCTAGGAGGGTCAAGAGGAGCCCTAAGGCAGGGGTCCTTTGATGTCTCCATGTCAGAGTATAGTGGATTTAAGGTTTTGTGAGAGAACACAACAGGATAGAACAGGAGGAAGGGAAGGAAAGAGATGGGAAGGACACGAAAGGGAAGAGAAAGGAAGGAAAGGAGCCAGTAAAACCCAAGTCAACTGAGCATCTTTTGGTCATCCAAATTTACAGTCCTTTGGAGATGAGAAAGAGGGGGAGGGAGAGGCAGATAGGAGAGGAGGAGTTGAGTTATCCAGCTAGCTGTGTCCCCATTCAGCCAGCTGCAATTACTCACAGGATTCTCTTCATCCTTCGTTGCCAAAGAAGACCATGCCATCAGAGAAATGACGACATGACTTACACTTGACTTTGTTTTGAGTGAGGAAGAGCTGTACAGGTCACCAGTCTCCAGAGCCATCTGAATTCAGTGATCAGATATTCATCAGGATGACTGTAGATGACCCAGGATGCACTGGGAGACCTTGAGCCCTTTAGGCCAAGGTTTTTGCAGGTACTCACTTAGGGTTGAGGTAACACCCATTCATTGAATAGGCCTGTTTAAGAAGAAGCCAGGGATTGGCCCCTTTAATGAGGTCAATAAAAAGAAAGACATCAGGCTGGGTGGGAAACAGCAACAGTTACTATTGATAATCACTCTAAAACTAGGAAGGTCAAGAGGAGCCCTTAGGCAGGGGCCCATTGGATTTCTAGTTTCAGAGAGAACAGGACAGGACAGAACAGGAGAAAGGGAAGGGAATGGAAGGCAATGCAAGGGAAGGAAAGGAAAGGAAAGGAAAGGGGCCAGTAAAACCCAAGTCAACTGGGCATCTTTTGGCCCTCCTGCTATGTACAAAGTTCATGTGGTTCTGTTCCATTCTCTCAGTATCAGTTCATAAAAGTCTTTCCAGGCCTCTCTGAAGTCTTCCTGTTCATCATTTCTTACAGCACAATAGTATTCCATTACATTCATATGCCAAAATTTATTCAGCCATTCCCCAGTTGATGGACATGCCCTGGATTTACAGTTTTTGGCACCCACAAGGAGAGCTGCTATAAATATTTTTTACATGTAACACTCTTTCCCATTTTGATGAACTCTTGGGGTTACCATCTAAAAGTGGTATTGCTGGGACAAAGAGTATGCACATTTTTGTAGGCCTTTGGGCATAGTTCCAAATTGCTTTCCAGAATGATTTCATCAGCTCACAGCTCCACCAGCAATGAATTAGCGTTCCAACTCTCCCAAATATTCTCCAATATTTATCATCCTCCTGTTTTGTCATGTTAGCCAATCTGATAGGTATGATATGGTATCTCAGGGTTGCGTTGATTTGCACCTCTCTAATCAACAGTTACTAAGAACATTTTTTCATATGACTATAGATAGCTTTAATTTCTTTCTCTGAAAACTGCCTTTTCATATCCTTTGACCATTTGTCAACTGGGGAATGACTTGTATTCTTGTAAATTTGACTCAGTTTTCTATATATTTTAGAAATCAGGTCTTTATCACAGACCATAGTTGCAAAAATTCTGTCCCAATTTTCTGCTTTCTTCCTAATCTTGGTTGCATTGGATTTGTTTGTCTAAAAACTTTTCAATTTAATATAATCAAAATTATCCATTTTGTATCTCTTAATGTTTTCTATCTCTTGTTTAGTCAAAATTTCTTCCCTTCTCCATAAATCTGATAAATACACTATTCCTTGCTCCACTAATTTGTTTATAGTATCAATCTTTACACCTATATCATGTACTAATTTGGACTTTATTAGTCTGCATGGTGTCAGGCATTGGTCTATGCCTAGTTTCTGCTGTACTGTTATCCAGCTTTCCCAGGAATTTTTGTGCAATAATGAGTTCGTATCTCAGAAGCTGGGGTCCTAGGATTTATCAAACAGTAGATTGCTATATTCATTTACTACTGTGTCTTGGGTAAATAATCAATTCCACTGATCTACCCTTCTGCTTCTTAGCCAGTACCAAGTAGTTTTGATAATTGCTGCTTTATAATACAATTTGAGATCTGGTTGAGCTTGGTCATCTTCCCTAGCATTTCTTTTCATTAGTTCCCTTGATATGCTGGACTTCTCTTCTTACAGATGAATTTTGATATTATTTTTTCTATCTCCAGGAAATAATCATCAGATAGTTTGATTGGTATGGCACTGAATAAATAAATTAGTTTAGGTAGAATTGTCATTTTTATTATATTGCCTCAGCCTACCCATGAGCAACTGATGTTTTTCCGCTTACTTAGATGTGACTTTTATGTGGGAAAAGTGTTTTTAGTAGTGTTCATATAGTCCCTGAGTTTGTTTTGGCAGTTACAATCTCAAATATTTTATAGTGTCTCCTTTAGCTTTAAACTGGATTTCTCTTTCTGTCTGTTGCTTTTGGGCTTTGTTAATAATATATAGATTATTTGTGTGGGTTTATTTTGTAACCTGAAACTTTGTGAAAGTTCTTTATTATTTCAAGTAGTTTTTTATCTGGGATTCTCTAAATATATCATCTATATATCTATATATCTATAAATCTATAAATATATCATCTATATATCTATATATCTATATATCTAAATATATCATCATGTCATCTGTTAAGGGTGATAACTTAGTTTCTTCTTTGCCTATTCTAATTCCATCAATTTCTTTTTCTTCTCTTACTGCTACAGCTAATATTTCTAGTACCATATTGAATAATACTGGAAATGGTCATCTTTTTTTCACCTCTGATCTTATCAAAAATGCATCTAGCCTATGCCCATTGCATATAATGCTTGCTAAAGGTTTTAGGTAGGTATTGCTTGTTATTTTATGGAAAATTCCATTTATTCCTCATAATGGGTGTTTTATTTTGTCAAAAGTTTTTTCTACATCAATTCAGAAAATCATGTGGTTTCTGTAACTTTGTTCTTGATGTGATCAATAATCCTAATGGTTTTCCAAATATTGAACTAGCCCTGCATTCCTGGTATAAATCCTCCCTGATCATAATGTATTATTCTCATGATAAGTTGCTGAATTGTTTTTGCTAAAATCTTATTTATAATATTTGCATCTATATTCACTAGACAAAATGGTCTATAATTTTCTTTCTCTGTTTTGGCTCTTCCTGGTTTAGGTATCATAATCGTATTTGTATTGTAAAGATAATTTCAGAGGATGTCTCATTCCCTAATTTTCCCAAATAATGCATATAATATTTGGATTAACTGTTCTTTCATTGTTTGATAGAATGTATTTGTAAATCCATCCAACCCTGGAGATTTTTTCCTAGGCATTTCATTGGTGGCTTACTCAATTTCTTTTTCTGAGATGAGGTTATGTAGGTGTTCAAGTTCCTTTTTTGTTTATCTAGGCAATTTACATTTTTTTAAAAATAATCATCCATCTCATTTAGTTTGTCGAATTTATAGTAGACAGGTGGGTAAATAATTTCTAATTATTGTTTTAATTTCCCCCTCACTGGAGGTGACCTTTTGGTTTTTGGTATTGTAGCTTGGCTTTCTTTCTTTTACTCAAATTGATCAAAGTTTTAACAATTTTATTGACTTTTTCATAAAACCAACTCTTAATTTTTTTTTAGTTCAATAGTTTTCCTTATTTCAATTTTAGTAATCTGTCATTTAGTTTTCATTATTTTAATTTGGTATTTACTTGGAGATTTTCAATTTGTTCTTTTTTTGTTTTTTTCATCTGCATGCCCACTTCTTTGCTCTCCTCTTTCTCTACTTTATTCATGTGGGTATTTGAAGATATAAAATTTCCCCTAAGAACTGCTTATGTAGTATCCCATAAGATTTAGTAGGCTGTCTCATTATTTTCATACTCTTGAATGAAGTTATTGATTGTTTCTTTGATTTGTTGTTTAACTCACTCATTGTTTATAACTAGATTATTTAGTTTCCAATTAATTTTTGGTTTATCTCTCCATGACCTTTTGTTACATATAATTTTTATTGCATTACGATCTGGGAAGGATGCATTGACTATCTCTGCCTTTCTGCACTGAATTGTGAGGTTGTTATGCCCTACTACATAGTCAGTTTTTGTATACATTCCATGTACTTTCTTTCTGCACTGAACTGTAAGGTTTTTGTGCCCTAGTATATGGTCAACTTTTGTATATGTGCCACATACCTCTGAAAAAAAAGATATATTCCTTTCTGTCTCCATTCAATTTTCTCTGGAGATTTATCATATCTGCCTTTTCCAGAGTTTTATTCACCTCCTAAACTTCTGCCTTGTTTATGTTGAGGTTAGATTTATCAGATTCGGGGTGGGGAAGATTGAGGTTCCCCCCTAGAATAGTTTTGCTATTTGTTTCTTCCTGTAACTCCCTTAACTTCTCCTCTAAGAATGTGGATACTATACCACTTGGAGCATATATGTTTAGTAATAATATTTCCTCATTTTCTATGGTACTTTTTAACAAGATATAGTTTCCTTCCTTATATCTTTTGATTAGATCTATTTCTGCTTTTGCTTGGTCTAAGATTAGTATTGTTACCCTTGCTTTTATTACATCAGATGAAGCACAACATATTCTTCTCCAACCTTTTACCTTTACCCTGTGTACAATTACCTTGTGTAGCCTGGTACAATTGACGTTAACTGTTGGGCTTCCAGGCTGTTATCAGATGCACATCCATTTCCTTCTATCTTTTTGTGGCTTCTACTAGTCTGAAATTTGTTAGAGTCCTTTTTATAGGTATTTCACAGGCTATAGGGGGAGTGCTATAGGAGATCAATCCTTCTACTCAGCCACTTTGGCCCTGACCCGTGACAGCATGTAATTGTATATGGGTTCTACACATACATTCTTACTAACTATATTATCACCTTAGTCATATTGCATGGAAGAATTAAAATGAATGGGAGAGGGACTGAGCCAAGATGGTGGAGCAAGAGCAACTACTCCCCTAAGCTCTTATACCATCTCCTTCAGATACCTCTAAACAGAGAATCTGACCAAATTTTGGAATTGCAAAATCCAGGAGGAGACACACTGTGGCAGATTCACAGACCAGGACAGACTGAAAGGTTAACAGGAAGGATCTGTTCCACGGGGTTGGAGGAGCACAGTGCAGCACGTCCCCATTATGGCAGGGCCAAACAGGAAAGCCCTAGGGCAGTCTGAGGCAGTTGCAGCATGACAGAAGAGCAGCTCATGGTGGGAATCCAGCAGATATCAGTGATCAGCAGAAGGGGTAACACAAAAAGAAAGAATTCACCTGGCCTCTACTTTCTCACACCAGCCAATTCAGCACCAGGTTCTTTATCTTCTAGCTGAAAGAACCAGAGGCCACAAAACAGAAACTGTCATTATTACAAGTAAGAAGCAAAGCAGGAATGAAGAGATCATAGAATCTTTCTATGGGAACAACGACCAAAATAGGAACGCCAAAGAGATCAGTATTGGGACTATACTCCCACCTGAAAATTCAGAAGGGATGATGAACTGCTCACTTGGACAAAGAGCACTCTTGGAAAAGCTGAAGAGGGAAACAGAAGAAAAACTGGCCAATGATTTTAAAAGTATGAGAAAAGAATTCATTGTGGAGAACAGCTCTTTAAAAAGGAAAATTGAACAAATACAAAAGGAAGTACAAAAAGTAACTGAAGAAAATAATTCCTTCAAAGGAATAACTGGACAGATGGAAAAGGAGATGCAATTTGATAAAACAATTTGATAAATGAGATAAATAATTTGACAATTTGATAAAAATTAGAATTGGACAAGTAGAAGTTAATGACTCCATGAGACATCAAGAACCAGTCAAAAGAATCTAAAGAATGAAAAGAAAGCATAAAATGTAAAATATCTAATTGGAAAAACAACTGACCTGGAAAATAGATCCAAGAGAGAAAATTTAAGAATTACTTGCCTACCAGAAATCCATGATGAATAAAAGAGCCTGGACAATATCTTCCAAGAAATCATCAAAAAAAAAAACAAAAAACACAACTTCTGAGAAGTGCTAGATCCAGAGGGCAAAATATTCATTGAAAGAATCCACCATTCACCTCCCAAAAAGTGCCCCAAACTAAAATCACCAAGAAATATTGTTGTCAAATTCCAGACTTATAATGTGAAAGAGAAAATACTCCAGGCAGTCAGAAAGAAATCATTCAAATATCGAGGAGCTACAGTTAGGATCAGAAGTGTTTGGAATTGCTTCATTTCATTAGAGCAATGTTTCCTTTCCTGACGCCCTTGAAGATTATACTCAGCTTTTCTGAATAAACTGTTCTTGGCTTTAAGGCCCTATCCTTTGCTTTCTCAAATATCATCTTATACACTCATCACTCTTTTATGGTGGTAACTACTAAATGGTGGATAATCCTGACTTGCTCCTTGGTATATGAATTTGTTTCTTCTTGCTGGTTTCAGTATTTTTTTCTTTTACCTGGAAGTTGTAGACTATGGTTCTGATATTTCAGGGAGATTTTATTTGTGGATTTCTTTCTAGAGGTAACCACTAAAATCATTCTGTTTCTGCTTTACCCTTTGATTCTACAAACTTCTGAATGTGTCTTTCCGTCTCTTTCCCTCTCTTCGCTGCACTCAGATCATCCAACGATCTTAACCTTTTTTCTTCTTAATCTGTTTTCCAAGTCATTTGTTCTTATGATATACCTTATATTTTCTTTAATGTTTTTCAGTCTTCTGGCTGTTTTTATGTTTCTTGTTGCCTCAAGAACTCTTGAAATTTTATTTAGTACCTTGAAATGTTCATTGAGTTAGTTGTTCGGGCCAGGTTTGGCACCTCTTGAACCAACCTGTTAATTCTTTTTCCAATTATTTCTTCTTTAGTTCTCTCTTCTTTTTTATTTTTTTCCTCAAGTACTCTCATTTCATTTATAAAACATTTTTAACTTTCTTTAAACCCTTGCCTTATCTCTTCTATGAATTCTACTTGAGTTTTTGTATAAATTCCCTTTTTCTGAGGTATTACTTGTAGATGTTTTAGAATCATTTTCTTTTTCTTTATGTCTTGAGCACCCTTGTATACATATGTGTTTGTGTGTGTGTGTGTGTGTGTGTGTGTGTTTGAGTGTTTGTCTGTACTTATAGTCTGCTTCTTGGCTTCAAATGTGATAGTAGAGTTAGTCTCTTATGCAGTTCTGGAGAGAAGATCTAAGCTTGTCTCCTTGCAGTTTTCTTGGGTTATTAAATGTTACATTATTCTTGAATATCAGGGACAGTCTCAGAATCTCAAATTTTCAATGTTATCAAATTAGTCTGATTCAGGGCAAAGTCGACTGCTGCCCTCCTTTTCTGAGTTCTGCATGTTCCTGAAATAGGCTTATGTCAGAGCAAAGAGCTGGCAATTGATTCATCTCCATCAGAAAACTAGAAAGCTCTGTTGGTTCAGAATCCTGCAATTATAGGTTTCCTTTACTCTGGGATTGCAACCTTTGTTATTCCTTTCCAGTTCTAGCTAAATGTTTATATGGAAACGCTGCTCTGTGCCTTAGTGCCTAAGCCATCAACAACTTGTGCTGCTATTACTGTCTTTAGAACTTCCCTCTTTCTCAATATACCACCCAAGGTATCCCTACTTTGCAAATCCATCATTTTATGCGACTTCCCTTCTCACTGTGGCCTGAATCTGTGACCCAGATGTGAGCAGCAGTTGAAGAAGTTACTAGTTGGCTTTTATGTTTATTGTAATGCCCCATTATAGGTCTGTTGTATCCCCAGTATGGGTCTGGGATTATTGCTTAGCCTGGTGTATATTATCTCCTTATCTTCTGGAGTGTTCCTGTTAAATGTCCCTTGTCCACAGATCTTCTTGTCTGTCTCCCTTTCAGTACCTGGACTTGACAAATGACTCATTGTGATATTTTCCCCCTAGATCTCCCATCAGGGCTGTCTGGTACATTTTCTAGATGTGTCTACAGGAATTTGCAGAAGACAGAATCACAATGCTTCTTATCACTAAAGCAATTCAGATCATGTAATTCAGCAACTCTTTATTTAGTGCCTACTACATGCAGAGCACTGAGGGAATAATGATTTTAGACAAAATATAATTTATTTTTATAGTTTATACTTCTGTAGAAGATACAGCATAAACACAGATTATCATAATATATTATCACACCACTAGAATGGCATAACAGAAAGGATTATATGAAGCCAGAGAGGGCAAAGTACATACAATAAGAGGGCTTCCAAGAAAAAAAAATGATTCATGGACAAGATAGCAGTTGAAATGATTTTCTCTGAAGTTTGTTTTTGTTTTCCAAGAATGACTTATAGTCATTCTTTCAAGTTGAATATTTATTATTTTAGTAAATTATTAAACTCGGTTTTTCAGAACATTTCCTTTTAGGTAGTATTATAATGTCTTTGATTATTTTGGAATTTATTTCTTACTCTGATTTTTTACCAATTTGTAACAATCTTACAGTATTATTTTTCATATTTGAAATTTTTTTTCATCTGAATGCTTTCAACATTTTTTGCTTGTTACTTTGTTAAATTTAACAGCTTGAAATTTGTCTTGGTATTACAAGTATATGATTTTTTTTCTCTTTTAAGTTTCTGGCACAGATCTGTGGATTATTTTTATGTATGGTTTGTGGTCTTTATTCAGAGGTAGTCAACAGTTTTTCTTATTTCCTATATTACAACACTCAGGTTGTTTTTTATTTATCACACACTTATAGAAGTCATTATTTTTATGTTATTTCTGCAATGCCAATCTACACAATTAGCTTCTTGATTTTGTAGAACTGATATGACCTTTTTAAAAAAGAACTCGGTGGAGCCAAGATGTTGGAGTAAAAAGGCATATATGCTCTAATTCTCCCCACGTAGCCCATAAAATACCTGTAAATATGACTCTAAACAAATTCTAGAGCAATAGGATCCAGAAAATGATAGAGTCAAAGAGGTTTCCATGCCAAGACAGCCTGGAATGTGGACAGGAAAGGTCTATTTCTCCAGGCTCAGAGTGGAGAACAGTCCAGCCTTGGCTGCATGGCACAGAAAGGACTGGAGCAGGGTTCAGGGTACAGAATCATGGGCAGCAGCTGTGATTTTCAGATTTATCAACCCACCAAAGCCAAACGTGGTTTCAAAGGTCATTGAGAAAGTTCTTTCTTTTGGGTGAGAAGGGAGCACAGTTTGGCCCCAGCCCTGGCACCATGGCTGCAACAGATATTGGGTCAGCAGTATCTACTTTTGGAGCCCTCAGGCTAATAACCCTGGGGGAATTGAGTATGCTCATCTGAGTCTCAGTACTGAGTGGCATTGTGGGGTGAGGAGGAGCACTGGTGTGATGGAGCTGATAGAGGCTCTGGCGAGGGAATCTTACTTGCAGATCCTGGGTGGAAAAGAATACTTGTAATTGTTCCCAGACCATAGTGCAGGCCAAGAAAGGAGTAAGCTCCTCTCCCTTGATTGTACCACCTTGGAGGAACTAAGAACTTACAGGCCCCTAGAATATACCCTCCACTTGACAAAGGGCTGAAAAGTCAAAAAACTGGCTGGTAAAATGCCCCAAAAAGGGAAAAATAAAACTAGATATGGTTACTTTCTTCATGAGAAGGTATTTTCTTTCATCCCTTTGGATGAAGAACAAAACATACCATCAGAAGAAAACATAAAAGTCAAGGATTCTACATCCAAAACCTCCAAAAAATATGCAATGGTCTCAGGCCATGGAAGAACTCAAAAACGTTTTTGAAAATCAAGTAAAAGAGGTGGAGGAAAAATTGGGAAGGGAAAGGAGAATAATGCAAGAAAATCTTGAAAAGTGAGTCAACAGCTTGCTAAAGGAGACCACAAAAATGCTGAAGAAAATAACACCTTTAAAAATAGACTAACCCAAATGGCAAAAGAGATACAAAAAGCCAATGAGGAGAAGAATGCTTTAAAAAGCAGAATTGGCCAAAGGGAAAAGGAGTTTGAAAAGGTCACTGAAGAAAATAGTTCTTTTAAAAATTAGAATGGAGCAGATGGAAACTAATGACATTATGAGAAACCAAGAAACTATTAAACAAAGCCAAAAGAATGAAAAATTAGAAGACAATGTGCCTTATCTTATTGGAAAAGCAATTGATCTGGAAAATAGATCCTGGAGAGATAATATAAAACTTATTGGTCGACTTGAGAATCATGACCAAATAAAGACCCTAGACATCACCTAAAAAATTATCAAGGAAAAGTGGCCTGATATTCTAGAACCACAGGATAAAATAGAAATCAAAAGAATTCACCAATGACCTCCTGAAAGACATTCCAAAGGGAAAAGTCCTTGGAAAATTGTAGCCAAATTACAGAGTTTCCAGGTCAAGGAGAAAATATTACAAGCACCCAAAAAGAAACAATTGAAGTATTGTGGAAATACAATCAGGATACCAAAGGATTTAGCAGCTTCTACACCAAGGCATCAAAAATCTTGAAATATAAAATTCCAGAGGTCAAAGGAGATAGTATTAAAACCAAGAATCACCTACCCAGTAAAACAGTATAATACTTCAGGGTAAAAATGGAATTTCAATGAAATAAGGGACTTCCAAGCATTCTGTTTGAAAAAACCAGAGCTGAGTAGAAAATATGACTTTCAAATACAAGAATCAAGAGAAATATCAACAGGTATACAGGAAAGAGAAGCCTTAAGGAAGTCATTAAAGTTTAAAGTTGAATTGTATACATTCCTACATGGAAAGATATTGCTTGCAACTCATGCAACCTTTTTCAGTATTAGGGTAGCTAGAGGGACCATATATACGTAAGCATGTATTACTATGTAAGCATGTGTACATTACTTATATGTAGGTATGTATATGTACATCAGTGTACATGTGTATGTACATATAAATGTATATATGTATGTATGTATGCATATCTATGTGTGTATATATACATATATACATGGATATATAAAATTTATAAAAACATTTACTGTTGGATGAATTATACTAGGTGTAAGAGTGAGGGAGAGGTAGAATGTAGAATCATCTCACATACAAGAAGAAAGAAAGACCTTGGAAAATGGAGAAGTAGAGGAGGGGAGACAAAAGGAAATAATTGAGCATTACTCTCATGGGATTTGGCATAATGAGGGAATACTACACACTCAATTGGACATGGAAATCCATTTTACATTGCAGGAAGGCAAAGGGGAAGGGGATAGGAGAGGAAAGATAATCAAAGGGATAGCAAACTGGGGAGAGGGATAATCAGAAGCAAAACCTCTTGTGGGAGGACAGGTCAAGGGAGAAAATGGAATAAATGGAGGGCAGGTTTGGATAGAGGGAAATATACTTAGTCTTTTCAACATAACTCTCATGGAAATGCTTTGCATTGTTACACATCTATGACCTATATCGATTTGCTTGTTTTCTTAATGACAGTGAGTGAGGAGGAAGGGAGAAAAGATGGACTTTAAAGCTTTAAGAATGAATGTTAAAAATTGTTTTAGCATGCAAGTGGAAATTAAGCTATACATGCAATGGAGTGTAAAGTGCATTTTGCCCTACATGAAAATAGAGAAGAAGGGGGATGGGAGAAGAGTGAGTAATAGAAGGGTGGAAAGACTGGAGGAAGGTATGAATGGGGTGCATGCTGTCCTGGGGTAGGGGGTGGAGAGAGATGGTGGAGAGAAAGCTTTGAATTTAAACTCTTGTGGAAGTGAATGTTAAGAACTGAAAATATATACATTTATATATATATATGTATATATATATACATACATACATACATATATATACACATATATATACGTATACACACATACACACACACACACACACACATATATGAGCTGATATGGTCTTTAATACCATTGCCTTTTCCTTATCTTCTGCTAATTTTCCCCTCCATTTCAATATATTTATGCTTTGAGTATGTTTTTCTTCCCAGTTCTCTGGAGAGATCTTCAATTATATAGTGATTTATTCCTTATCTGCTATTTGCTTTCTCCCCCTCAAAATTCTACAGCAAGCCTTTTATTATTTTGACTAGAATTCATTTATAAATCATTGCTATTCTTTTTTTTTTCAAAATTAGTTCTCTTTCATTGGTTTCTCTTTGGGGTTTTATTAAATTTTATTTGAATTTAGTCTTTTCTCTTAGTTATCTGCTTGTATGAGAGTTTTATTCAGGCTATCTACTTTGATATTTTGTTTAGTTAGCATTTTCTTTTTATTTGGTGAACTCTTACCTCATTCCTTCCCCTTCGAGTACTTTGTACACCCTTCAGGTTTTGTGGGTGTCTAGATTCAACCTTCTTAAATTTAGAGACATAGAATTTACTAGATTATTCATTCCTCTAACTTCTAGGGAGAGAGAACTGGCCCTAAATAGGTTGCAAGTTCCTGATGCTCTGTTTTCTTTGATTCTTGTACCTCTGAGTACTGTGCATAGTAACTGGGTAAAAGTCAAGTCCTCCATACTCCCCTCTACTTTTCAAATGGTTACGCAGGATTACTGCTTGGCATTGGGGGTGGGGTGGGGGGCTGTGTACAAAGCCATTGCCATGGAAAATGCCTCTATAGAGAGATACCCAATCACAATTTGTAAATTTGTTTTTATTCAAATCAGTAGGGTCAAGTTGATTTGGGTTAGGGAAGGTGAGTCAGAGATTAAATCAGAGTATTTTAGTTCTTTGGCATTAACTCATGAGGTTTTTGACTTGAAGGAATATTGTTTTCTTGGTAAATCACCTATAATTATGGACTATCTGGTCCATATATCCTTTCTTTTTGGATTGAATAGTTTAAATAGAAAATAATTACTCTAACAATATATTTGTCATGTAATCATCAATTGGATTAGTCTTTAAAGAGCAAGTAGGAATTCAACTGTTGAGTAAGATAAGGAAAGACATTCAGGGTATAGGATAGAAAGTAAGAAAAGTCAATTTTGGATGACTCAGACTAGAAGAGTTTGTATGGAGTTTAAAGTTCATGTCAGAAGTATGGAGCCAAAACGGCAGATTACAGGCAACCATCTCAACTGTCTCAAAATTCTCCTTCGAAAAACTTCAAAATATCCCTCAAACAAAATTCTAAACTAAGACAGTTAACAATAGGTCAGAGTAAAACTTTTTATGGCCTAAGAAAACTTAGGAGGTTGGCAGGAAAAGTTTGCTGCATCAGATGGAAGCCTGTCTGGAGCCCACACATGTGGCTCCAGTAATCTTGGCAGCAGCACCTTCAGGAACTCTCAGTTGAGAGACATCAAGGGGGTTGCAGAACGTGTCAGAAAGAGATTACAAGGGACACTTTTTTGGCACTGGGTAGAACAGGCACTGATTGGCAACTCTATTGCCTATACATAGTCCTGGTCAAAGTTTCACGGCAGATGGGCACTCTTGTGATTGGTCATTAGGGAGTAGGGGCACTGACCTAACTTCCCTCTCTTTTCACTTCCCTTTTCTTCCCTTTTCTTCCTGTTTTCCTGTTGAATATAAGTATTTGTCTCTCATTTTATTTTTCTTCCTTCCTTCCTCCTTCCTTCTTTCCCTTCCAAGGCTATGAGACCCCTATTGTGTGTACTTACAGGGGATCAGAGACCTTCCTGGGTAAAGATCAGAGTGTAGAACAGGAAAACAGTGACCACAACTCTCTCAATATAACACCATCTTGGAAGCCCCAAAAACTTGCAGACCCCAAGAAGTACCTCTGAAAAGAACAGTAGAAGCATCCCTGAAGCTTAGGACAGTACCTCCATACCCTAAGGTGAGCTTAGTCCAGTGCTATCATAAATTTCAGAGTGAAGAAATAGGATAGAAAGCAGAGCAAACAACAACAAGCCATTAGACTTTAAAAACTATTACAGTGTCAGAAAAGTACAAAACATAAACTCAGAAGAAGACAACATTGTCTACAAACAAACCCTCAAAGGATAATTCTATTTGGACCCAAGCATAACAACAATTCCTGAAAATGTTACAGGAAGAGTTAAGAAGAGAAGAAAAAATGGGAAAAATGAGAGTGATGCAAAGAAAAATGAAAGTAATTAATATCTTGGTAAAGGTGACATAAAAATAACCAACAAAGTAATATCTTGAAAATGAAATTGACCTATTGGTAAAAAGAATCACAATAATTCATTGAAGAAAAGAACTTACAAAGCAGAACTAGGAAAATGGAAAAGGAGGAACAAAAATTCAATGAAGAAAAGAGATATTTAAAAAGAATTAGTCAAACAGATAAAGAAGTTAAAAAGTTCATTGAAGAAAATAATTCCTTAAAAATTATAATTGGGCAAGTGGAAGCTAATGACTCTGTGAGACATCAAGAAATAATAAAGCAAAGTCAAATGGATGATAGAAAAGAAAAGGAAATGAGATATCTCTCATCAGAAAAACAATTTACCTGGAAAAAAGATTGAAGTGATAATTTAAGAATTATTGACCTACTGGAAAGTCATAATCAAATAAAGAGCCTAGACACATATTTCAAGAAATTAGCAAGGGAAACTGCCTTATCTTAGAGACAGAAGGTAAAATAGGAATTGAAACAATTCAATGATCATCTCCTGAAATATATCCCAAAGTGAAAATTTCTAGAAATATTATAGCCAAATTCTGAAGCTAACAAGTCAAAGAGAAAAATACTTCAAGCAGCCAGAAAAAAGTAGATCAAATACTTTTTAAAGCCTTTTTGAGCTTTCTTTTTAATAAATTAATTTATTTTCAGTGTTTCACAATCAATACCATACAATCCAGAATTTTTCTTTCCCTCCCTCCTACTACATCCCCCTTCTTCCCTGAGACAGCATAGAATTTTATATAGGTTCTATACATACATTCCTATTAAATACATTTTCACCATACACATGTTGCATAGAAGAATTAAAATGAATGGGAGATATATAACAAACCAAAATGTAATACAAAATAAAATGATCTGCTACAGTCTACGATTGAATTCCATAGTTCTTTCTCTGGATGAGGAAGGCATTTTACCTTAAAAGACCACTGGGAATTTTTTAAGTCCTTGCATTGCAATGAAGTTCTGAAACTACCAGAAAAATTCCTCCCACACTGTGGTTGTTGCTGTGTACAAAGTTCTTTTGGTTCTGCTCCGTTCTCTCAGCATCAGATCATATAGGTCTTTCCAGGTCTCTCTGAAGTCTTCCTGTTCATCATTTCTTACAGCACAATAGAATTCCATTATAGTCATATACCATAATTTATTCAGCCATTCCCCAATTGATGGGCATCCCCTTGATTTCTAGTTTTTGGCCACCATAAAGAGTGCTGCTATAAATATTTTTTGTACATTTGGGAACCTATCCAGTTTTTATTATCTCTTGGGGATACAGTCCTAGAAGCAGTATTGCTGTGTCAAAAGTTATGCATATTTTTGTTGCCCTTTGGGCGTAGTTCCAAATTGCCCTCTAGAATGGTTGGATCAGCTCACAGCTCCACCAAGAATGATTTAGTGTTCCAACTCTCCCACATCTTCTCCAACATTTAACATATTCTTTTTCTGATAGGTGTGATGTGGTATCTCAGAGTTACTTTTATTTGCAGCTTTCTAATCAATAGTGATTTAAAACTTTTTTTCAATTGACTATAGATATCTTTAATATCTTCCTCTGAAAACTGTCTGTTCATTTCCTCTGACCATTTATTAGTTGAGGAATGAATTGTATTCTTGTATATTTGAGTCAATTCTCTATAGATTTTGGAAATTAGGCCTTTATCATAGACACTAGTTCCAAAAATTCTTTCCCAGTTTTCTGCTTCCCTCCTGATCTTGACTGCATCAGATTTGGTTGTGCAAAAGCTTTTCAGTTTAATGGAATCAAAATTGTCAGTTTTGCACTTCATAATGCTTTCTATCTCTTCTTTAGTCAAAATTCTTCCCTTCTCCATAAATCTAATTAATACACTAGTTCTTGCTCCACGAATTTGTTTATAGTATCAATCTTTATACATAGATGATGTACCCATTTATACTTTATTCTTGTGTACAGTATCAGTCATTGGTCTATGCCTAGTTTCTGCAACACTTTTAGTCAATATTCTCAGCAATTTTTGTCAAACAGTGAGTTCTTATCCCAGAAGCTGGAGTCCTTGGGTTTATCAAACAGTAGATTGCTATATTCATTGACTACTTTGTCTTGAGTACCTAGCATATTCCACTTGTGTATCCTTCTGTTTCTCAGCCAGTACCAAGTGGTTTTGATAATTGCTGCTTTATAATGCAATTTGAGATCTGCTAGGGCTAGGTCACCTTCCCTATCATTTCTTTTCATTAGTTCCCTTGGCATTCTGGACCTTTTGTTCTTCCAGATGAATTTTGATATTATTTTTTACAGCTCTAGAAAATAATTATCAGAAAGTTTTATTGATATGACATTAAATAAGTAAATTAATTTAGATTTGTTGGCTCAGCCTACCACGAGCAACTTTGTTATATCTGACTTTATTTGTGCAAAGTGTCTTGTAAGTGTGATCATATAGTCCCTGGATTTGTTTTGGCAGATAGAGTCCTAAATATTTTACAGTCTTTAACCTAGCTTTAAATGGAATTTCTCTTTCTATCTCTTGCTGTTGGGCTTTGTTAACAATATATAGAAGTGTATAAGATTTGTGTGGATTTGTTTTGTAACCTGCAACTTTGCCAATGTTGTTTATAAATTCAAGTAGCTTTTTACTTGAATCTCTGGGATTCTGTAAGTATATCATCATATCATCTGCTAAGAGTGATAACTTAGTTTCTTCTTTGACTCTTTTAATTCCTTTAATTTCTTTATCTTCTCTAATTGCTACACATAACACTTCTTGTACCACATTGAATAATAGTGGTGATAATGGACATCCTTGTTTCACCCCTGGTCTTATTGGAAATGCATGTAGCTTATCTCCATTGCATATAAGATTTGCTGAAGGTTTTAGGTAGATACTGTTTAATATTTTATATACATTTCCCTTTATTCCTATGTTCTCCAGTATTTTTAATAGGAATGGGTGTTGTATTTTGTCAAAAGCTTTTCCTGCATCTATTGAGATAATCATGTTTTTCAGTTAGTTGTTGTTGATATGATCAATAATGCTAATAGTTTTCTTGATATTGAACCAGTCCTGCATTCCTGGTATGAATCTTACCTGATCATAATGTATTATTTTTGTGATAAGTTACTGTGTTCTTTTTGCTAAAATCTTATTTAAAATTTTTGAATCAATATTCATTAAAGAAATTGGTCTATAATTTTCTTTCTCTGTTTTATCTGTCCCTGCTATAGTTATCAAAACCATATTTGTATCATAAAAAGAATTTTGGAGGACTCCTTACTGCACAATTTTCCCACATAGTGTATATAGTACTGGAATTAAATGTTCTTTAAATGTTTGATAGAATTCACTTGTAAATGCATCTGGCTCTGGAGTTCTTTTCCTAGGGAGTTCATTGATGGCTTCTTCAATTTCTTTTTCTGAGATGGGATTGGTTAAGTATTCAACTTCGTCTTCCGTTAATCAGGGCAATTTATATTTTTTAAAATAATCATTCATCTCATTTAGATTGTATAGTTTATAGGCATAAAATTGGGCAAAGTAATTTCTATCTGTTGTTTTAATTTCCTCCCCATTGGAGGTGAGTTCACCTGTTATGTTTTTATTTTGGTAATTTGGTTTTCTTTTTTCTTTTTTTCTAATCAAATTGACCAAGCATTTATCAATTTTATTGGTTTTTCATAAAATCAACTCCTAGTTTTGTTTATTGGTTCAATAGTTTTCTTAATTTCAATTTTATTAATCTCTTCTTTGGTTTTCAGTATTTCTTATTTGGTATTTACTTGGGTATTTTCAATTTGTTCTTTTTCAAGCTTTTTCAGCTGCATGCACAACTTATTGAACTTTTACTCATCTATTTTATTCATATAGGCATTCAAAGATATAAAGCTGTTTTTGCAGCATCCCGTAAGATTTGGTAGGTTGTCTCATTATTGTCATTCTCTTGAATGAAGTTGTTGATTGTTTCTATGATTTGTTGTTTAACCCACTCCTTCTTCAGTATTAGATTATTTAGTTTCCAATTAATTTTTAGTCTACCTTTCTGTGGACTTTTATTACATATAGTTTTTATTATATTATGATCTGAGAAGGATACCTTGACTATATCTGCCTTTCTGCACAGGATTGTGAGGTTTTTATGCCCTATTACATGGTCAATTTTTATATATATTTCATGTACTGTTGAGAAAAAGGTATATTCCTTTCTATCCCCATTCAGTTTTCTCCAGAGATCTATCATATCTACCGTATCCAGAGTTTTATTCACCTCATGAACTTCTTTCTTGTTTATTTTAAAGTTCAGAGAGGGAGAGGTTGAGGTCCTCTACTAGTATGGTTTTGTTGTCTATTTCTTCCTGTCACTCCCTTAACTTCTCCTCTAAGAATTTGGGTGCTATGCCACTTGGAGCATATATGTTTAGTAATGATATTGCTCCATTTTCTGTGGTGCCTTTTAACAGGATATAGTTTCCTTCCTTATCTCTTTTGATTAGATCTATTTCTGCTTTTGCTTTGTCTGAGATTAGGATTGCTACCCCTGCTTTCCTTTCATCAGCTGAAGCACAATATTTTCTGCTCCAACCTTCTACGTTTATCCTGTGTGTATTCTTCCATTTCAAATGCGTTTATTGTAAACAGAATATTGTTGGATTATGGCTTTTAATCCATTCTATTATCAGCTTCCCTTTTATGGGAAAATTCCTCCCATTCACATTCACCGTTCTGATTACATCTGTGTCTTTCCCTCCATCCTCTTTCCTACCTTTTATACTTTTAGTTCTCTCTTCTCTCTTCCCCTCCACAACAGCTTTAATTTTTGACCACCATCTCATGCAGTCTTCCCTTTCTTCTTTCAGCCCCCCTCCCTTTTACTGCCCTTTACCCTTATCATTTCTTCCCTCCCTTTTAGTTTATCCTCCCCTTTCTTTCCACCTTCCCCTCTTAGTGCCTATAGAGGTAGTTAGATTTTTATACTTAATCAAGTTTGTTTTTCCGTCTTTGAAACAAATCAGATGAGAGTATCTCTCAATGCTCATTTTCCTCCCCTCTTTCCCTCTATTGTAATATAATTTGGTTCTTTTTCCTGTGATGTAATTTACCATTTTCTGCTTCCTTCTTTTCACATCTCCTGTTGCAATCCGTATGCACATTTTCATCATCACATAATTTATTTTATACCCTTTCCCTCTATCTCTGTATGCCGATTTTATATTTCATAATAGATATAAAATTATCAAGGTTAACAAGTATCATCTTTCTTTATAGGGAGATAAGCATTTTACCCGGATGGAGTACCATGTTTTCTTTTTCCCTGTTTTCCTTTCCATGTCTCTATTGAGATCTGCAGTTGAAGATCAAATTTTCTATTGACTTCTGGCCCTTTTTCCAGGAAGGTCTGGAAATCCCTTATTTCACTGAACGTTGATCTCCTTGCCTGAAGTGTTATGCTGAACTTTGCTGGGTAATTGATTCTTGGTTGTAGTCCCAGGTTCTTTGCCTTATGGAATACCATATTCCAATTCTATCTTTTATTGTAGAAACTGCAAGGTCCTGTGTGATCCTGACTGTACCTCGTTGATATTTGAATGGTTTCTTTCTGTCTGCCTCTAGTATTTTCTCCTTCACTTGATTGCTCTGGAATTTAGCAGCAATATATCTTGGTGTTTTTTATTTGGGATTTCTTTGGGGAAGTGAACGGTGGATTCTTTTGATGACTATTTTTTTTCTTGATCTAGCACATCTGGATAGTGTTTCTTGATGATTTCTTGGAAGATATTGTCTAGACTCTTTTCTCATCATGGCTCTTTCACAGTCCAGTAGTTGTTAAATTTTCTCTCCTGGATCTATTTTTCAGGTGAGTTGTTTTTCCAATTAGATAGTTTACATTTTCTTCTATCTTTTCATTCTTCAAATTTTGCTTGACTGATTCTTGATGTCTCATGCAGTCATTAGCTTCTACTTGTCCAATTTTAATTATCATCAAATGGTTTTCTTCAGTTAACTTTTGCATTTCCTTTTCCATCTGTCCAATTATTCCTTTTAAGAAATTATTTTTCTCCAGTTACTTTTGGTACTTCCTTTCCCATTTGTCCTAATTTCCTAGTTAGGTTTTGTGCTTCCTTTTCCATTTGTTAAATTTTCCTTTTTAAAGAGCTGTTCTCTTCAGTGATTTTTTTCATACATTTAAAATCATTGGCCATTTTTTCTTCCATTTCCTTCTTCAGTTGTTCCAGGAGTGCTCCTTGTGCATGTGAGCAGTTCATAGTCCCTTCTGAAGTTTCAGATGGAAGCAAAGTCTCAATGCTGACCTCTTTGGTATTCATATGTTGGTCCTTGTCCCCATAGAAAGATTCCATGTTCTTATCCTTCCTCCTTTGCTTCTTGTTCATAATGGTGAGGCTTTGTATTTTGTGACCTCTGGTTCTTTCAGCTAGACATTAAAAAACCTGTTGTTAAGCTGGCTGCTGTGAGAAAGCAAAGGTGAATTCTGGTTGTGTTTCCTGTATTAGCTGTTTAGCTAGCTTGTTAAGTTCTGGGGAGGGTGGTCTGGTCATGGGAGATCTCCTCTCCTGAGCAAGAACAAAGGCAAGCTCAGTGGTTGGTGACCCTGGATCCTCTATTGTCTTCCTGTTTGCCCTGCAGCACTGAGGCAGGCCTGGGCTCCTCCCCCCTGGTGACCCTCTCCTCCTGGTTTGTTGATGTGGGGCTGTCTTGGATAGTCTGCTACAGTAAGAGGAATATTTCTTAGTGATTTTCCTAGCCTCAGGTGATATGAGATTGTAGGCAACTTCTGCGAAATTCCACTGATCCAGGATTTTTCTGGGGAAATATTTTATGGTGCTCTTCAAGGTCAACAAGGGGAGGGTGAGAGAACATTAACTCTCACTCTGCCATTTTGGCTCCTGGAAGTTCAAGTAGATGACTTACATTCATTTATTCTGAGGGTTGGAAGTCTCTGTTGCCGCTGCTGCAGAGATACCTGGGGGTCCACCTGGGGCTCTCACTCACTTGGCTCCTCTGGACTCCTGCCCTGAGCTGCTATCCTGCCATGCTGCCTCTTCTTCAGACTGGCCCCAGGGCTTTCCTACTAGACCCTGCCATGGCTGGGATGCTGTGCTTTGTGTTATATCAGATCAAATACTTTCATGTAACAGTCAGGATTACACAAGATTTAGCAACTTCCAACTGAAGGAACAGAGTAGTTTTCAGCATGATATTCCAGTAGGGCTGGGAAAGTAAGGAAATATTAGTAGATATTACAATAATACACTTGTAAGTGCTCTGTATTTCCAGAGCCATCTAAGTTTAATCTTTCCTTTCTGGATCATACACAGTCTTATAAAAATGCAATTCTACCATTTTAATTTCTTACTAGGAGTAAAGAAATTTGTGAGACACATTAAAAGTTTCTTGTTTGTGCAACAGGAAATCTGTATATTAAAAGGCAATATAAATAAAACAGAATTCTGAGGGAAATTTGCTAGCAATATTATATAGAATAGATAAAGGAAAACAAAAACATGAATGGACTTTGTTGGCAGAAAGGCAAAGGCTCAATATATCAGAGATGAAAGATCATTACCTCTTCATAATTTAGAAGACATTTTTGACAAAATATACTTTAAATAAATGGGTGTTACATCTGAAATCCATTGTGTAAGATTTCAATCATTTGCAAAGTTGTTAATCTCTTACCAACTCACTGTCATGCATGCTATTCTGGTAGTAGATCAGAACTAAAGCAAAGTCCTTGATGGGTGATTTTAATCAATCCAAATTGAGTTTTCAATTAACAACAGACTGGTATGTTTGATGGTTTAAAGAAGCAAAAACAATGTATACTTGTGATGTGATTAGGATCTAAAAGTCCATGTCCAAAGTAATAATTTAATGAAAACGTCCCAATTAGGATACATTATTTGTTTTAAAAATATCATCAAATATTATTTTGCTATGCTAGTGTGCCAATACCATGTCTGTATATGAAGAACTAGTAAAAATATGACTGTGCAAAAAATCTTTTCAAATTTGCCTTGGAAAATTCCTTTTTTGCTGACTCTATGTTTTTTTCATAATTCAGTACATTTGCTTCTTGTTTAAATTTCTTTCCATTTAAGATTCTGTCTCGTTTTAATACTATTTTTATGTTAAGTATAAGTCCTTAATTTTTAGATAGTTCTGTTTTAAAGAAAATGAAATTCACTTTTGATGAAGTTAGAAATTAATTAGTAGCAAAAATTGTAAATAAGATATTAGCATAAAGAATATATCAACATATCATGAGGATTATACATTATGGTCATGTAGGATTTTTACCAGGAATTCAGGACTGGTTCAATATTAGGAAAATTATCAGCTTTATTGAACATATCAACAACAAAACTAACAGAAACCATATGATTATCTGAATAGATGCAGAAAAAGCATTTGACAAAATACAACATTCATTCCTATTGAAAACATTGGGAGCATAGGAATAAATGGAGTCTTCCATAAAATAAAATGCAGTATCCACCTAAAACCATAAGCAGGCATTATATGCAATGGGGAATAAGTTAGATGCATTTCCAATAAGATCAGGTTTAAAACAAGGACTTCCATTATCCCCACTGTTATTCAATATGTTATTAGAAATTTTAGCTTTAGCAATAAGAGAAAAAAGGAAATTGAAGGAATTAGAACAGGCAAAAAAGAAACTAAGCTATCACTCTTTCCAGATGATATGATGATATTCTTAGAGCTGAGCTAATACAATAAAATGAAAATTCTATCTGAAACCTATCTAAATTAATTTATTTATTCATGCCATACCAATCAAACTACCAGATAATTATTTTATAGAGCTAGAAAAAATAATATCAAAATTCATCTGGAAGAACCAAAGATCCAGAATATCAAGGGAACTATTGAAAAGAAATACTAGGGAAGGAGGCCTAGACCTACCACATCTCAAATTGTACTATAAAGCAGCAATCATCAAAACTACTTGATGCTGGCTAAGAAATAGAGGGGTAGACCAGTGCAATCGATTAGGCAATCAAGGCACAGAATCAATGAACATAGCAATCTACTGTTTGATAAAGCTAAGGACCCTGACTTCTGGGATAAGAATTCACTGACAAAAACTGCTGGGAAAACTGGATAACAGTGTGGCAGAAACTGGGCATAGAACAATGTCTGACACCACAAGAATAAAATCTCAGAGTAATTAAAAAGAAAAATGTCATTATTTTCCTGTTCCACAACAAATATTATCTATTGCATGTTTTTTTTTTATATCTGCATTTTAATCTTACCTTGTTATTTCAGAATACTTGCAATGCTTGCAATGCTACATAAAATAAGAACTTCTAGTACAACACACTATTAAACTGTATATTTTTTTCTCAGGGAAGAAGCACTCAAAGGCTTTTGAAAATAAGCATTATGTGTATTTCTCACTCCTAATTCTACATCATTGTTGTTTGGTAATTTTTCAGTCACATCTTATACTCCATGACTCCAGTTGGGGTTTTCTTTGCCAACATACTGGACTAGTTTGCCATTTCCTTCTCCAGCTCATTTTACAGAAAAGGAACTAAGGCAAGTGAATTATTAAGTCACACACCTAGTGAGTATCTGATTCCAGATTTGAACTCAGAAAGATGAGTCTTCCCAACTCCAGACCCAGCACTCTCTCCACTGAGTCACTCTGTTGACTAATCATTTACTGAAACTACAATGTCATATGATATATCCCACCATATTACCATACAATACTGCTCATAGGTGAACTAAGTATAAACGTTCCCTGAAAGTTATTTCTAATCAACCCTTGATATTTAAGAGCTACAAAGAAAGGTAGATGACTATCATGGCAAAGCAGTGAACCTGGCCTATCAAAGGGTATGTTCATCGATAGAACTTCCTGTCAGGTCCTACAAAGCTAGAAAGGCTTGAAGTATGGATCAGGTGACTGATGCTCTGTCACCCAAGGATCAGCCTAGTTAAATTGAAAGCACTCACCACCAGATTGTCTAGGAATGACCACAGTCAAAGACCACTACTAAACCATAAAGGCATTGTGATGGAATACATTACAGCAGAGGATGCATGTACTTTAATATATCATATCTATACTCTCATCAACTTAGGTGTCTCAACATAGGTGTCTCCTCTTATGGAATAGGTCCCTAGCCATCTGTGGGATCTCTCATATTCTTTTCATTAATTACACAACTATAAAAATTTCATCTGGCTTTGTATATTATTTACCAAAATCATCCTTTCTTCATGTCTTCACCAATTATGCCCATAATACATGGGGAGAGTATTCTCATGAAGATTTTATATGGATGGGAAAGTAAGCAGATGGGGCATCCTCACTGTTTTGGTTAAGAAGATATTCATCTCCCCACACATTTGGTATCCTCCTCTCCCTTTCAGTTATCTTGTGAAGTCAACCCTCCAGCACAGGGCTGCACAATTTATACTTGTTTTAGCACATTTGTTCTTCCCATTTTTGGTATTTTTTTTCTGTGAGGGTTTTGGTGACATTTCTATTTCTATCATGGACTGTAATGTTATATTCACAATGTGGCAGCTCACTGAAGGAGAAAATTGTTACAGGAATCTGACAAATTTCTAGTTTCATGCTTTAAAACTCAGCTTTTGCAGGTTTAACTAGATCTCTCATTAATCTTTCAATTAATTCACTTTCATTCCAAAAAAACAAAAAAGAAGAAAATAATTATCCTTTTAAAACCATATGACTCAATTTTAATACCAGAAAAAATTAAAAGAATATTCATGATCCAGTAATATGCGTTATAATGCAGCCATATAAGACAAAGAGAAATACTTTCAGATCAGTAAATTGTTTTCTACTATGAATTGTTTTTCCCTTTAGAGATGCTTGTGTTTACAAAGCAGAGAATAATTTTGCTTGGCCTTCCTGGACACAAGGAATATTGAAAACCATGGATTAAGAAAGTCCAAATTATGGAATTTTTCTGCATAATTACTTAGCTATGGTAAGATTCTGGCATAATTACTTAGCTATATTAAAATTCAATGATGCTTTAAAATGAGCCCAAGCAGTTAGTTTCCTTTTTTTAAGTCCAAAGTCATTGTCAATGTGCCTATTTGAACACCTTGTAAAAGATAGCATATAAGTCCATTAAGACAGAGAATTATGTTGGGTCTAGACGTGGACTTGAGAAGTCATGAAGTAATGGGTCCAACTGATACTTATTAGATCTGTGACCCAGGCAAGTCATTTCGTTTCTCTTAGTGTTTGTCTATAAAACGGGGCACATAAAGCCATTGTTTCAGCCTTAGAAGTTTGTCAAAGATCTCAAATACAAAATAATGTTGAGAAAGTGCTACATAAATGTCACATGTTATTATAGTACTTTACCCTGAGAGATCATTATTCAGTATATTGTCTTTCTAATTAGCATCAGGATTGGCCACTAATAGATAATGAATTTGTTAAGTATTAACAGAGATATTGCAGCTGTGATCCTCATATAATGTGTCTTCTCTTGTTAAACTCAATAAAATGTAGGGTTACATACATATAAGAGAGAAGATTGCCTATCTTATTTTACAAACTGATTATGATACAAGAAAGAAACTCCTATCTCTTGTCTTCCTTTCCTATCTCCAAAGTGGCACAGTTCAGTAACAAATGAGAAAAAAATTGGCATTATTAATATTTTTTGATGGCAAAATTGGAGAAAGAAAGAAGGAAGAATAGAAGGAGGGAAGAAAATTGATTTAGGCTATTAATGCTACTGAGCACACTACTCTTATTTAAAAACTGCAGCCACCTCTAGGGTGAATGTTGCCAGTATCATAAGACATTCTAGTGAATAGCAGTGTCTGGTAGCAATGGAACAGAGTTAGAGATACCATGACAGCTAGTCTTCTCTCCAAACTACTATGTTTTTTCTTTCAATACATATGGGGATTTTCAAGAGAGCAATTCTATCTTAACCCTATTTCAATCTTTATGGCATGTTTAGATATTATTTCTTCTTTGTCTTAGGTGCAATTTGTAATTAATTTTATCTCATAACATATAAGCAATCGTTAACAAAGGCTAGCATATGGCATTTCTTTTGGGAGGAAAAGAAGTCATATTATTTTTAAAGTAGTATTTTATCAAATATAAGTTTATACAAAACCACACTTTCAATGAAAATAAAAGGCGACATTTCCAAGTAATTTAGTGTACACTTAGCAACTAGATTCACTTGATCCATTCAGCAGTACATTTACTTGTGGACTGGACTTTACAAAACATTCCACATGTGCAATGATCTGCCTATACTTAGCTTATAGACTGAGGTAAGTGTATGTGACACACTGAAGTACCTGTGTGCTATGTGCAAACAGAGATCTGGATACAGAGAAGCAATGCAAATAAAATACAATTCCAGAGAAATTGTGCTGACAACATTTTGTTGAAGAGATAAAAGTATAACTTGAGAGTTTTATTGGCAGAGAGACAAAGGTCCCAAATGCCAGATAGGAAGGAGTGTTCCCTATTCATAATTCAGGATGCATCTTTTGACAACATGTACTTTGAAAATCTGTTGTACGGCACCTATCATATATGTGAGATTTCAGAAACTTGGAAGTATACTATAATATTATTCATTCACTGTCATGCTTTTTACCCTTAATACAAAGCATAACCAGAGTGGAGTGATAATATTTTTACCCAAATTACTAAAGTACCAAAATCTAGAGGGGGCTGATGTTATTAGCACTTCTTTTCCACCCTAACTACATGCCTCTTAATATCCTTCTCATCTGGTCATACCTGTGATCTCATCACTGCATATAATTCCTCTCTTTAGTAAATGAACATCTGACACCTATCCCTCCTACAGCCTCATTCCCCAAAAGTGTTCAGTATTTGAGCAATGGTATGATCTCATAAAGTCTTAAGGCATATTTCCTCTCTCTTATATACATATTCTAGGTTGATTCTTCACTCCTTGACTCATATGCAAAACTTCCTTCTTATTTCTCTGTCCCTATTTACCCTGTCCAAATAATCTTTCAAGTTACTGGCTTTCAGACTAATGGACTCAAATCTATTTTCAAGATGGAGGTTTATTCTGTCATTGGTTGTCTTGATTGCTAATATCATTGGATAGGCATCAGAGATACAAATTTATCATCTGAGAGACCATAACACACTTAGCAGTGCTCCAAAGGCAAGTCATCTTTTCTTTTGATTTGCACTACTACCAAGAAATCAAAGGGACTGATGCTGACAGCTGCTTTCAATCAAGCATTAAATACCTAAAGAGAGCAGTACAATCATTCATTCAACAATACCTGATGCAGAATGTAAGGCCCTGTGTCTTAGCATCAGGGTTAGGCAGAATAAAATGGACAGCAAGCCTGAAGCTGAACTGCAAAGGCAGATCAATCATGGAATATATTATTTGCCTTTAGATTATCTACTTTAGAGAATATTGAAAGAGAAATACTGAAGTACTACTACAGGGCTGCTAGATTTATGGAGTACATTGGAGTTAGGGATGCCTTTGTAACCCTCCCTTCTTACCTCAGCACCTATGATAAAGCATTACTTTTTAGTAAGGAGAGAGTGAAATAACTGTATTGAATAACTCACCAATAATCTACATTAATCTTCAAAAATAGCAGTAGAGATAATATATTTCTGTATCACTTTAAGGTTTCTGAACTACTTTTCTCACAATACTATAAAATAACCAGTGAAAAAATTATTCCAATATTACAGAGAATGAAAGTGAGATACAGAGAAGTGAAATGACTTACCCTACATCACTAAGAGAGAAAGTAGCTGATTCAGAATTAGAGATGATAATATTGGTGTACCTTTTTTTTCCTAGGAAGCCTCCACAAAGTTCTGCTTGAATACTTTAATTTGGCATGTAGATGACCCTAGCTTCCCAAAAGCTAAGAACCAGAAGAGCACAACATAGAACATATTTTACTTTTCTGCAAAAGGAATGGAAGACAGTTCTAACAATGGACTATGTCTCACGTCTAAGGACCTGATTAATTAACAATGGAAAGGCTTATCCTTAGGCTTCCCCTAGAGAACAAATTCAGATGTTACTAAATAGAATGATTCATGGTTTCTTTTGGGAGATAAAAATAAAGAGATAAGCATCTTGCCCAAAGGCAATGAGAAATATCATTTAGTGGGATTCCTTAATTTTCTTAAATTATCATATTACAAGTGCAATGCAGAAAGATCCTTAAGAAGATAATTATTGATATATCAGCAGAGATTGGAAAGGATGATTTGGTAGAAACATTCTATGAAGATTTTGAGAAAGATCTTCAAATTTAATGAACATTGACTTTAATGCCTTTACTTCATTAGAAAGGCAGGGCTACAGGTCACAATGGGAAAAATGTATATTGCAAGATACCTATGCCTTGGAATTAAGAAATGGCAAAGCGAAAAGACAGTCTATAGAGAAACGTTGTTGTTGCTGTTGTTGCTATTGTTGTTTTTCCTTCCATCTGCGTCCAATGACAAGATATAGATCAAGATTTGGAGGTGGCCCCACAGACAAACATTACACCTGTACATTAATGAAAGTTTTCTTCATGGAGATTGCAAAAAGACTCTATACATAGTTCATAATCAAGAAAGATAATTGATTATATTTTAATAAACAGGAAGAAATCAAATAATCATGTGGGTTTATTTCCTAATCAGTGATCTCTACTTGGTTATAACACTTATTTGTTAAAGTTCAAAATCAATGTCATTTTGTAAGAGAATAAAGAGGTGAAGATATGACACGCATTTAAAAAACCTCCAACTCAATTTGATCCATATAATGATCACCTGGCAGTAAAAATGAGGTATTGATGAAGTGACAAATCTCAATACAGTCTATCGCTACTTTCCACAGAAGTTTAGCTCATGTAATGGAATCACTGCCGTAAGAAAGGCAAAAAAAAAAAAAAAAAAAATGTCTATTAACTGTCTTAGCCAACCAATTCAGCCAGCATTTTTTTTTTTTTGCTTGCTGAGTGAAACAGACACAGAAGCTAAGGGAAATAATGGTATAGAATATAAACCGATTTTCAAAACCTTGCTGAGAAGAATGCTGGAAGATTAGGAGCAACATTTGCTTATAATACAAAATAAAAAAAAAAGATGGAAGAGAAGGAAGGATTAGTTTGCAGAAATCTTGGTATTACCCCCTGTTCAAGCCCTCCCCCCTACAAATACACCCAAATCAGATAACTTCCCAAAGTAATTTAAAGATGAAAATGGAGGGTCAACAGATGGAGAGAAAATGAAAAAAATTAAAATTTCTATGACAATTTCATTTCCTCAGCAATGATATGCTGAACGAGGAAGCAAAAATGGGACTACACAATTCAAATATAGAAAGAACAGCTGTACCAGAGCAAATAAATGCAGAGAAAGAATGTATTGAAAGCAATAAAATTTAAGGGCTTAGAGGCATCACTTCTCAAAATATCCAAAATATGGGAAGATAAGAAAAAAATTAGAAAATATTACAAGGAACACTTTCACTAAAAATGGACATTGAAAGGACTTAAATAGCTAGCCAGGATGGAGAATCTGTGGTCTATAGACCACATGTGGCCCTTTAGGTCCTCAAGTGCAGCCCTTTGACTGAATCCAAACTTCACAGAAGAAATCCTTGTATTTGTTATTTTATTTATTTATGTTTAAAATTTTATTTTTTTAAGGGGATTTGTTGTGTGATGTTTGGATTCAGTCAAAGGACCTCACTTGAAGAACTAGAGTGCTACATGTGGCCTCAAGGCCATAGATTCCCCACTCCTCCTGAATTAGCCAATTATTTGCCAACTTCTTAGCCTTATAACATATATATGAGAAGGATACAAGGACGTATTCAGGACATCTTGTTGGAAACATGACAAGAGAAAAAGGCAGGCTATTGACAATTATTTTCCCTATCACATCATATATCATATCACTATTAACTAAATAATGCAAAGCATATCATCCCTTTTCCCCTTCAATTTTCTGTTTATGATATTAAAAAAATCCTCCAATAGAACAAAATGTAGTTTTAAAGGCCCTCTTTCATGAAAAAAAATCTCTCATTAATTACTTTCTCTAAAATATTGTTTGATTACAATAATGACAGAGATAATTATACTAACATCCCTGAGTACTGATAACAAGGAAAACATGATTTTTGCCAATTCTTCTCCATTGTCAGAGAAGATGTCCAGCACAGAGTATAAACTGAATCAGGATTTCCACCAAGTGGTAATGTCCTCCTGATGTTTTTATTTGCAAAGGGCATTGTGATGATTGCATCAGGTCTCAGAACACTGGGATAGGGGTTTTCTTTCCCTTTATAAATTTTGGGCAAGACAAGGTGGGATGGAAAAAAGTAAATGTCTGAAAATTTAAAAAATAGGTTACAAAAAGGACTTACCACTATCAATCTTCTAAAAGGAAAGTGAAATTTAAAATTTTTAAAAATGGCCATATCACTTTCCACATTGAGAACAATTTTTCACTAATGTAATATTGACTTACCCAATATTATCAATATTAACTTACCAAGTATAACCCAGTATAACTTCATGATCTATTAATGCATAGCTTTGTATATTAGATCTAGTGGAAGTATAAGAGTAACTAAAATTTTGTAGCTGAAATATTTGGCTGAATATCCACCAAAAATATGCCCTTAATACAACTACCATTAGAACCAAAAATAAAATTCTACATTTTTGATGGCTGGTGCTCCTTCACATCCCTTTACTATTTTCTATAATCACCATTTGCATCCCATTGAGCAACCTGATTCAATGCAATAACTACTTACTTTGCTAAAACATGAGAAAATCTAGGATACAAACAACACTGTTGAAAAATTTGTGTTTATATAGTGAAATTTAGAGTATAAGTTCTCTGTCTCTGTCTCTGTCTCTCTGTATGTGTGTTTCTGTGTCTCTGTGTCTGTCTGCCTGTCTGTCTCTCTCTCTCTCACCTTAGGAATTCTGTTTTATTCTATTCCAAATACTTCCCAACATTTCATCTCCCTGTGGACTGGGAATAAAAATTGTCATAATTATAAAAAGAGTTCCTTGATGACAGAGACTGATTTTTTTTCGCATCACATCTTAAGTTTGACACAGTATTTAAAATGCAATATGTCCTTAATAACATGTGATTTTTCCAGCTATAAAAAGGTACATTGAGGTCTGCTCTTTTACAGTTTTATTATCTATTTTTCTCTCCTAGTAATTTATTAAACCTAGAAAACAAGTGTTATTCATGTATTTGTTTTCTCACATGCAGGTGGTTCTTCCAAACATTATGAGTAACCATCAATCTTTCAGAATTTTTAAGGTTAAAGAGACTTTTCAAGGGCATCTCCTCCAACTTCTCTTCAAATGCAGGAATTACCATCTTAATGTCTATGACAGGTATTGATCCATCCTCTTCCTGAACTCTAGTAATGGGGACTAAAGATTTAATAAGGAATCTTTTGTCAATGTCAATGTCTCTAATTGTGATAGTCATTCCTTTATTCAACCTGCTTCCATGTTCCTTCAGAACACTCCCTTAAAATATATCACTTATTTACTGATCCTCCTTTCCCCGATCATATGCTTACTATAAATTAACATTTATGAAGTTGCATTAATAGCCTGGGCTCTATTCTACAGTGAAGAATTAGAGTCAATAAAATAACTAGAACACATAGTGATATTCATTACAGTCATTATGAGGAGATCAAGCCTTTGAGAGCCCCTTTTAAGGTCAAGAAAATTAACTCAAATCATCTATGTGAAATTACTGAGTCAGAAAATATTTCCCAAAATGATCTTCTGAAAGCAAATCTGACTGATTCTCTCTCTCTCTCTCTCTCTCTCTCTCTCTCTCTCTCTCTCTCTCTCTCTCTCTCTCTCTCTCTCTCTCTCTCTCTCTCTCCACATCCTCCCCCACACACAACTCCATTTTCTCCCTATTACTTGCACAATAAAATATAAAATGCTCTATTTGCTTGTTTAATATTTAAGGTCCTTTACAAATTTGCCAATTCCTGTCTCTCTTGTCTTCTTATACTAAATTCCTATCCACATCAAAATCCAAGGACATATTCCTTCTTGTTATTCCTCTCACACAACTCCAGTCCTTGACTCTTGGTTCTTTTAGTGGCTACCCCTTTTCTGTGGACAGTAGCCTTGTCTTTCTCTCCATCTCTCTCTTTATATCTACATATATATTTATATATGGAGAGGCAAATACATATATCAGAGGGGGAAACCTGAAGCCTTGAAGTCACGTGTGGTCCTCTAGGTCCTCAGTTGCTGCCCTTTGACTGAATTCAGGTACACATGTGGCCTCGAGGCTGCAGTTTCCTCACCTCTGAATTATAGATATAACTTTCATGTCAATCGTTGTTTGCCATTCTTCTCCATTAAAATGTGAAACTTTTCAAAGATGTCAGAATATAATAAACATTTAATAAATGTACCTTAAATTAATAATGTAATCACTCAATAACTGACTTTTAAAATAAAGAAAATGTATTACATTTTCTAATTATAATTCTTTAAATGGCTTTAAAAAAAGTTTTGGTCTAGGTGAGCTTGGACTTTTATTTATTGATCACGTATGAAGTTCTAATTTACAGATTAAATTTTGTAATGCCCCAAATGAGGACTATTTATATAAAGTCCAAAAGAAAAACCTTCACTTTAGCAAAATCAATTTAGATGGACCATAAAATGCAACAGAAACTTAGTAAGAATTCTGTGAGAAGGATGTTGAACCTGGCATAAGGGACCTGAGATCTTCATCTCCCCCTCCAACTCACTAACCCCACCTTGGTGGAGTTAATTCACCTTAGTTCCCCTTTTGTGTTAACATTACTTTCCATGATATTAAATGTGCACTTAACATTTCAGTTAATATTTTGAAGTGTAATCAAGCCCATCTCCTCAAGGAGGCACTTGTGTGTAAGCTAAGACTCCAAGTAGCCTGAAACAGCAATTCGCAAAACATTCTGCCTTTCAGTATGACACATCTTATGTTTAATATCTGCATTATTTCCTGCATGAGTATTAAAAAATAATACAGAATACTTTCAGTATCAAATGTATACTTCAGAATGAATAAAGAAATCATTTTGGAAGTTAACTTTTCTATATATTTCCTTTTCAAAGGAACAGACTTGTTAATAAAATGACCTACAAACTCTAAACTTCTACTAATCACTTTCTGTAACTAATTATTCTCATTCACTCTGAGATAGGAAAGGAATAAAAGGTTTTCATTGTTCAAGTTTTATGGTTCCAGTACTGGAGTCAGTGAGATTTGAGTTCAAAATAGCTTTAGATAATCACTAGTTGCAACACCAGGCCAGTCACTTAACCCTCTGCCTGCCTCAGTTTCCGCAAATGTAAAATGAGGATAATAATGATATCTACCTCACGGTGTTATTGTAAGGACAATTACCAACTGTGACTATGGGCATGTAACTTAGCCTCTCTCAGTCTCTCTTTCTTCACCTGTAAAATAGGGATAATAATATGTACACTAAATACTTCAAAAAGTTGTTGTTGGAAAGGTTTTCCATGAAAGGTTTTTTTTTTTTTTTAATTCTTCATTAATTCAAAGGTCAAGCATTCCCCTGCTCTAATAAATCTTCCACTGACTTACTAATATTACTTTCCTAAAGTGCAGGTATGATCTTGTCACTCTGCTAATCAATAAATTTCAGCGTCTCCCTATTGACTTCAGAAACAAACAAAAGCTGCAGTTTGATATTCAAAGCCCCTCATAACCGAGCTCCCATCCCTATCTTTCTGGCCTTATTGCACTTTATTCCTCAACATTATGCTCTGATCCAGTGACACAGGTCTCCTCTCTATTCTATGAGCAAGGCAGTCTACCTCTCAGCTACGGGCAATTCCCCTGGCTTTCCCCCATGCCTACAACACTCTCCTTCCTCCACTCTGCCTACTAACCTCCTCCCTTTCCTTTAAGCCCCAATTAAAATCCCATCGTTAATGGAAGTCTTCCCCAACCCCTATTAACTCTAGTGCCTTCCCTCTATAAATTATTTCATTTTATCCTTTTTATATCTTGCTTTGTATATTTTTGTTTGCACACTTCGTCCTCTATTAGACTCTATGCTTTTTAAGGGAAGGAACTACCTTTGCCTATTTTTTTTTTTTTATTTCTAGCACTTAGCGCAGTGTCTGGCACAGAATATCTGCTTTATACATGTTTCTTGATTGATTTCTGTGATTCCTTGACATTAAAACCCTCCCCACTCCCATCCCCACTGACACAATGCAAAATTTCTTAGTGACAAGAGTGGAATTAGATAGAATTGCTGTGACCCAAACAATTCATCTCCCCATGGACAACCTGGTATTGAGGCTTATAAAGTTTAAAGTACTATAAAAATTTGATTCATCATGGGAAGACAAATTGGCTTGTGAATAAAATGAGTAACTTAGGGTTTGCACTGTATTTTATTGTTTAGGCCAATTGTCTTTAGTTATAACTTCATAAATGAAATTTAAGTCATCTAAAATATTTGTGAGATATTTTTAAATCTATATTGCATTATAAATGAAAACATTCTCTTCAGAGTTCTATTGTCATACAGATTATATTCTCTAAACCAGTGTGTTTGATGAAAATATTTAAATCTGTAAACATACGGAGTGGGGGGAATGAGGAAGACCAACTTAAAATATCACATTCATTTATAGAATTATAACACTGGTACATAGCATTGTTTTATATTGTATCTAATTGAAATAGAGACAGCAGGGAAAAAACAAAACAAACAAAAATCAGCTGGCTCTTCTGGAAAGATTTCAATCTCTAGAGTTTGAGAAATTGTCTTCAAATTCTACCTCTGACATGTACCGACTGTATGATCTTGATCATGTGACTGAATCTCCCAGAGCCTGTTCCCTCATATGTAAAATGAGAGGGGTTAGACTAGAGGCCCTCTGCTGTTCCCTTTAGATCAGTGATCCTATTACATTAAAGAAAAATAGTCAGTTCTTTATATTTAAATTACTTTTCCAAGTGTATGACTGAAAATTTTGTGATTAAAAACACATATTCATTGGATCCATAGACTCAGAGGGATAGATTAAAAGGTGGTTCATTTGTTAAGATGCCATAATGATAAGTATTTTGTTAAAACACCCGTGAGTAGTCCAATTCTAGTTGCCACGCTGATAAAATATTTTTTAAAAGTGGCTTTTAAGTTGATATCACAAATTAGCAAGCATCTTTACAAACTGAATATACATATATGTATGTGATACATATGAATGTGTGTAACTACATGTATATGTACATATATAGATGTATTACATATTCATTTATATCATATGCACGCACATATATCTTGAGGCATAACAGATGGACAACCAGGTGTTACACTAATACACACAGAATGTTCAAAGCCTTAGAGGACTACAGAATGGCCTCCAGCAGTGAACTAAACAGAGCATTAAGAAAATTACTGAGGCATCTAGGTATAACATGGATCAAAGGAGAAACTAGAGGCAGCAATCCCAGTTAGGCAGCTATCATAACAATTCAGAAAGAACGATGTAATAGAGCCTTTGCTTTGGAATTAGGAGCATATTTATTATCTACTATTTGTGTTAAACTGGTGAAGGTACTCCATCAGATTGGTACCCATTTTTTATCCTCTATAAAATGAAGAAGTTGGATTCAGTGCTGCAAATGAGATATGGTATTCTGTAAGTAATGGATCAACCAACAAGTGTTAAGTGCTGTATTATATAGTAGGCACTGGAGTTACAAAGACAAAAAAATAAAATGGCCTTCGATTTCAATTTACTTATATTCTAATAGAGGAGACAGCATGTAAGTATATACAATATTGATAAAATACAAAATACAAAAGAAAAAATACAGAATAAATTTAGAGGAAATGCATTCTTATCTGGGGATATAAGGAAAATCTCCATGTTAAATGTTATCCTCGAGGTAAATTTTGAGGGATACTTTTGAAAAGTTTTTAAGATATACGTAAGTGAGAAGTGCATTTCAGTGATTGTAAAGAGTGTGTAAAGTCATGGAGGTAATAGATGGAGTATTGTAAGAAATGAGGTCAGTTTTGTTCAGCCATAAGGTATGTAAACTCAGCTAGCATTTATTAAGCATCTTTTACTTGCCATGTATTGTACCAAGTTTTGTAGTGAAGGGGATTAAAATGTAGTAAGACTTTAGACAGGGAAACCTATTGGAAGGCTATTGAAATAGTCAATGTGAGATAATGAAGGCATAAACCAGCACAATGTCTATGGATAGAAAGAAGGAGACAAGCGTGAGAGTGTTGCATCAGTAGGAACAAAATTTCGGTAAGTGATCAGAGCTGGAAATGACTTGTCAAGAATACCTCCAGTGTTGTGAACATGGGTGATTCCAAAGACTGTCAGACCTGTACTTAGAAACAAACAAGTTCAAAAGAGGGTCAATTTCTTATGAAGAGCACAGGACTCTGTGTTAGAAGTGAGTGATCTAGCTTTGCATCTTGTTCTAACAATTGTTTGATTTAATTTATATTATGTATTTAATATAGATTAAATACTATACATTCATATATAAAATTAATATATCAATTAATATATAATTACAATTACAATTGTATATTTACAAATATTGTAATTAATATATGTAAATTTATAATAATAAATATAATATAAACATTATATAATTAAAATAGACAAATCACTTATAAATGTTATAATTATATATAATTTATATAGATAAATATATTATATATTTAATATATATCTATTTACATATATTATATTATTATATATACTATATTATTTGCACCTTGCTTGTAACAATTATTTGATTTAATATATTTATAGTATATATTTAATGTAGATTAAATATTGTATATTTATACATTTAATACATTTAATTAATATATAATTATAATAATTATAATTATGCATTATATATAATTTTATATTTATAAACATTGCAATTAATATATAATTAATATATATGTATATGTATAAATTGATATAAATATTATATATTTAAAATAGACCACTTATTTTTTTATGTTCTTCAGTTTTACTGCAAGAATTTCTGCATCAAAATCAAATGTCAAATACTTAACAGACATTAAACTATATGCATGCCAGATATGGTGCTATTATCCCTCATAACAACTTTGCTCTAAATGACATTTGTAGCTAGGAAGAAAAATTAATGTCCCATATAATATAACGTAATATGATAAACAAAGGAACAAAAAAGTAGTACACTAACCTTATATATGTAAAATCTTTTTTCCTCCTCCCACTCTAGGCAATTAATCCATTAATCCTCAAAGCAGGAAGAACCACAGTCGCCAGAAGTTTCCAGAAAAATTTTAACTAAGAGAAATCATTTTATTGTTGATTTTAAACATGTTATTTCCCAAAGGTTCCTCTCTACCTGCTCTACTCTTAAGAGTTGACTTAATTGTAACAAGGAATACAACAGCAAAAATAATAAAAAATTAATACATTAAATAGTTTTGATGGTGTATACTTCACTTTGCACTTAGAGTTTACTTCTTCTCAGTGAAGGCAGATATTCTTCATTGTCAGTATTCCTGCAATGTACATTGTTACTAGGTTATTGCATAAATTATTATTTTTTTGATTCAGTCCCAGGATTGTGCTATGCATCAGTTCATAAAACTCTTCCCCAGTTTCTCTGAATTCTTTATATCTCTCATTTTAAATATGACAGGTTGCTCAACCATTCCCCAATCAATGATTTTTTAGCTTTCCTTCTAGTTTATTTTTTTTTTACAAGAAGTAATACAAAGATCATTGTCCTTTGATTTCATCCCTGTAGTATAGGGATTATTTTTATAATGGTAGAAAATGGTACATTCAATTTAATGAATATTTCCTAACTGTTTTCCAGAATGTTTGGATTAATTCACAGATCCATGAATACTGCATACGTTTGCCTATCTCACCACAAATCTCCCAGCCTTTATCATTTTAATCATTTTGTTCTTCAATTTTGAATGTTATTTCATATGGCTGTTGATAATTTGCATATCTTCTTTTTGAAACTTCCTACTTATATGCTTCTATAACTCATCTAAAGTGGAATGGCTTTTTCAAAATACATATTTGTATCAATTTCTTGCCTACCTTAGACAGCAGAAGTAACTGTTGTAAAGATCTTTTCCCCAGTCATCAGTTTCTCTTAAGCATCTTTAATTTTACTTACTTGAAAAAGTTTTAATGACATATAATTGAAACTATCTACTTTATCTTTTTAGTATAAGACAATTTAGTATAAGATATTTGGTCTATCCCTGATTTCTGATACATTTCAAAGTAGTTGTATGAACAGATCCTCATGAATTGAGAGAGTATCTTTATCTTGTGATCTGAAGTTTATCAAACAATAGAGTAAAATTTTCGATAAGATCTGTCTTATTTAAATCTTAAGCTAAGTGTTATCTAAGTCACTTCCAATGCAATATCTAAAAACTTTTTTTTCCTGTATGATAATATAGTTTGAGTGAGTATTGTTTAAATCCCTTCACTGATTTTTTGTCGTTATTTTCCTTTCATTCTTTGATCTTCTGTGCCTAAATGGGAATTCACCACTATTTTCTGTACATCTATGAGGTAATTCCTGGGTAATTAGATTTACATAGCACAAATAGGTCCCTTATTATAAATAATAGCATAATTTTGTGATATTAACACAACACAAGAAGCAACAATGAATATGTCTTCGTGTATTTGCCTTCTGGTAGAGTATTTCACAATCATAGTCATATAAGTTTTGAGTATTTTTAAGTAGATACATCATTTCATACATATCTATGGAGACAGATTTCATGTTGGCCAGAATATAGCACAAAGTCAATTTTTTTATATATGTGTGAGGTTTTTGTTTGTTTTTGATAGTGTTAGCATATATATATGTATAAATATATATACATGTATATATATATTAATTGTAGGAATAAGTGTCAGGATGATAGCATACTCTGATTTCTGCTCTTTATATTTTCTGGGTTTCATTTGCCTGCCAATATAAAGATGTTAAGACTCAATCTAATTGTCCCAGAGCTTTTGCCCAGGTCTCTTTTGGAGACCTCTTCCACAGAGAAGCCACAGATTCTAGGGGTATACTGGAGCCAGCTTCTACCAGTTTCTGAGGCTTAATTGTTAAATTTTTGTCTTAAGCATTTGCAACCTATAAATTGGAAAATACCACAAACCATGACATGATTTGTTGTTTTCTCAGTTGTCTATACTCAAGAAAGTGATGGAACATATGTTCATGATTCAGATTAGACTTAAATGTCATTTAAAGTGGTTTTTTTTTCCCAAGAGAGCTGGTTATTAACACATTTACTAGCATGCCTTGCCTGTTTTTGCGTCATTTTGAGGCATCATAATAAGACTGTGGTATTACAGCCAAAGAAGAAATACTTCTCAATAATGGAACAAGATATTTGATCAAAGATCAAGTTTAGAAGACAACTGGAGCCAGACAAAGAACAGTAATGATAAGTAATTGCTATTTAGTTGTATCTGACCCTCTGATCTCATTTGGGATTTTCTTGGCAAACTTAATAGTGATTTGTTCTTTCCTTCTCCAGCTCATTTTACCCATGAGGAAACTGAGCAGACAGGGTTAAGGAACTTGCCTAGGGTCACATGGCTAGTACGTGTCTAAGGATGAATCTGAACTCAGATCTCCTGACTTCTTGACTTCAGGCCCAGCACTCTATCCACTGTACCACTTCTCTGACCCAATGATCTGCAGTGATGACACTGTTTAGTGACACACTAGATACTTCTAGAATCTGAAGCAGCTTTAGGTCTAGGTGGAGTGGTTGGGGTGGGGACTAGTCATAAAATCTCAATGTGGTTATCTACTTAGCAATTTGTGAGGTGACACCACGTATATTAATCATACTTGTGACAGTCTTATGATCACAGAAGTCTTCAAGTACAAAACCCTCATTTTATGGTAAAAAAAAAAATGAAGCTCAGACAGATTAAATGAAGTACCAATGCCTCATAACTAGTGTCTTCCAGGTAGAAGCCATTATACTATGCTGCCTCTCATAGTATCATCACACTATCTCTCATTTAAATGTGACCAAGTGGGAAAAATGGGTTAAAAAAAAAGAACACAGGAAATGTAATTTTTTTTTTTTCTATCTCTGTTCCCTCCCTTACTTCTCTGTATTGCCTTCTCCATTTTGGACCTTAAGGGTAAGTGCAGAATCTAGGTTCAAGGCCCAACCTCATATGCTAATTATCTATGTGTTTTACAGCAAGATCCTTAGCTTCTCTATGCCTTAATCCCCTCATTCCATCATCTTAAGGAGATTGGTCTAGATGACTTCTGGGGCCTCTTTTTCAGCTCTAAACTGTTGATCTTATGATTATATGAAGACCAGCAATTCTTCCCTTTTTCCCAAAGTTTAATGGTGGTTAGTAAGAAGAAGGAACTATTGAGAGCAGGGGAGAAGGATGCATGTTCATCCTTCATTGCCAAGGAAGACCATGCTGTCAGAGAAATAATGACTTGACTTGCACTTGAATTTGTTTTGAGTAAGGGAGGGCTGTGCAGGTCACCAGCCTCACTTCTCCTCCAGAGCTATCTGAATCCAGTGACCAGATATTCATCAGGATGACTGAAGATGATGCAAGATAAGGCAACTGGGGTTAAGTGACTTGCCCAAGATCACACAGCTAGTGAGTGTCAAGTGTTTGAGTTGAGATTAGAACTCAGGTCCTCCTGACTCTTGCACTGGTGCTCTATCCATTGCACCACGTAGCTTCCCAGGAGGGAGAAGGATAGGTAGAGTTTGAATGAGGAAAATATGACAGTATTAAAAATGGAGAGCAAAGTAAAAGATGGAATGGCAGACTTATTTCAGGGCTGAATCCTGTCATAGATGCTCAATAAATCTGGTAGATTGATTACTTTCAATGGTCATTAACAATAGATAACTTACTCCCTTCACTTTCCTTCCAATTAAAATACCCATACTCAATAGGTTTGAATGTTCAGATTTTTTTTTTCAAGTTCATGAATCCCTAGGGGAAGATTCACTTTTCAAACACATTAATTAGGCCTTTAGGCTCCTGAGCCTGGGGAGTTTAGTAATTGAACTTTTTCTCCAGCTGTGTTTCCCAAAGTGACCTTGTGTCCAAATGTTTTGCTTTTTGCGTGAACCAGAGTTGGCTATTTATTCACATTTACTGGTGTCTTTGACATAAAAGAGATTCTTTTTGTCACTGTATTGCAGACATCACTAATAGAAAGGAAGGGTTAAGAAGCTATATTAAGAAAAACTTAAACTATTTTCCATTAGAGGAAAACATGGGACAAATAAATAAGGGCAGAAAAGAAAGAAAGTCAATTTATTTTTCTTCTGTAAGGCAAGTTTAGCAGCCACAGATAGGACTAATCATGTGCTCAGGAATCAAACATCAGGAAGACCTGACAAGCCTTCAAAAACATGTTGTCCCTTGTGAACTTGTATTCAGGAGATCACGAGTGAACTTTAAAAGGTGCAGGTTTGGTACTCCTTCTTAAACTTTCTCTCTCTTACATCAATTTCAAACAGATCTCCAAATGCCAAACAGGGACACAAGGGAAGTAAAGGGAATTCGAACAGAACTGCTGCTGATTTTTTGATAGAATCTTTTTGCTGACCTAAATATTGGCTGAACACATCAAAAGATTCAGATTTTTGTTCCAAGACTTTTACCTTGCCTCACTATAGACAGTTATGATAACCCAATTCACAAAACAAATAGATTTCCAGGGTTGGAAAAATGTTTACAGACTTCTGATAAGAAACTTATTTCACAAGGAAAGCAGACAGACTTCATTATATGAAGTATCAGAGATGGGGCTTTTTGGAATCACTTAAATTTATCTACATTTGATACATACATGGTTAGTGTGTGTTCTGCCAGAGAAACAAAATATAAAACTGGGCAAAATATATTCAAGTTTAGGGGAAAAAGTAAATGAGTTAGGATGTGATATTTTATTTTTAGCAACTTTTCATGGATGGCAATTTCCAATTATAAATTGTTCTTTCTTTTCTGTCTTTTAATTTAGTGTTATTAGTGTATAACATTAATCATAAGGTCATGTTATGTCTTGGAACCAAGCATGGCTTTCCATATTTATTAGTGTAATTATATTCTATAAAGGAATATGGTATACCTGCAAAGAAATCCCTAGACATATCTGGGAAGTAGATAATATTTATTCCCAGCACTCATGTGGCTCTTTGTACCACATCACTGTCTTCAAAAACTCTATGTTGCCATCCTCCATGTTGATTTTATATTGCTTACATGCTATCATCCTCTTTCCCACTTATGTGTCCCTGGACTGTACCCTGGACCAAGAGCCTATGGTAGTTTGATTTGTTCGTTCATCTTACTGGGACCTAGGCTGGCTCTTCACCCTTTCTCTAACTTGGTCTACCCCAATTTTCCACACTCCCTGTTTCTTGTACCTTTCTGTGTGTCTTCTCCTATTTGAATGGGAGATCCTTGAAGTTACAAGCTGTCTTGTTTAATTATATGTGGATCCTCCCACTTAGCAAGGTGCTTAACATTTCTCAATGCTTAGCATTGAGAAAGTTCTTAATAAATGTTTATTTCCTATCTATTTGTATTGATTCTTTAATCTTACTATTTAACTGAGGCATTAAATGATGAATAAGGATATTGTATCTTTGCACCTTAATTTAATTCAAAGATGTGGATAGCTTAAAATCAAAACTTCATAAAATTTAGAACCTTAACAAGAGTCTAGTCCCACCCCTCATTTGTAGGTGAGGAAGATAAAACTTCCCAAGAGCTTCAGTCCCAGCTACTTTTGAATGACAAAATTTTCTTATCTTCTGATGAGAAAAGACTTATTGTTATTATTTCTCTCATTCTACATATCATGACATCTTTGGTGCCCTTGAAATCATAGCACATATATAACATACCTTCTCTGCCGATATTAGAATAACTCATAATTACAATGATAATAGGTAAGAGAAGAACAGAATATTATACTCAACTTGCTTGGTAAAATGGAATAAGTACAACATTTGGAATCAGATGGCTTTGATCAAAATTTAGGCTTTGCTATTTATAGACTGTATGATCTTAGATAAAAAATTTCAATTCTCTATACTTAAATTTAACCATTAATTAAAATAAAACATTTATTAAAGACTACTGCAAGTATGGGCTAAGAAAAAGTCAACCAAAGTATATACTCTCAAGAAGCTTAATTTCTAATAGATTATATAGCACATACAGGAGTTTTCAGCTGCATTTCAGATGGAAAGTGTCCATAGCATTTACAAACCAGCAGCAAAGCAGATGGTGAGGCATCTTCTCTAATGCCATTTATGTTAAATATCAGCTTCTGATATTAAGACATTCAACAGTCCCAAGGATTTTAGTGTCTCAAGCTTTCTTTCTTGAGTTTGCAGGAGCTTTCGTGGCATCATCCATAGAGACAGTTGCCAGGCTACATCTTCATGAATATTGCTTCACAATAGTTTTGAGAGTTCAGCTATAAATGGGAGAGTAGTCATGGTGGTACTGTCATTTCCAGGGCTCTGGATTTATCTGCCACTCAGCAGCAGTAGTTCTGGCTAATGGTATTGAAAATGACAGACCTTTTTCCTACAGGTATTCCTCTACTCAATGGTGGCTATAGGGCCCAGACTAGAAGTAGGACCAGTGACGTGACAAACACTGCTCTTCACAAAACTTTCAGGATCATGATCCTGTACAAATACCATCTTCACCTCAAAGTTTACGGTAATGGAGAGCATGATGATAGTTTGGCTTACTGTGAAAGCAATCAAAATAGGGTCTTTTGCTGTTTCAGTTTTAGTATAGTCAAGTGCCTCTGACTGAATCTTGTTTTTATCAATCAAGAGTCTTTACAGAGAGTAAAGTATAGAAACAAGAGTTTCTTTAACTAGAAACAGAGTATGTATTTGTATTGCGAATTATTTTAATGTAATTTAAGATCTTTCCACCCATTGATGAGTCTGCCCTTCTGGGAATCTTGATTAAGGTAGTTGTTTTGTAAGGGGTCCCAAGTACCTTTTATTTTTTCTATTGAGGCACTGGATCAAAGGGTTGTGATGCTCTCTGGCTAGAAAAAAGTTAAAATACTCTGAGTTGAGGTTTTTCTTTGGGATTTAGTTTTTGCAAGAAGTTTTGAGTGCCAGATGAGGACTCTGGAAAGCCTCTAAGGAGCCCCCTGGTTTTGAGAACCCAGATGTCATGCTTCCCTTCCTGGTAATTATGGTCAGATAGTTGGAACTGTCTGTGGAATTCAGACAGAGGAAGCCATGTCTGCTGACTTTTCTTTTCTCTGTATTTCCTTTGAAGTTCAGGTGTTGACGACCATGAACTTGGTGAATGCTGCATATACTTGACTAAATGATTGATATGTGTGCTTGATTCAAGTGATTGTTAACCCCTCAAAAATTTTCTTTCCATTTATGAATGCAGATCTAAGAACCTGTGATAGCAGTTCCCATCCCCCAGGTACACTTACTCTTATATCCCACTTTTTGTTTCACTCTCAGAAGTGTCTAATGATTGTGTTTAGTTGCCTTTCCTACTCTAGAAATCACAGTTAATGAGAAGGTTCACCATGCTTCCCACAAGAGTTGATGGATTAGATGACATCTAAGATCCCTTTCCACTATGATTCTGTGTGCACCCCAAATCACTTGTTGAATCCTCAATGAATACATAACACAGAATAGGGTACTGTTATCATTGGATGGATTTCAAAGTAGTGTAAGGGATGTGAGTAAATAAATTTGAATCTACAACGGATTGATAAATAAAATATGACTATTACCTGGTTACACAATGGCTACAGAGTACAGTAGGAGTCTCTATGTAGTTTGGAGTTAGAGGATGTGATAGAGCTTCACCAGTTACTAACAATTTGCAATGAGGCAAGCTGCTTTACCTTTCTGGGTAACCTTATGTTTTTGTTTTTTTCATTTATGAAATGATCTTTTAGATAACTTTAAGCTTTAAATCTATGGGACTTCAAATACTTTACAATATTGTTTTGGAAAGAAAGAAAGTAGGAGGCAAACTACATAAAAAAGAACAATAAAAAGTAGTAGCAAATTAACTGTGAGGCCAGGATGAGGCAAGACAACATGAGGGGAAAGCAATACCTTCATATTTATGGGGAAACTGAGTCCCATCACAGTAGTGATGAAAGAAGGGTTATTTAGGGGGGAAAAGGGTTTAAGAAAGAGGCAAATTTTTGAGATAGATTTTGTTGGAAATAATGGTCAGAGATAAGTTGCAGCTCTAAGTATACCCTAATCTAAGAAGCATATATCCAATACATCATGCTGTCTGGAATTTCTGGAGTAGGATGTGGTGAAAGCAGTATTTGGGGAAGGATGGCTGGTTACTGGATGGTAAGTATATGCAGGCTAGACTAGAAGAATAAAAAAATACTAGGAGATGCTAGAGGGTAATGATATGATCCAGATATGAGGCAATTTGGATTTAAACTACAATCATGTAAAAGCTATGAAAACCACAAGAAGGGAGCCAGTGTCTGGACCATTTGAATTTAGTGGCTGATTACATATAGGGAGTTATAGTAGAGAAGATAATTATGAAGACTCAGGTCCAAGAAAAAAGAAAGTCATCCTTGAAAAGGAAGGAAAAATTCAAAAAATTATATTCACTTGTTTGAGAGTATGTGAGAATCATATTTTGACAGAATTCAGATAATAATAATAAAATAATTGACATGTATAGAAGGCTTTCAATGTGTTTCAAATATATTGTCAGATAAATAGATGCTTCTTTGTTCCGATTTACTGATTTACTGACTATAGTCAGACCACTGTGTTTCTCCCTCATGATTCCAGGGGATACCTAGCCAACTTTCTGAGAATCTTCTTACTCCGCTATTAAGTCATTACTGACTAGCAGAGTTCATTTTAACCACTGTATACCAATTAGCTTTAACAAAGGGGTATTTTCTTTGTACCCAGAGAAAGAAGAGAAGAAGAAATATCCTTAAGGGCACACTCTACCCTATACACACTATACCACCTTGTCTATGGGAAAAGTAGGTTCAGACTTAATGCCATTTCCATAGAGTATTGAACCCACCAAGCTTTTATCCAAATGCAGGATTACAGTCAGATGAGTACTATTATCTCAGCTATTGATTGATATGACTACAAAAACATGAATTTGAATGGTAAGTCTCAGACTCCTAATTAGCCTGATACCTAGACAACTTATTCCACTGACCTTTTTAAACTTACAACATTGTAGCCTCCAGATTAACCTCACACACACACACACACACACACACACACAACACAGAAAGAGAGAGAGAGAGAGAGAAAGAGAGAGAGAGAGAGAGAGAGAGAGAACAATAAGGAAAGAAAAGAACTGAGTCCCATATTAATAGGGCCACATTTTGGCCTCAAAAAGAGAGTGTCTGAAGCATCTCCTCTTATACCATTATCTATCATGGATAATGTCACTGAAAAAGAAACATGAGTACCAAAGGTCTAATCCAAGGAGAAAGAAGCCAAGACTGATGAATACTTTTTGAAGAACCCATGATTCTGATATCTCCATTACAACTAGAGATTGCAGTCTACCATGGGCTATCAGACTGTACTCAGTTATAAAATATTTATGTGCCAGGCCTAGAGGCCTGTGGGCTACCCGAGTCTTCCCTTACCTCTATCGGAGGTCTTCGGTTGGCCAAACCGGATGCTCGTATGAGAGAAAGGACGTTCCAGAGTCGAACAAGGGTTGAGCTTTATTTTAGGGTCTAGTTACAAGTGCAGGGGAATTCTTCCTTAGGAGGGAGCGAAGAATCTCCCAAGGAGGCAAAGATCTTACAATAAGAGATTGGAAGTAGAAGTATAAGTGGGGAGAGAGGGGGAGGGGAGAGAGGAGAGAGGAAAAGAGGAGCCTTGTTGTCCTGTCCGCTCCGCACCCCTCCGCCCAAGAGAACTTTCAGGCTTTCCTGATCCTACTTAAACCCTCCAGCAGCATAGTTTGCATCTGAATACCGTGCTGTTAGATAACAATAGTGTGCCCAGATCCAGGACAATCTCGAGGGCGGGGAGAGCTCTCTCCCATCACGTTTCTCAGGGGAAGAGGCGGAAATACACTAGATAGCTCGGTTCACCTCGATTCCCAGTCATTTCCTGGGGGGTCTCGTGAGAACTCCAAGATTTAGAAGTTCCCACCTTTACCCGCCCGAGACTGTCCACCTGGAATTGAGCTTCCATCCCCAACATTTATGCATGCTCCAAAGTCTCTTCAATACATTTCAATTGCTTGTCAGGAAAACAAGTGCAGAGTCTCATGTCGAGATTTGCATCAGAATGCTTATGCTTTCTGCATATGTTTACAGAGTTTAGACTCCTTGATCACACACCCATTGGTCCAGATTTGCTCCCCAAGCCATTTAAATAACATAAGTGTCATTAATCTCATTCTATAGATGAGAAAATTGAAGTACAGAGAAATAAAGGAATTTGCCCAAACTCCCACACCTTACAAGTGGTTAATAACAAATCCTAGAACTAGAAGAGCCCCTAAAGGCCATTTACTCTAGTTCCCACATTTTACAGATAAAAAAAGAGCAAGTAAATTTAATGGCTTGCCCATGGTCAATGTCAGAGGGAGAATTTTCAATGGGTTCCTTAGAAATTCAGGATTCTTTTCAGCAAATCAAACTGGTTTTAGAAACCTTTTAGGTCCAAGGAGATATAGATTCAATAAAACCTGAAAGGTAAAAGCCATATGTGCAACATAATCTATATGTATGTAGAGTATTAATTCAAACCATGAAAAATCACTAATTTATCTGGACTGTAAGTAAAGAGGAAGAATAGCAGAAAATTCCCCATGAACTGAAGGAAGGCACAACCTTAAAATCTTCAATTTGTCTTCAAATGTAGACAGTTAAAGAGGTGGCAATCATGTTTGATTCGCACATTTTGCATCGCGCCAATAGCAAGTTTGCATGTAAGCAGATATTATATGTTTTGCATCTGCTAAATAAAAAAGAAAGTTTTTAAAGTTTTTAAAACTGTTTTATTTTTTCCCCAATTACATGTCAAGAAATTTTTAAGCATTCAATTTTACAAAATTTTAAGTTCTAAATTCTTCTCTCTTCCCACTTCCCCTCTCCTCTTTAAAGTGGTAGGCATTTTGATATAATTTATACATGTTCTATTATGCAAAAATATTTCCATATTAGTCACATTTGTGAAAAAATGAAACAGAGAAAATGAAAAAAAGAGAAAAATAAAGTTGAAAAAATATGCTTTGATTTGCATTCAGATTTCATCAGTTCTTTATCTGGATATTGATGACATTTTCCTTCATGAGGCCTATGTACCTTATGTTGCTGAGAAAAACTAAATCATTCATAACTGATCATCACACAATTATCCTGATTTTGGGTACAATGTTTTCCTGTTTCTGCTCATTTCACTTTGCATCATTTTGTCCACATCTTTCCAGGTATATCTGATACATGCCTGTTCATCATTTTTTGTTGCACAATAGTATTTCATTACACTTATATATCATAACTTGCATAGCCATTCCCTAATTAATGATGATCCCCTAAATTCCCAATATTTTCCATGGCAAAAAGGGCTGCCATAAAAATTTTTTGGACATGTAGATCTTTTTCCGTTTTCTTTGTATTGTCTTTGGGATACAGACCTAGCAGTTGTATTGATGAATCAAATGATATTCAGTTATATAGTACTTTGGGCATGGTTCCAAATTGCTCTACAGAATGATTACGTCAGTTCACAACTCAACCAACAGTGCAATAGTGTTCCAATTTTCCAATATCTTCTTCAGAATTTAACATTTTCGTTTTTGGTCGCATTACCCAATCTGATAGGTGTGAGGTGGTATCTTAGAGTTGTTTTAATTTTCACATCTCTGATCAAAAGTGATTTAGAGCATGTCTTCACATCTGTTGAAAATTTATCAATTAGGGAATTACCTGTATTCTTGTAAATTTGACTCAGTTCTCCATATATTTGTGAAATGGGACCTGTATCAGAGACACTTGTTGTAAAGATTGTTTCCCTTCATTCTACTTTCCTAATCTTACTTGTATTGGTTTTGTTTGTACAGAAGCTTTTTAATTTAATATAATCAAAGCTATCTATTTTACATTTTATAATGTGCTCTATATCGTTTGGTCATGAATTCTTCATCTGCTCATAGATCTGACAGGTGGAATATACCTTGCTTTTCAAATTTCCTTAAATTTCAAATTACCATAAATGGTGTCACCATTTATGACTAAATTATGTCGAAGATCTGTCATATCTAGCTTTGCTAATATTCTCTTTACCTCCTTAGTTTCTTTGTTACTTATTTTGATTAAGTCCCTCACATTTACTCTGTATGTGCCACTCTGCTTCAAGTGTATGTTTCTTGTAAACTACATATTGTGGCATTGTAATTTTTGATCCACCCTGCTCTTTGCTTTCATCTGGCGAGAGACTTTATCCCATTCACATTCACAGTTATGATTACTACCTATATATTTCCCTCCATCCTATTACTCCTCCTGTCTGTCCTGTCTCTCCTTTCACCCTTTCCTTTCTCACTAGTGTTTCTGTGTACCACTTCACATGATCTTTCCTCCTTTCTGTAAGTCCCCACCCTTGTTTCCTTTATCTCCTCCCTTCCTACTTCCCTGTTGGGTAAGATAGATTTCTGTATTCAACTGATTGTGTATATGATTCCTTCTTTGAACCAATACCCATGAGAGTAAGATTCAAGGGATGGTAATCACCCAACCTTTCATCTTGCCCTCCACTGCAATAGGTCTTTTATGCCTCTTCCTGAATGTAATTTACCCCATTATGCCTCTCTTTTCCTTCTGAAACCATTATATTTCTCTTTCACATTCCTTATTTTTTATAGCATTGCCAAGAATTTACCCTATATTCATACTCTCAATCTGTGCATATTCCTTTCAGCTGTACAATTAGTGATATGATTTTTAAGAATTACAACCATCACTTTCCCATGTAGGGATGCAAAAAGTTTAGCTCTGTTGAATCCCTGACATGTTCTTTCCCTTTTTATGCTTCTTTTGGGTCTGGATATCAGAAGTTAGATTTTTGGTTGAAGTCTGGCCTTCTCCTTATGAAAACTTGAAGTCCTTCTATTTCAACGAATGAGTATTTTACCCTTGATGTATTATGTTTAATTTTGCCAGAAGAGTGATTCTTGGTTATAATCTTAGCTCCTTTGTGTTCTAGAATATCATGTTCCATGACCTCTGATTCTTCAATATTGCAGCTGCCAAGTCCTATGTAGTCCTAATTGTGACGTCCCAATATTTGAGTTGTTTCTTTCTGGTTACTTGAACTTTTTCCTTGACCTGATGGTTCTGAAATTTGACTATAGTGTTGCTTGGAATTTTATTTTGAGATCTCTTTCCTAATGGCTATTTTGTCCTCTAGTTCTAGGACATGATGGCAGTTTTCCTTGATAATTTTTTGAAAAATGTGTCAAGGTTCTTCTTTTTGATTATGTCTTTCAGGAAGTCCAATGACTCTGTCATTAACTTCTACTTTCCCAGTTCTAGTTTGTAAGGTCTTGTTTTTCTCAATTAATTTTTATACTTTCTTTTCTATTTGGCCAATTGTACTTTTTAAGGAGTTGCTTTCTTCGGTGGATTTTTTATGTCCTTTTTTATTTGGTTAGTTGACTTTTTAAGCAATTGTTGAAGCTCCTGATTCTTTTTTTTAACTTAATTCTCTTGCATTACTGTCATTTCTTTTGCCAATTTATCTTCTACCTCTCTTATACGATTTTTAAGCTCATTTTGACCTATCCTATTAGACTTTTCGGGGCTTGAGATCATTTCCCATTTTTCTTTGGGGTTGTGCCCATAAGTGCTTTGACATTGCTGTCTTTTTCTGCGTTTGTATCTTGGTCTTGCTTTTCATCATAATAACTTTCTATGGCCAGATGGTTTTCTTGTTGATGTTGTTTTCTTTTCCTCTTCCTTTCTTTTAAATTTGAGCTCTGCATTGAGGGCAGAAAGGGCACTGGCTCAGGCTTCTTGTGCCAGAATCCAGATTCACTGTCTGTTTACCTAGTTTTGCACTGAAATCATCCTGATGCATATGGGAGATACTTGTGTCTAGTGCTATGTTGGTTTTTTTTTTAAATTTTTTAATATATAATTTATTTATTTTTCAGTTCTCAAAATTCACTTCCACAAGAATTTGAATTCAACATTTTCTCCCCATCTCTTTCCATTTCCCACTCCAGGATATCATGCACACCATCTACCTCTTCTTCCAGTTTGCCCTCCCTTCTATTACCCATTTTTCTTTCATCCCCCTTCCCATTTATTTTCCTGTAGGGCAAAATAGATTTCTATATTACATTGCCTGTATAGCTCAATTTCCACTTGTATGCTGAAACAATGTCTAACATTCATTCTTTTTTTTTTTTTAATTTCACTTTTAACATTCATTTTCACAGAATTTTTGGGCTCCAAATTTTCTCCCCCCTTGTCCCCTCCCCCCACCCCAAAACACCGAGCATTCTAATTGCCCCCATCTCCACTTCGCTCTCTTCTCCATCATTCCTCTCTGCCCTTGTCTCCATCCTCTCCTCTTTCCTGTTGGGCCAAATAACTTTCTACACCCCTTTACCTGTATTTCTTATTTCCTAGCGGCAAGAACAGTACTTGACAGTTATTCCTAAAACTTTGAGTTGCAACTTCTTTTCCTCCCTCCCTCCCCTCCCCCTCCCTTTGGAAGGCAAGCAAATCAATATCGGCCAAATCTGTGTAGTTTTGCAAATGACTTCCATAATAGTCGTGTTACATAAGACTAAGTATATTTCCCTCCATCCTGTGCTGCTTCCAATTACTTCTATTCTCTCTTTTGATCCTGTCCCTCCCTGTGAGTGTGGACCTCAAATTGTACCCTCCTCCCCATACCCTCCCTTCCATCGTCCCCCCCACCCTGTTTATCCCCTTGTCCCCCACCTTCCTGTGTTGTAAGATAGGTTTTCATACCAAAATGATTGTGCATTTTATTCCTTCCTTTAGTGGAATGTGATGAGAGTAAACTTCATGTTTTTCTCTTACCTCCTCTCTTTTTCCCCAAACTAAAAAAAAAATCTTTTGCTTGCCTCTTTTATGAGAGATAATTTGCCCCATTCCATTTCTCCCTTTCTCCTCCCATATATTTCTCTCTCACTGCTTGATTTCATTTTTTTTTTAAGATATGATCCCATCCTATTCAATTCACTCTGCGCACTCTGTCTCTATGAGTGTGTGCGTGTGCATGTGTGTGTGTGTAATCCCACCAAGTACCCAGATACTGAATAGTTTCAAGAGTTACTAATATTGTCTTTCCAGGTAGGGATGTAAACAGTTCAACTTTTAAAAGTCCCTTATGACTTCTCTTTGCCATTTACCTTTTCATGCTTCTCTTCATTCTTGTGTTTGAAAGTCAAATTTTCTTTTCAGCTCTGGTCTTTTCATCAAGAATGCTTGAAAGTCCTCTATTTCATTTAAAGACCATTTTTTCCCCTGAAGTATTATACTCAGTTTTGCCGGGTAGGTGATTCTTGGTTTTAGTCCTAATTTCTTTGACTTCTGGAATATCCTATTCCATGCCCTTCAATCCCTTAATGTAGAAGCTGCTAGATCTTGTGTTATCCTGATTGTATTTCCACAGTACTTGAATTGTTTCTTTCTAGCTGCTTGCAATATTTTCTCCTTGACCTGGGAATTCTGGAATTTGGCCACAATATTCCTAGGAGTTTCTCTTTTTGGATCTTTTTCAGGTGGTGATAGGTGGATTCTTTCAATATTTATTTTGCCTTCTGGTTCTAGAATATCAGGGCAGTTTTCCTTGATAATTTCATGAAAGATGATGCCTAGGCTCTTTTTATGATCATGGCTTTCAGGTAGGCCCATAATTTTTAAATTGTCTCTCCTGGATCTCTTTTCCAGGTCAGTTGTTTTCCCAATGAGATATTTCACATTATCTTTCATTTTTTCATTCTTTTGGTTTTGTTTTGTGATTTCTTGGTTTCTCATAAAGTCATTAGCCTCTGTCTGTTCCATTCTAATTTTCAAAGAACTATTTTCTTCAGTGAGCTTTTGAATCTCCTTTTCCATTTGGCTAATTCTGCTTTTGAAAGCATTCTTCTCCTCATTGGCTTCTTGAACCTCCTTTGCCAATTGAGTTAGCCTATTTTTCAGGGTGTTATTTTCTTCCGCATTTTTTTGGGGTCTCCTTTAGCAGGGTGCTGATTTGTTGTTCATACTTTGCTTGCAAGTCTTTTATTACTCTTCCCAGTTTTTCCTCCACCTCTCTATCATGATTTTGAATATTGTTTGGGCTCTTTAAGACCTTTTCCCAGAACTGATCCCATTGAGTGGGTTGGGATGTAGAAGCACTGACTTCCGTGTCTTCCCTGATGGTGAGCACCGCTCTTCCTCATCAGAAGGGAGGGAAGGAGAAACCTGCTCACCAAGAAAGTAACCCTCAATAGTCTTGGTTTTTTTTCCCTTTTCTGGGCATTTTCCCAGTCAGTGACTTGACCTCTGAATATTCTCCTCACACCCACCTTGCCTCCAGATCCTCCCAGCCCGTGCTTGGGGTCTGAGAATCAAATGCTGCTTCCCACCCTCAGTGCTTTGGGCGGAGGCAGGGACGCTATTCAGTGTGAGATTAAGTTCAGGTGCTCAGGTTGGGGCAGGGCCGCCTCATGGGCTCAGTTCCCTCAGGAGGTTTATGCAGAGACCTTCAACAATGGATCCAGGCTCCTGCCTGCTTGGGGAGCCCTGGTCTGCTCCCGCCTCCACTGTTGCCTTCTGAGGGGGACTGAGTATGGGGGCACCCCACTCCCCTCTCCACCCACCAAAGAGACCTTCTCACCGACCCCCATCACCTGTGGGTGGAGGGACCCGTGCAGCCGCTGGAGATCCCGTCCCTGAAGTCCGCTCGGATCTGTTCCTCTCGTTGCCGGGGCCGGTGCAGGGCTGGGCTGGACTCCGTGTCCACAGTGTGATGAACCTTTTGCAAGAGGTTTGCAGGTCCCTCTGGAACAGAAATCTTATCTGCTCCACTATTATGTGGCTTCTCCTGCTCCCGAATTTATTGGCAGCTCTTTACTATGGATATTTCATGGGCTGTGGGTTTGGAGCTAGCATATTTGTGTGTTTCTGCTCCGCCATCTTGGCTCCGCCCTCTAACATTCATTCTTAAAGTTTGGAGTTCCATATTCTCTCCTCCCTCCACAGCCACCTTCATTGAGAAAACAAGCAATTTCTTATAGGTCACACATGGCTAGCAATGCAAAACGGTTCCATAATATTTATGTTGCAAAAGACTAACCTCATATCCCTCTGTCCTATCCTGCCCTTCATTTATTCCATTCTCCTCCTTGACCTATGCTTGCACAATAGTGTTTGCTTCTGATCATACTTTTCCCCAATTTGCTGTCCTTTCTATTACCTTCCCTCTCCTATAGCCTTCCCCTTTACCTTCCCACAAGGTAAAATAGATTTCCATATCCAATTGAGTGTGTGCTATTCCCTCCTTAAGCCAAATCCCATGAGAGTAAGGCTCAATTATTTCCTTTCATCTCCCCCTTTTCCATTCCATTGTAAAAGCTCTTTCTTCTCTCTTTTAGGTGAGAAAATGTGTTACATTCTACCTGTCCATTTTTCTTACTCCTTGTATATTCCATTCACAGTAAATTTTATTTTAGGTATTCTTCTTTCATATTTAGCTCAACCTGTGCCCTCTGTGTGTGTGTGCATATGCACACACACATATATACACATACCTATACATATACATACAATAAACACCCACAAACATATATATATCTGCATATATATAATACCCACATACATACATACCCATACACATAAATATTCCTTCTAAGTACCCTACTACTGAAAAATATCTCATGAATTACAAATAACATTTTTCCATGAAGGAATATAAACAGTTAAGCTTTAATGAATTCCTTAAGTCTACTCTTTCCTGTTTGCCTTTGAATGTTTGTCTTGATTCTTGTATTTGAAAGTTAAATTTTCTATACAGTTCTCATCTTTTCAACAAAAATGCTTGAAGGTCCTCTATTTCATTGAAATTCCATTTCTTCCCCTGAAGTATTATACTCAGTTTTGCTGGGTACGTGATTCTTAGTTTTAATTCTATCTCTTTTGAGCTCTGGCATATCATATTCCAAGACCTTAGTGAAGAATCTGATAAATCCTGTATTATCTTGATTGTATTTCCACAATACTTGAATTGCTTCTTTCTGGATGCTTATAATACTTTCTCCTTAACCTGGGAACTATGGAATTTGACTACAATATTCCTTGAAGTCTTCCTTTTGGGATTGCTTGCATGAGGTGATTGGTGAATTTGTTCTATTTCTATTTTACCCTCTGTGTTTAGAATATCAGGACAATTTTCCTTGATAAGTTTTTGGAAGATGATGTCTAAGCTCTTTTTTTTACCATGGTTTTCAAGTAGACCAATAATTTTAAAATTATGTTTCCTGGATTCATTATCCAGGTCAGTTCTTTATCCAATGAGATATTTCACATTGTCTTCTATTTTTTTCATTCTTGTGGTTTTGTTTTGTAACTTCCTGGTTGCTCATAAATTCATTAGCTTCCGTCTGTTGATTCTAATTTTTAAAGAACTATTTTCTTCAGTGAACTTTTGAACCTTTTTTTCCATTGGGCAAATCCTGCATTTTAAAGCATTCTTCTCCTCATTGGCTTTTTGGACATATTTTGCAATTTGGGTTAGTCTATTTTTAAAGGTGTTATTATCTTCAGCATTTTTTGGGTCTCCTTCAGCAAGCTGCTGAATTGCTGTTCATGATTTTCTTGCATTGCTCTCTTTTCTCTTCCCAATTTTTCCTCTACCTCTCTTACTTGATTTTCAAAATCCTTTTTGAGCTCTTCTGTGGCCTAAGATCGTTGCATATGTTTTTGGAGGTTTTGGATGTAGAATATTTGACTTTTAAGTCTCCCTCTGATGGTATGCTTTGCTCTTCTTCATTCAAAATGATGGAAGAAAGTACCTTTTCACTAAGAAAGTAACCTATATTCTCATTTTTGCTCTATTTTGGGACATTTTCCCAGCCAGTTACTTGACTTTTGAGTCCTTTATCAAGTGCAGTTTATACTTTAGGCACCTGTACATTCTCAGTTCCTCCAAGATTGCACATTCAAGGGAGAGGAGTTTACTCCTTTCCTACTCTGTACTCTGGTCTGTGAGCAACCGTAAGTCCTCTTTTTCTGCCCTGGAACTGTGAATAGGATTCCCCTCCCCAGCCACCACTAACTTCACCCAACCAGCACTCCTCCTTATCCCAGGATTGACCCACCAGACTGAGACCCAGATCAGCCTCTTGATTCCCCCAGGGTCTTTAGCACATGGCTCCAAAAGTGGAAGCTGCTGCAGCAGTAGTTTCTTCCTTGGGGGCAGGGCTGGAGTCAGAAAGAGTTCCCTTTTCACCCAGGTCCAATATGTTTCTTATTGACCTTTCATTCCGTCTTTGGCATTTGTGAATTGAGAAATATGGAAACTGCAGCTGCTATCTGTTATTCCTCACCCGGAGGCCTGCTCCATTCCTGTCCGTGGCATGCTGCATGGACAAGGCTGGACTCCACCCCAATCTGAGCCTGGTGCAATAGACATTTCCTGTAGGCCTTCCAGGCTGTCTTCAGCTGGCGATCGGTTTCACTCTGTCAATTTGTGGCTTCTGCTGCTCTAGAATTTCTTTAACGTCATTTTTTACAAGTATTTTATGGTCTATGGGGGGAAAGCTAGAGTACGTTCATCCTTCTACTCCACAATCTTGGTTCCACCACTCTGCCTAGTGCTATTTTGAAGTGGTGATCTGGGCAGTAACTGGAACTGCTGGAGGCCAAAAAGGTCTGATAACTTACCCGATGCTGATCTGGTGTCTTAGTGGTGGTATTGGGTCTACTTTCTTGTCATGCTGGAGGATGTTTATTTGCCTATTTCCACACTGAAGCACATGGAAATTCAGCGACTTCAGGATGCCCACCAGCACGCCTGGGAAAAACTGAAGCATATGGAAGCCTGGCTATAGAAGATACCTGCCCAACCAGAGCTGTGCTGAAGCATGTGGAAGTCTGACCACTAGAAGATTACTATTTGCCTGGGGTTATACTGAAGTATTTGGTGGTTGTATGAATTGGACTCCAATGGTTCCCCTGGTTATGCTAAGTCATATGAGGGGTCCTGGTTTTAGTTTTTCCTACCTCTACTACAATTAGTGTTGGGGTTGGAAGCTCAATTCCGTGTGGACAGTCTCGGGTGGGTAAAGGTGGGAACTTCTAAATCTTAGAGCTCTCACGAGACCCCCCGAGGAAATGGCTGGGAATCGAGGTGAACCGAGCTATCTTGTGTATTTCCGCCTCTTCCCGTGAGAAACGTGATGGGAGAGAGATCTCCCCGCCCTCGAGATTGTCCCGGATCTGGGCACACTATTGTTATCTAACAGCACAGTATTTAGATGCAAACTATGCGACTGGAGAGTTAAGTAGGATCAGGGAAGCCTGAAAGCACTCTTAGCACGTGAGGAGCCAAAGAGGACACAAGGCTCCGCTTTTCCTCTTCTCCTTCTCTCCCCTCCCCCTCTCTCCCCGCTTGTACTTCTACTTCCAATCTCTTATTGTAAGATCTTTGCCTCCTTGGGAGATCCTTCTCTCTCTCCCTCCTAAGGAAGAATCCCCTGCACTTGTAACTAGACCCTGAAATAAAGCTCAACCCTTGTTCAACTCTGGAACGTCCTTTCTCTCATACGAGCATCCGGTTTGGCCAGCCGAAGACCTCGGGAGGTGAGGTAAGAAGACTGGGGTAGCCCACAGGCCTCTAGGTCTGGCAGTTGGTGTCTCCGAACAGAGGACAGACGCGGATTCCTGGGTGCTTTGGGAACACCCGGAAGGGGCTGTGAAAGACGCGAGTCCCGAATCCTAGATTCGGAAGGAGAGAAAGAGTGAGAGTAGCATCCCACACCCATGGGAAAAGGGCAGGTATGGGGAATCAATTGCCAGTAATAAAGCCAGAGGAACAGGAGGTCTGGGCTGAGATACTTTACAGGGAATGCAGGGAGGCGGGGGTCACTATAGAGTTAAACAACCTCCGAGAATTTTGTAAAAGGATTTGGAAAGTTTCTCCTTGGCTCAAGCAGACAGGAATATCAAGAGAAAGATGGGGAGCGGTCGGAGAACAAATGACCGCTTATGAGCAACAATGCCCTGGGGACCTGGAGGATTTAGATTTCCTGATATTCAGTGTAATTAAGAGCCTTTTAGAAGGGCTGGAGAGGCCAGGGCGGGATTGGAATGAGAGTGGAAGCAGAGAGAGGGGAGGGGAGAACCCTGGTAAGCAGAAAGTTAAGGAGTGTAGAGAAAAAATAGATTCGGAGCTCCATCTAGCTGATGGGAAAGGCGAAGCAGGGGAGCATACGCCGTGTCTTCCCTCTGCGCCTCCTTATAGCATGCTCCATTGGTCAGACAGTCCAGGGCCACAGTCCAGTTTGGAAAAGGGAATAAGAAAGGCTATAGAGAATGGAGAAGATGTAGGGACATTTCCTGTGCTAGAAATAGCGGACCCCAGTGTCCCCGGTGGGGTTTGGAGGAGCCACATACCTATAGAGTGGAAGAGAGTAGCGACTCTCAAAGAGGCTTGTACCAAGCACGGCCCTAATTCACCCTTTGTCATAGCCATGCTTGAGACTCTCAGTGGTCAGTTCGTTCTGACTCCTAATGACTGGAAGAGCTTAGCTAGAGCCTGCCTTACCCCTGGGCAGAAAGAAATAAGTACAGGGAGGGGCCAGAATCAGCTTCCCATAGCTATTGCCCTTCCCTTAAAGCACTCAGTTCAAATCCAGTTACTAAAGGAAATAGGACAGAATAGACCTGAGTGTACAATCTGCCTCAATGGAATTCCCATGACTGGCCTCCTTGATACTGGAGCAGAAAGGACCTGCCTTAGCGGTCGCTCAGTACCCCGGCACTGGAAGCTTAAAGAAAGCCAGAGACCAGTGTGGGGAATAGGAGGGTGCCAAAATACCTTAGAGACAATGCACCCAGTAAAGTGGGAGGCAGAGGATCGCCAAGGGACCTTATGGCCATTGGTGATTCCAGGACTTAGTTTTAACATCTGGGGCAGAGACATTATGAGCCGCCTCGGGATGAAGCTATCAAATTTTTAGTAAGGGCCATTGCTGTTGCACTGGAGTCCCCACCCTTGAATTGGAAGTCAGACACCCCGATTTGGGTGGAGCAATGGCCCCTGACTCCAGAAAAACTCCAGACACTACAACTACTGGTTAAGGAGCAATTAGCACCCTGGAATGCTCCTGTGTTTGTTATAAAGAAAAATCCGTAAAATTCAGGTTCCTTACAGATGTTAATCAAGCATTTGTAAGCACCTCGCAGCAGCTATACCTAAGTAAAGAGCCAGTATGCATTCTTGTCAATCTCACCTTGAAGGCGATCCTCGCTAAACAAAAAAGGGGGAGATTAAAAGGTCGCCTAACACAGTCAGAGCTTGATACAGCTGTGTATACACACAATTTTTTGCATATCTCAAAAAACTCACATACTACTCCAGCTATGAGACATTTTGTGACTTTTCCAAGACAACCCCGCAAGGAAAGTAATACCCAGGCTGGAAATAAGGACACATGGGCCATGGTAAAGGATATGGCCTCAGGGAAATGGAAAGGTCCGTATAAGATACTAATATGGGGTCCAGGGTATGTTTGTGTCTCCACAGGAAAAGGTGATGCGTGGATTCCCATTAGAAGGATCCGTAGGTGGGAACCGATGTCGGAGACGGCGGAGACGCAGGAGGCGGAGACCCCGGAGAGCCCGGAGACCCCGGAGAAGGATCATGCACCACCTGAGCCTGCTGCTGACAGCTTTAACCTTGCTGCCCAGAGAGGAGGCAGCACTCATAGCAACTGCAGATGCTGCTACTGACAGCTTCTCATCTAGGCATCTCTTTCCACCGGCTGAAGGAGGACTTTGATATCACAAACCCAGGACATTGGGGGGGGAAGGGGTGACCAACTTTTCGCCTGAATACCACAGGCTTGGCCATTCAGGCTTGGCCGTTGAGATCCATTTCCATGACTGAGGGGGTGGTGATGTGTAAGGCGCCAGCACTAGCTGCTTCTCTTAGAATATGCTTTGAAATTAGTGATTGCCCTTTCTCTTGTTGTAACTCAGCCATTTAGCTTCATCTTTGTTTTGTTTGATGCCTCCCTTTGTCAGTTGTGCTAGCTGCAGATTTCTGTGTAAATGAAGTCTTGTTGTAGGGTACTCATATGCTAAAGGCCTTCCTAATCCACTCAGCCTCCAGCCACTGTTTGCTCTAGAGCCATGTGCGTGCCGCGCAAAACAAAGAAGGGGAGATGTTGGGGTTGGAAGCTCAATTCCGTGTGGACAGTCTTGGGCGGGTAAAGGTGGGAACTTCTAAATCTTAGAGCTCTCACGAGACCCCCCGAGGAAACGGCTGGGAATCGAGGTGAACCGAGCTATCTTGTGTATTTCCGCCTCTTCCCATGAGAAACGTGATGGGAGAGAGATCTCCCCGCCCTCGAGATTGTCCCGGATCTGGGCACACTATTGTTATCTAACAGCACAGTATTTAGATGCAAACTATGCGACTGGAGAGTTAAGTAGGATCAGGGAAGCCTGAAAGCACTCTTAGCACATGAGGAGCCAAAGAGGACACAAGGCTCCGCTTTTCCTCTTCTCCTTCTCTCCCCTCCCCCTCTCTCCCCGCTTGTACTTCTACTTCCAATCTCTTATTGTAAGATCTTTGCCTCCTTGGGAGATCCTTCTCTCTCTCCCTCCTAAGGAAGAATCCCCTGCACTTGTAACTAGACCCTGACATAAAGCTCAACCCTTGTTCGACTCTGGAACGTCCTTTCTCTCATACGAGCATCCAGTTTGGCCAACCGAAGACCTCGGGAGGTGAGGTAAGAAGACTCGGGTAGCCCACAGGCCTCTAGGCCTGGCAAATTAGTCAGTAGAAATTTATTTATCAATTACTAAGTCCCAAGAAATATGTTAAGTGTTGAAGATTAAGGAAAAAAGACAAAAAAGCAGTTTCCAGAACATGTGTAATAGCTCTGCCACAGGAGTCATATCTTTACGTGGCAAAGATATAAGGCATATAGAAGCTGGGACAGTTTGTAATAGTTAGAAACTCGCAATGCACCTATTTTAGGCTTCTTATCCTTCCAGTGTTTCATCCCAATAAGTTTTTCCAATGCTATTCATTCCATGGTTGTAGGCGGACTCAGCTCTGGAATGAAATATGTGGCTAGGTGGTATAAGGGCCAGTGTCACTACTCAAAAGATCCAATTTCTAGGGGGAGGGAAGACACTTGGTGCTGGTCCTGCAGTTTCCATCCATAAAATATATGATGAGCCTATTGAATGGTCTGCCAACAGTCAATCTGCAGCCTTAGATGGAGCAAGGCTATCAGAAATCCAAATTCAAGCAATTATCCCAGCATGCTGTGGCTGCTGGCAATGTACAGAGCCTGACACAGTCATTAGTTTTTATGCTTTTTTAGAGTAAATGTGTTACCAGAAACCCAATTTATTCCTGACAGAAGACTATTAGGCAACCAAAGCATGAAGAGTGTCAAAGGCTTATTCCAAGGGAAACAGGCTGCTGACAGAAGGTATCCTGCTATCAAGCAGATATGTATACACTTTATTTGTTTTCTTTGATTGGACCATCAACTCCTTCCCCTTCTCATTCTGATAAATACTTCATTGTCTGTACTAGTGATATTTAAAATTAACATAGAAAGCTTTTTGCACATTAAAACGACTCTCACATTGGGTAATGATGCCACATTTTAAAGTCTGGTGAGACAGCTGGCCCCACATGATGGCTGGGAAATAAAAATAGGAAAGTAATGGAAATGTATACCAGGCGATAAGGAAGGTTACAAGCAAAGCACTGTGACCAAGAAAATTGGTAGAGTTTGGAAATTCCTTTTATAGACTTCTAACATTGTGCGGCCCCAAACATGACATCTGAGAGAATATTATGAAATTTAGAATTTGAAAGATTTGTCACAATGTGGTAGAGGGTTAACAGTAGTGTATATGTGACTATTTAATATGGTAACCTTTGTGGCATACACAAAGCTGATGCTGTTTTGGTCATGGATGAACTCTTAGGTCAATTTCCAAACCAACATTATGTGCTATACTGTGGGAGTGGGGAGGAGGGGAGAGAGCTTTGATACTAAGACAGAGATGGTTATTAATAGTTAACTTTTTTAAAGGTGTTAGGAGTTACAGAATTAACATGCAATGGATCAAATCTTGTCTACCCAAAGTAGCCTAAAGTCTATGTATTCAGAAAGTTGTCCCCTCATTATTTTGCAAATTCACCCACCATGTCTCACAATGATTTCTTAGGGGACAGTAAATATATTTACAATTTGTACATGTTGCTGCTGATATAATATACATTTTCTGCAGGTAGGGATGACTTTATTTGTCTCTATTTCCTTAGTGCCTTATCATTGTGCTTGATACATGGTAGGTACTTAGACACTTGCTGACTGGTTGATTCAATATTGTGGTTATTTTGCTTAGCTTTAAGTAACTTCACATTCGTATCATTATTATGCTTCTAATCCAATTAAAAAAAACTATTTTGTAATTACTCTGTACAGGACTCTTAATGAAGTTCTAGGAATTCAGGTATTCAGGTATGGGTATAGACATCTATGATTTGTTCAATGTGGTAAATCTTCTCAACCCACATCAACAATTAAAAGTTGCAGAAGTAGTAGTTGTGATTTGAACCCAAATTGTCTGTAACTTTTATATGATCAAAGAATCAGTATGTAGGAAGGTTCCCCTCCCCAAAGAAGTTTAGTTTTTTCCCTAGAGGAATACATTTAAACAGATAAGTTTCTTCAAAATTATCTGAAGAGTACATCAAAAGAGGAATGAAACCTGATATTGAGGGGAGGGACCCCAGGGATTTCCTGAATTGTTCCTCAAAATGAATTAAGTTAGGGATTTTAAGAGTTACAGATAAGAAGAAAGAACACTGCAAGTATCGGGGACAAACTTATGGTGGGCTGATGACTGCAATGTAAAATATGCAAAGGAAAGCAATATGAAATAAACTTGTAGAGGGAAGTTGTAATCTAGTTTTGAAGAGTTTTGAAAATTAAATGAGACTTCATCTTTGGAGCCAATGCTGATTTTTGAGGAGCATGTGTTATTGTTGAAGTTAATTTTCCATGACTCTGTTGGGAAACTTTTTCTAAACATTGTCAGGGTTGATCTTCACCTGGAAGATGGGCACCTACCTGGGCACCAGTGTGGCTTCAGAAAAGGCCAAGGAACATTCAATATGGTTTTTGCTGCCCTATAATTCCAGAAGAAATGCCAGGAGTGGAACAGAGGTCTGTACACAAATTTTGTAGATCTGATAAAGACCTATGAAACTGTTAGTTATGAGGGCTTATGGAAAATTATGTCAAAATTTGGTTGCCCAGAGAGATTCATCAGTATTATATGTCAATTTCATGATGGCATTCTTGCCAGGGTTCTGGAGAGTAGACAATGCTCTCATGCCTTCCCAGACACCAATGGAGTGAAACAGGTCTGTGTGCTTGATCCCATACTTTTCAGCATGATGTTTTCAGCCATGTTGTCAAATGCTTTCAATTAGGATGAACATGGCATTAAAGTCACCTATTGTACTGTTGGCACATTCTTCAATTTGAAAAGACTATAAGCCAAGACCAAAGTGAAGAAGTATTGGTGTATGATTTTCTGTTTGCAGATGATTGTGCACTCAATGCAGTCTCTGAAGCCAGGTTGTAGCAATGTATGGAACAATTCTCTGCTGCCTGTGTTAATTTTGGCCTAATAATTAACACCAAGAAAACACAGGTGCTCCATCAGCCACAACCACACCATCAATATGTGGAACCAATTGTTACAGCAAATGGAGAAGTTTTGAATGCTGTGGATAAATTCACTTACCTTGGTAGTGTACTTTCCAGGAATACAAACATTGACAATGAGGTTGATGCATGAATTGCCAGAGATAACTGAGGTTTGGGAAGCTCTGAAGAGAAGTATGGGAGAGAAGAGGTATACTGACTACAAAACTGAAGATCTACAGACCTGTTTTGCTGACCTCATTGTTGTATGCCTGTGAGACATGGACAGTCTACCAGTGCCATGCCAAGAAACTGAATTGTTTCTGTTTGAACTGTCTTAGGAACATTCTGAAGATCACCTGACAGGGTAAGTTACCAGACATCGAGGTGCTTTCTTGGATTAAACTGGCAGACATTCACACTATGCTTCAGGAGTGCAACTCTGTTGGTCTGGCCATGTTATTTGAATGCAGAATGTACACTTGCCAAAAAGACTATTTTATGGAGAACTCACATAGGACAGGTGATCACATGGAGTTCAGAAGAAGCAATACAAGGACACTTTCAAGGTCTCTTGAGAAGTTTGGATTTGATTGTGTGACATGGGAGACACTGGCACAGTACCATTCAGCATAGTATACCCACATCAGAAAGGGTGCTGTGTTGTATAAATAACTCAGAATTGAAACAGCACAAAGGAAATGTAGGATCCACAAATTTGATGTATCCACCTCAAGTGTTCACAAGGACTATCTGTGCCCAATCGGTGATAGAACATTCTGAGCTTGTATTGGTCTGATCTGCCACAGTTAGACACATTGAAACAACTTTATTATAGTGATATCATTTTGGTTCTCGTTGAGAATGAAGGACAGCAATCAAGAGAGTGTTTGAATGTAGTTTCCAAAATGACTAATTAAGTGAGCTCAATTTAAACAAAAATCTGTGAATATTTCTACAGGTTTTGTAAATAGTATTTCATTTTTCCAATTGAATGGAAAAATAGTTTTCAGAATTCGTCTTTTATATGATTTTGAGTTCCAATTTTTTTCTTCTTCCATCCCTTGCATCTTTCCTCTCCAAGATGGCAAGCAATCTGACATAGGTTAATACATATACATTTGTGCTTTAATTTTCCCATATTTCCACCAAGGTTTTTAATTTTTCTTTTCAGTCATATTAGCCAATCTGACAGGTGTTGGTTGGTAGCTCAGAGTTATTTTAATTTTCATTTTCTCATCAATACTGATTTAGAGCACTTTTTTATATGACTGTAGATGGTTTTGATTACTTTGTCTGAAACCTGCCTGCCAATATCCATTGTTCATTTATCAATTGAAGAATGACTCTTTTTCTATAAATTTGTATCAGTTTTCTATGTTTGACAAATGAAGCCTTCATCAGAGAAACTCACTGTATTTTTTCACAGTAATGTATTTCCCTCCCTTCTACCCCTCCTTGTTTATGATGCTCTCTCTCTCCCCCCACTTTTAACCCTGTTCATTCTCAATGTTTTGCTTATGATTTTTACCTCCCCCAAACTGTCCTCCCTTCTCTCAGTTTCCTCCCTTCTTTTGTGCCCTTCCCTTCCTACATCCCAAGATGGATTTCTCCACTCAACTGACTTTGTATAATATTCCTTCTTTGAGTCAATTCTGATGAGAGTGAGGCTCATGGATTCCATTCCCTGCTTTCTCCATTTTCCCCTCTACTGTAAAATTTCTTTCAGGCCTTTTTTATGACAGAAAAGTTATACCTTCTACCTCTTCATTTCCCCTTCTTTTAAAGTAATCTTCTTTCTTGTTCCTTAATTTTAGTGCAGTTTAGTTTAATTTCGTATGTGTATATATATATATATATATATATATACATATATATATGTATATATATACATATATATATACATATATATATGTATATATATATATATATATATATATATATATATATATATATATATATATATATATACACACCTCTGCTGTTTATGTACAATTATTCTAACTGCCCTAATTATGAAGAAATTTCTAGGAATTACAAATAACATTTCCCATGTAGGAATACAAACAGTTTACTCTTAATGACTTATGATTTTTCTTTCCTGTTCGCCTTTTTATGCTCCTTTTGCATCTTATATTTAAATTCACAATTTCTATTTAACTCTGGTATTTTCATCAAGAATCCTTAAAGTTATCCATTTCATTGAATGTTCATTTTTTCCCTGGAAGGATTGTACTGAGTTTTCCTGGGTATGTGATTCTTGATTACAATCCTTTCTCTCTCCAGAGTATCATATTGCCAGCCTCTGATCTTTTAAATTAGAAGCTGTTAAAACTTGGGTTGTCATAACTGTGGCTGCATGATATTCGAATTGTTTCTTTTTGGCTGCTTACGATATTCTCTCTGATAATTCTGGAATTTGGCTATAATATTCTTGGGACTTTTCATTTTAGATTCTCCTTTAAGAAGTAATCAGGTTCCATTTTATCCTCTGCTTATCTCAGGGAAGTTTTCCTTTTTAATTTCTTGAAAGATGAAGTCTAAGCTACTTTTCAATTATGACTTTCAGGTAGTCCAATAATTTTTAAATTATATCTCCTGGATCTATTTTCCAGGTCATCTGTTTTTCCAATGTGATGTTTCACAATGTATTCTACTTTTTTTTTAATTGTTCTGATTTTTTTTTTGTTTCTTGAAGTCATTAGCTTCCACTTGCCAAATTCTAATTTTTGAGGAATGATCTTCTTCACTGAGTTTTTCCATTTAGCCAGTTCTACATTTCAAAGAGTTCCTCTCTTCAGTGAATTTTTGTATATTTTTGTATATCTTTCTCTCCATTTGACCAATTCTTCTTTGGAAGGCACTCTTCCCTTCTGTGGATTTTTGTGCCTTTTTTATCACTTGGTCAATTCTGGGTTTTTTAAGGTGTTATTTGCTTCAGTATTTTTTACTAAGTTGTTGGCTCCATTTTCATAATTTTCTTTCATCACTCTCTTTTCCTCATTTTTTCTCCATTTCTCTTATTTGGTTTTTAAAATCCCCTTTGAGCTCTTCCATGACCTGAGAACAATTCGTACTTTTATTTGAGACTTAAAATTTTTTGTCTTCTTCTGAGCAGGTGTTTTGATCTTCCTTGTCACCATGGTAACCTCCTATTATCAGATATTTTTCCATTGTTTGATCATTTTCCAACTTATTTCTTGACTTTTCTTTCTTTACTAAAGTGGGACTCTGTTGTCCAAGTGAAGGGCACACTGTCCCAAGTTTTAGGTTCTTCAACAGCTGATTTCAGAGGCAATTATGTGGACATGTAAAGTTTTGACTCTTCCAAAATGGTATGATCTAGGGAGATATGGGTTTACTATTCTCCTATATTGTGCTCTGGTCTGCCAGTGACTACAAACACTCTTTTCATCCCTGGAGCTTTGAGGCTTCTCTGAGGCTGCATGTTTTGCTCTGCTATTGTACCTCTTGCATTGGTACTAATATCCAGGGCTGCAACCCAGATCCAATTATTGGTAATGCAACAGAATTCTGCTTCTGTTCCCAAAAAAAGAACACCTGTAAATCTCCTGATGATCCTATCTGATCCCCTTACCATCTGTGGGCTGAGAGGTCTGGAAACCACTACTGCTGCCACTGAATTGGTTGACCCAGTGCCTGATACTGGTTTGCTGAAGCCCAGTCTGTGCTGACATAGACCACACTGGACTGTACTCCTCTCTCACAGTGGTGACAACAGATCTTTCCTGCTGACCTTCTAAATTTTCTTCGGCTGGAAAATTGTTTTATTCCATCTTCTCTTCTGATCTGCTACTCTAGAAAATGTTTAGGGTTGTCATTTAAAGGTATTTGAAGGGTTTGGAAGAGACTTCAGGTGAGTCCCTGTCTTCCCTCTACCACCTTGGCTCTGCCCCCAAAGTCAAGGAGAATTAAGGTAGTTTAAACTGGATAACTTCAGACATTTTAATAAAATTAGAATCCATTCCTGTGTGTGAATTTAGAGCTGGGAGTTTGAGGATGTTGGAAAAAAGAAGATTGGAGTAGCTAATGTAGAGAATGCAATAGAGAGAAAATCAGAAAAAATATTAAGAGATTCCTATGTAATTCCATATGCCTAACCAAGGTTGTATAGGATGAATGATGTATGGAGTCAATTGGACTGATTATGGAAACTAATATATTGATTTTTCCATTGCCCAGGAACTGAAAAAGAAATGGAAAATGAGATGTAATCAAGATTCAACTAGAACTGAGGAAATAGCAATAGTAGCATCTAATTTTTGTTTGTGTGTATATGTATGGATTTGTGCATGTTGGAGAGGGTTCTGTGTGTCCTTATTTTAGGTTAAAGTTGTTCACATCTATTTGTATACAGCTAGAGTGCAGAAGTATGTAGGAAAAATTGGGTCAAGCAGCACTGAAAAGGAGAAAGATAGCCAAATGCTTCTGCTTTTTTTCCCCAATCTTATTCTTGTACTTGATACCAATTGTACAGAATGAGACTTGCAAGATTGGGATGAGGAGGAAGAAAACCTGGAATGTGAAATGAATTTAGATAACCTAATTTCTCTCTTAAACATAAGAACCAATCAAAAAAAAAAAAAGACACACATTATGCTTGTGACATTTTCCAGAATGCCTGCCTCAATTTCTTTTCATTGAAAACCCATCAGGTGTACAATTTCGTCTCGTTAAAATTTGCCCATAATTTGTTTTTCTCATTAAATTATTAGTTCCTTGTGGTTAAAAGCTGTAGCATTTTATTTCCTTTCTAACTTCCCACTGTACTTGGTATACATTAAGAGGTCCAGAAATGTTGACTATTTATTTGGAAAAATGAATGCATACTGAAAAATAATTTTGAAACAAAAATTTAGAGAGTTTATGGGAGATTGTAGAGGACTAAAAGGGAGAATCAGTTATGTCCATAACTCATTTAACCTAAAGTGAAATCAAGTCTTGACCATATCTTATTTGTAATCAGGAGCACAAAATAAAAACTCATTCTTATAAAATCTTCTGCTTCCTACTCTTCCATTTGCCTTTTCCCTTAATTGGTCCAGATTAAAATTGTAATGATCAATGTCCTGGTCAAAAAAATTGTGTGTGTGTGTGTATGTGTGTGTGTGTGTGTGTGTGTGTGTGTGTGTGTGTGTGTGTGTGTTTTAAGAGCAAGATGCCCAAAACTCATATAATTCCATGGATTGTATGGGACTGAATATAATTGGTTGTAGTTTTCGCCTAAAATAAATCTTTGTCCTTACATTATTCTTTTTTAAGATTAAAAAAGAAGCTCTTATATGAAAGGATATGAGAGTACTTTGAGAAATTTCTTACCCTTCTGGATGATAACCTCCACCTTGAATATTGGGGACACTATTTGACACCATCAACTCTATTGATATTAACTTCCTTTTTATGTACCTATTTCACAGCATCAAATAGATGGAGGGGTGTCCTCCCCCTCTAAGTTGATAGAGATATGAAATACTGACTTTTGATGGGTGAAAAAGATATGTCTGTTCCCTGTGATCCTTTTATGAGATATGAATTTTGTGAATGGAGGTCAAGAAGGAAGAGTGTGATTGAGCAAACAAGCCAGCTATACCTTTATGGTTTTCAAAGAGCTGGATTATTTCTAATATTTTCAATTTGGGAAAGGAAACTTGGTCATGCTTTATGACAAAACCCCTGTGTAGATTTTTGTTGTTGTCATTGTAATTGTTATAGAAGAGAGGATTTTTTCTGTTTTTCCTTTGTTATCACTGGCTATTCCACATACCTAGAATACTCTTTCTTCTCCTCTGGCTTTCCTGGTTTGCTTGACCTCCTTTTAATACTTATCTCCAACTTAGCTTGTGTATAGTTAGTATTTGCACATAGTTGTTTTTATGTTGCCTCGTTCATTCTACTGTCAGGGGCAATCTTTTCCTTTTCATTGTATCCTCAATGCTTAGCAGAGTGCCTGGAGCATAGGTACTAAACAAACGCTTAGTGACAACCTGAAATTTACATCTTCTACATTCTGACCAGCACTACACTCTAAATTTGAACCCATTCTTTTCATCAACAGTGTATATGGCAGAGTTAGTTCCAGGTTTATGGGGAGGAGGAGCAAAGAGGGATTTTATGTCAAGTATTTTTACTATGCCATGTTAGTAAATGCTTTTGCTAAAAAATGATTTAGTCTACTTATTGTTTATGTGGATTATTTCAATAGGGTCTCATGAGCTGCAATAGTAGTAGTAATGACCTCAAGTGTTATCTCCAGTTCCCTTTACTACCTAAAGTAACTGCCATGCTCTATGGACACAATTTGACAGTAAAAGTCTAAGTTGTGGGGAGTAACCACTTTAATGAATTCTTATTCCTTCCTCTCTTCCCCTGTTATATCACCAATATTTGGCTTCCCAAAAGTTTGCCAGGTATCAAAAGAACTTCCTTTTTGGATATCCACACAGACCCCAATTGATGATACCAGATTCAGACATGACAATTATGAACTTATATATCCTATGCCATTCAGAAGCAAAGGTCAAATATCTCCCACCCCAAGGAACACTTCTTACTGTTTTAGAAGCTCACAAAGAATCTTCATTTCTCCCCTAATTATCTCTCTAGTCCCCAAAGAATACAACTCATTGGCATTATTTAAATTACACTAGGCTTTTAATGCCTATCTTGGGACAAGATGGTTACAAGGGGAAGCTGTGTACTCCCCTAGAGACACAGCCTATTCAGATAACAGAAGTAAAATAAGAACAGCCTCTACACTGTGTTTAATCAAATCACGGAAAACATGATTATCAGAAAAAGTCAGTCTGGTTTTTATACTCTGTTTCATTAACATTTTAGAACTAATTGAAGTTATAGATTCAAGGTTGAGATAGATTCTAAATGATGTATGAAATGATACCTTCTTTCTAGGCTCAGATAATGAGTTGATTTTGAGGGATTTCTGAGATTGAGGGCTAATTCTGGAAGCCTATACTTAACAAAGAGCTCAAAAGTCAAGTAATTGGCTGGAAAAATGAGCAAATTCGGGGGGGGGTGCAAGGAGAGAAACAGACTACAGATTCTTACTTTTTTGGTGAAGAGGTATTTTCTTACATCATTGGATTGCTATGCTCTTTTACTTACCAGTATGTTTGTGCACTAGTATGTGTGTGCTTGTGTGTGTGTGTTTATGTGTATATGTCTGTGTGTGTGTGTGTGTGTGTGTGTACATGGACCAATTATCAAAAACTCTTCTTTGTGGAAAAGGATTAACTTGAACGTATCTTAAGAAAGCTGGGTGGAACATTAAAAGTTTCATACGGTATTATGGCTCATTGTTGACACTTAATATAAGTGTAAAACGTGTTCAACAGGGAAATCTGATCAATTTAGGTGAATTCCTCAAGCAACATGAATTTACAAAACATATCTGTTGGAGGAGGCAGGGTAGAGCCAAGATGGCAACAAAGAAGCAGGGATTTGCTGGAGCTCTCCCACAAAACCACTCAAAAATCCTGTAAAAAATGAATCTATACAAATGCTAGAGAAGCAGAAGTCAAAAACTGACAAACTGAAGCAAATTTTGAGCCTAAGACAATCTGGAAGATTGAAAGGAAAAGTCAATTGGACTGGACTGGGAACATAGCACGCTTTGAATGGGACACATTGGAAAAGACTTAAGAAACTGAATCTCTGGCAGCTGCTGTGGCTTGCAGACTTCTCAACCCACAAATGCCAAAGAGAGTTTTGAAGATCAGTAGGAAGGGTCTCTCACCTGGCTGAGAGGGGAGCAGGTTTTGCAAAAGCCTCAGCTCTAGTGCCTGCACCAGTCATCACATGAGCCCCAGAATGGCTGAAGTCACTGTATAAGAAGAGGTTGATTCTTTAGCCATATATTTAACAAGGAGCTCAAAAGTCAAGTAATTGGCCAGAAAATGAGCAAATGGGGCAGGGAAAGAAACACACTATAGATTCTTACGCTCTTGGTGAAGAAATATTTCCTTGATGGAGCCAAGATGGTGGAGTAGAAAGATGCATATACTATAGCACTTTCCCCACTGCCCACAAAATATCTGTAAAAAATGACTCGTAAAGAATTCTAGAGTAGCAGAAGCCACAGAATAACAGAGTGAAAGAGGTTCCAAGCCAAGGGTAACCTGGAAGACCAACAGGAAAGATCTATCTCATGGGACACTGAGCAGAGCAGAGCCCAGCCATGGCTACATGGGAAGAACAGGATCTGAACAGACTTCCAGGGCAGAATTCCTAGCAGGGAGGGTCCCAGATCCTTCAATCTACAAGGGACAAAGAAAGCTCCAAAAGTCAGTGTGGGAGGGCTTTCCCAGCTAGACGAGAGGGGAATGGGGTTCCCCCACCACTAGCCCCAGGCAGTGGCACCAGCAGGAGATACGGAGCTACAGTGGCCAAGGAAGAAGCCTGGATCCATTGTCCAAGCAACTCAACTTAAAGGCTCTGGCATAATTGAGCAGCTGATCTGAAACTCAGCCCTCAGTGGTGGCCCTGCCCCCACCCAAAGCAATAGAGGAATTCAGCAGCTGATTTGAATCTCAGCCTTGTTCTGGGAAGAGAAGAAGCGCTAGGATCCTCTTCCTGAAAAAGAATTCAGAAGTCAAGTAACTGGCTGGGAAAATGCCCCAAAAAGGGAAAAAAAAATAAGAACATAGAAGGTTACTTTCTTGGTGAACAGGTGTCTCCTTCCATCCTGTTGGGTGAGGAAGAACAAGGCATATTGTCAGAGGAAATCAAGGTCTCTGCCCCCAGCACTCCCCAAATGAATATGAAATAGGCTCAGGCCATAGAAGAGCTTGAAAAGAATGTCAGCAGCCTGCTAAAAGAGAATAAAACAAATGCTGAGGAAAATACCATTTAAAAAGAGGCTAACTCAATTGGAAAAAGAGGTCCAAAAAGTCAATGAGGAGAAGGAGGTTTTAAAAAGCAGAATTAGCCAAATGGAAAACCTAACTGAACCAAATATTTCTTTAAAAGAGAGAATCGAGTTCAGGGAAGCTAATGACTATGAGATAAACCAAGCAGTTAGAAAACAAAACCAAAAATCTGAAAAAAAAAAATAGAAGATAATGTGAACCGTCTCATAGGAAAAACAAGTGACCTGGAAAATAGATCCAGGAGAGACAATTTAAAAATTATGGGACTACTTGAAAGCCATGATCAAAAAAAGAGCCTAGACATTATCATCCATGAAATTATCAAGGAAAACTGCCCTGATATTCTTGAATCAGAGGGCAAAATAAATATGGAAAGAATCCACCAATCATCTCCTAAAAGAGATCTGAAGAGAGAATCTCCTAGGAATATTGTGGCCAAATTTCAGAGTTCCCAGGTCAAGGAGAAAATACTGTAAGCAGGTAGAAAGAAATTCGAGTACTGTGAAAATATAAGGATAACACAGGATCTGGATGCTTCTACATTAAGTGACTGAAGGTCTTGGAATAGGATATTCCAGAAGGCAAATGAACTGGGATTAAAACCAAGACCTACCCAGAAAAACTGAGTATAATACTTCAAGAGAATAAATGATCTTTCAGTAATATAGAGGACTTTCAAGCATTCATGATGAAAAGACCAGAACTGAACAGAAAATTTGTCTTTCAAACAAAAGAATCAAGAGAAACATGAAAAGGTAAACAGGAACAAAACATCATAAAGGACTTTCTAAAGCTGAATTGTTCACATTCCTACATGGAAAGATAATATTTGTAACTCTTGAGACTTTTCTCAATATTTGGATAGTTGGAGAGATTATATACAAACACACAAACACACACACAAACACGCACATAGACATAGAGTACACGTTGAGTTCAATAGGAAGGGATCATATCTATAAAAAATAAAAGTAAGGGGTGAGAGAAGAATATATAGGGAGGAGAAAGGGAGAAATGGAATGGGGCAGGCTATAACTCATAAAATAGATTAGAAAAATCCTGTTCAACAGAGGAGAAAAGGGAAAAGATGAGAGGGGAAAAGTGAAGCTTACTCTCTTCACATATAGCTTAAGGAGGGAATAACATGCTTACTCAATTTGGTATGAAAATCTATCTTACACTACAAGAAAGTAGGAAAGGAGGGGACAAGTGGGTTGAGGGGGATGATAGAAGGGACGGCAAATGGGAGAAGGAAGTAACTAGAAGTAAAGACTTTTGGGAAGGGACAAAGTCAAATGAGAGAATAAAAAAAGGGGGGACAAGGTAGAATAGAGGTCAATACAGTTAGTATTACACAACGTGATTATTATGGAAGTCTTTTGCAAAATGACACATATATAGCCAGTATTGAAGTGCTTGCCTTCTCAGTGGGGATGGGCAGGGAGGGAAGGAGGGAGAGAAGTTGGAATTCAAAGTATTAGGCACGAATGTTGAGAATTATTATTGCATATAACTGGGAAATAAAAGAAAAACACAGATAATGGGGTATAGAAATTTATCTTGCTTTATTAAAAAGGAGAGAAGATGGGGATAAGGGAAGGATGTGCTGCGATAGGAGGCAGGGTACATTGAGGGAAGGGATAATCAGAATGCTAGGTGTTATGGGGTGGGGGTAGGGGAGAGATGGGGAGAAAAATTCCAAAAAATTTTGTGGAAATGAATGTCGGAATCTAAAAATAAATAAATTAATAAAAAAGAAGTATTTTCTTATATCATTGGTGATGAGGAAGATCAAAATACACAACAAGAAGAAGACAACTAAGTCAAAGATCCTGCACCTACAGCCTCCAAGAAAAATATGAATTGGATTCAGGTCATGGAAGAGCTCAGAAAGAATTTTGAAAAGCAAGTAAGAGAAGTAGAGGAAAAATTGGGAAGAGAATTGAGAGTGATCAAGAAAATCATGAAAAATGAGTAAACAACTTGCTAAAGGAAACCCTCACCCCACAAATGCTGAAGAAAATGAGAGCTTGGAAAGTAGACTCACACAAATGACCAAAGAAGTCCAAAAAGTCAATGAAGAGAATGCCTTAAAAGGCAAAATTGGTGAAATGGGAAAGGAGGTCCAAAAGCTCACAGAAGAAAATAATTTCTTAAAAATTAGAATAGGTAAAAGGGGAGCTAATGATCTTATGAAAAATCAAGAAATTATAAAATAAAATGAAAACAATGGGAAAAAAAAGAATAAAATGTGAAGCATCTCATTGCAAAAATAGGCAACCTGGAAAAATAGATCCAGGAGAGATAATTTAAAAACTATTGGACTGCCTGAAAGCCATGATTAAAAAAAGAGCCTGGACATCATCTTTCAAGAAATTATCAATGAAAATTGCCCTGATACTCTAGAACCAGAGGGTAAAATAGAAATTGAAAGACTCCACCAATTTCCTCAGAAATTTGACAGAGGAAACACTGAGAACTGAATATGAATGCCTAGATAAAAATGAAAACTAAGTGTTGAGAGCTAGGAGAAGATAATGGTAGGGGTAAAATGTAGTGAATCATCTTACATCAAAAAGGTAAGCTTTTAAAATGGAGGGGAAGAAGGGGAAGAAGGAAGGGAATAAGTGAGCCTTCCTTTCATAATATTTAACATCAGGAGGAAATAATTGGATATGGAAGTTTATTGTGCCCTATAGGAAAGAAGGGGCTAAAGGGATAAGACAGGGCAGATAACAGAAGAGACAGCCAATTGGAGGAAGGTATCATAGGAAACAAAAAACTTTGGTAGAGGAACAGGTGAAAGAAGAGAACAGAATAAATGGAGGATGGATGGGATAGAGGGAAATATATTTAGTCTTTCATAAAATAACTCTTACAGAAGTGTTTTGCCTGACCACATATGTATAACATATATGAAATTGCTTGCCTTCTTAATGAAGCTGGATGGGGAGGGGGAGTAGGAGAGACTGTGGAACTCAATCTTTAAAAAATTAATGTTGGATCAGATTCAATCCAGCTCAGACTCTGTCTAGCTGAGATTCTATCAGGCCTGCTTGTGAATACAAGCATTAAAAATGCTTAGGCTCCTTAAGAGTTAACCCTATGTGGTAAATCTTTAATAAGCTTTGTTTTTATTTGACTTCAAAAAAAAGAAAATTAAAAATTGCTTTTACATGCAACTAGAAAAGAAGACATATAGACAATGGGATATAGAAATCTATTTTGTTCTACAGGAAAATAGAAGGGAAAGGGATAAGAGAGGAGGTAAGGGTGATAGAAGGGAGGGTAGATTGGAAGGAAGGGTAATTAGAATACATACTGCCCTGGGGTGGGCAGAGGGGGGAGACGGGGAGAAAATTTAAAATTCAAAATTTTGTGGAAGTGAATGTTGAAACCTGAAAATAAATATTTTTTAAAAATCAGAGAAAAAACACATACCTATTTGTTTGGAGACCGCTAAGGGCCACTTTCCCATAAAGGTGGACATATTCTCTAGCACCAGATGTTTGATATTACATAGAGAACTTCTTATCCGATAAGTTCTGTACTCTTTCATGATCTTCAAAAAAGAACTAATAGATGATTCTCACTTGTTCTCAGTGACAAGAGGAAAGAAATGCAAGTAAATTATTGGTCTGGGGTAGGGGTAAATATACTCTATAGATATTAGCTGAGCACTTTGGACATGCACCCAGAAAAGAACCTAGGAATCACAGAGAGTAGATCCCAAACCCCATCAATTCTTCCAAATCTTTAAAACCATTCTCATTTTCTTTACAACTGGCCATCTTATTTTAAGCCCTGTCACTCAGACTATTGAAGCAGCCTCTGACTGTCAATATCTGCCTCCAGTATCTCCCCAATCCATTCTCTACATTGCTTCCAGAAAAATTGTCCTCAGAAAAGTCTGACCATTTCACTCCACTACTCATAAACCTTCTGTCTCTCCATTTTTTATTAATCAAGCCTTTACATAAACAGATCCATATATCTGGAATGCTTTACCTCCTCAATTGTGACATTTAGAATTCAAGTCTGACTTTCTTCTTTGACTTCATACCAAATTAGATGTCTTATCATTTTAGGGTAATTCTACAAGCTGTTGTCATCTAGTTCTAGCCAAGTGCCTTTTGCATTTGTTTGCCTGTGCCAAGACAGGAAAAAAGGAAAAAAAAAAAAACAACAAAGAAAATCTTCCATGATTAATTGTTCTTGCCCAGTAGATAGTGCTGTTCTTAGAATTAGGGAAATGATAGCAGTTAAAACCCTGATTTTGACATACAATAGTTATGTGCCAGTAAGTAAAATTACAACCTCTGTGAGGTTCCAGTTACTCATTTACAAACTGGAGAGGAAATAACTATATCATTTCATTTCACAAATTCTTCCAAACCATAGACAAGACAATGTATGTGTATGTACAGTCTACAAACTGTAAAGTGTTTTATAAATGTATTTGATGAGTAATTATGACTCAATCATGATATAGCACCTTTTCTGAAAATAATTAAGTTAATATCCGTCCCAAAGTCAATGAAGAACTCCAGGATTGAGAAATGATTAGGGTACAATATATACCATTGCACAAAATATATATCGGAAAATGGATGCCATGTGAGTGTTATATAATTAGAAAAGAAGCTGTGTTGGCAGTACCATAACCAAAAAGAGTACCTAATTATCATGTTGTACTTCATTGTTATTCATGCATTGTCAAAATAACTAGATGATAATTTCTTACACATTGATCAGAACTCTAAAGGAGGATTTAGAGAGTACAGGCAAGCATCCCATGATGAGCTGGCATATATAAGCAGCATTTATGTATGTATTATGTTCCAGGCATTTCACTACTTTAAAAATATTATCTTTCTGGATCTTCACAAACACCCTGGCAAGTAGGTTCTATTACATCTCAATTTGATAGTTGAGGGAACTGAGGTAAACAGAGGTCAAGTGATTCAACTGGGGTAAGGTTATAAGTATGTGAAACTAGAGTTGAATTCAGGTTTTTCTGACTTCTGGTTGAGTTTTGTATTAAATGTATTATTAAGCTGCCCTATCGAGTATGAAGGAGTGATGCTTTTCATCACTGGAAGGATTCTGTATGCTAATAAGAAATCCAGAGAAGCATCAATGATCCTTCTTTAACAATAATAATAATTCTTTCGTTGTCAAAATTTGTCATCGTTCAGTTTTTTCTTTTTATAAATTAAATTATACCATTTATTTTCAGTATTTAACAACCTCTTAAATATACCTTAGATTTTTTTCCCATCATTCCCCCTTATTCCCCTCTCCCTGCTCACTCCCTCCATGAGACTGCATATAGTCTAATATAGGTTCCACATATACATTCCTGTTAAATATGTGTTGCATAGAAGATTTAAAATAAATGAGAGAAGTCACGAAACAAAACAAAACATAGTCAAAAGAAAATGGTATCTCTCTTTTTTTATGTTTTTATTTTTTAATTTATTTATTTGACTTTTAACATTCATTTTCACATAATTTTGGGTTCCAAATTTTCTCCCCATTTGTCCCCGCCCCCACCCCAAAACACTGTGCATTCTAATAACCCCTATCACCAATCTGCCCTCTCTTCCATCATCTCTCCCTTCCCTTGCCCCTATCTTCTCTTTTGTCCTGTAGGGCCAGATAACTTTCTATACCCCATTACCTGTATTTCTTATTTCCTAGTTGCAAGAACAATACTCAACAGTTGTTCCTAAAACTTTGAGTTCCAACTTCTTTGCAACCCTCCCTCCCCACACATTCCCTTTGGGACGGCAAGCAATTCAATGTAGGCCATATCTGTGTAGTTTTGCAAATGACTTCCATAATAGTCATGTTGTGTACTACCTATATTTCCCTCCATCCTATCCTGCCCCCCATTGCTTCTATTCCCTCTTTTGATCCTGTCCCTCCCTAAGAGTGTTGACTTCAAATTGCTCCCTCCTCCCATTGCCCTCCCTTCCATCGTCCCCCCAACCCTGCTTATGCCCTTTATCCGCACTTTCCTGTATTGTAAGACAGGTTTTCATACCAAAATGAGTGTGCATTTTATTCCTTCCTTTAGTGGAAGGTGATGAGAGTAAACTTCATGTTTTTCTCTCACCTCCTCTCTTTTTCCCTCCACTAAAAAGTCTTTTGCTTGCCTCTTTTATGAGAGATAATTTTCCCCATTCCATTTCTCCCTTTCTCCTCCCAATACATCTCTCTCACCTCTTAATTTCATTTTTTAAGATATGATCCCATCCTATTCAGTTTACTCTGTGCTCTTTCTCTCTGTGTGTGCATGTATCTGTGTGTGTGTGCATGTGTGTATATAATCCCACCAACTACCCAGATACTGAAAAGTTTCAAGAGTTACAATATTGTCTTTCCATGTAGGAATGTAAACAGTCCAAATTTAGTAAGTACCTTATCACTTCTCTTTGCTGTTTACCTTTCATGCTTCTCTTCATTCTTGTGTTTGAAGGTCGAATTTTCTTTTCAGCTCTGGTCTTTTCATCAAGAATGCTTGAAAGTCCTCTATTTCATTGAAAAACCATTTTTACCCCTGAAATATTATGCTCAGGTTTGCTGGGTAGGTGATTCTTGGTTTTAGTCCTAGTTCCTTTGACTTCTGGAATATCCTGTTCCATGCCCTTCGATCCCTTAATATAGAAGCTGCTAGATCTTGTGTTATCCTCATTATATTTCCACAGTACTTGAATTGTTTCTTTCTACCTGCTTGCAATATTTTCTTCTTGACCAGGGAACTCTGGAATTTGGCCGCAATGTTCCTAGGAGTTTCTCTTTTTGGATGTCTTTCAGGCAGTGATCAGTGTATTCCTTGGATACTTATTTTGCCCTCTGGTTCTAGAATGTCAGGGCAGTTTTCCTTGATAATTTCGTGAAAGATGATGTCTAGGTTCTTTTTTTTTGATCATGGCTTTCAGGTAGCCCCATAATTTTTAAATTGTCTCTCCTGGATCTATTTTCCAGGTCAGTTGTTTTTCCAATGAGATATTTCACATTATCTTCCAGTTTTTCATTCTTTCGGTTTTGTTTTGTGATTTCTTGGTTTTTCATAAAGTCATTACCCTCCATCTGTTCCATTCTAATTTTGAAAACTATTTTCTTCAGTGAGCTTCTGAACCCTCATTTCCATTTGGCTAATCCTGCTTTGTAAAGCATTCTTCTCCTCACTGGCTTTTTGAACCTCTTTTGCCAATTGAGTTAACCTATTTTTCAAGGTGTTGTTTTCTTCAGCATATTTTTAGGTCTCCTTTAGCAAGGTGTTGACCTGCTTCTCATGCTTTTCTTGCATCTCTCTCATTTCTCTTCCCACTTTTTCCTCTACCTCTCTAACTTGATTTTCAAAATCCTTTTTGAGCTCTACCATGGCCTGAGCCCATTGAATACTATTCTGGATGTTTGGGATGTAGAAGCCTTGACTTCTGTGTCTTTCCCTGATGGTAAACCTTGTTCTTCCTCATTTGAAAGGATGGGAGGAGATATCTGTTCACCAAGAAAGTAACCTTGTATGGTCTTATTTTTTTCCCCCTTTTCTGGACATTTTCCCAGCCAGTGACTTGACTGTATCCTCTCCACACCGACCTCCAGTTCTGCCCAGCCAGCACTTGGGGTCTGAGATTCAAATGCTGCTTCCCAGCCTCAGGGCTTTCAGCAGGGGTGGGGCTGCTATTCAGTGTGAGATTAAGCTCAGGTGCTCAGTTCCCTCAGGGGGTTTATGTGGAGAGCTTCAACAATGGATTTGAGCTCCTGCCTGCTTTGGGAGCCCCTGTCTGTTGCTGTGTCTGCTGCTGCTTCCCGTGGGGGCCTGAGTTATGGAGACACCCTGCTCCCCTCTCAGTGAGCCAAAAAGTCTCTCTCACTGACCTTTAGAGCCCGTGGGTGGAGGAACCTGTGCGGCTGCTGGAGATTCTGTCCCTGAAGCCTGCTTGGATCTGCTCCTCTTGGTTCTGCTTGGCCAATGCAGGGCTGGGCTCTGCTCCATGTCCCATGCATGACGGACCTTTCATGGCAGTTTTTCAGGTCCCTCTGGAACGGAAATTTCCTCCACTTTTTCTGTGGCTTCTGCTGCTCCAGAATTTGTTGGGAGTTCTTCTTTACAGGTATTTTATGGGCTGTGGGTTTGGAGGTAGCATGTGTGTACCTTTCTACTCCGCTATCTTGGCTCCTCCCCCCAGAAAATGGTCTCTTCCTATCTGTGATCCAGTTTTAAAGTCCATGTATCAATGAAGTACTAAGTCTATCAGAAAACTTACTCACACACTGTGGTTGTTGCTGTGTACAAAGTTCTCCTGGTTCTGCTCCTTTTACTCAGCATCAGTTCATATAAGTCTTCCCAGGCCTCTTTGAATGCTTGCAGTTCATTGTTCCTCATAGTACAATAGTATTCCATTGCATTCTTATATCACAACTTGTTCAGCCATTCCCCAGTTGATGGGCTTCCCCTCAGTTTCTAGGTTTTTGGCCACCACAAAGAGAGCTGCTATATGTAATTTTGTACATATGGGACCCTTTTGCAATTCTATGATCTCTTTGGGTTAGAGGATCAGAAGTGATATTGCTGCGTCAAAGGATATGCAAATTTCTGTAGCCCTTTGGGTATGGTTGCAAATTGCTCTTCATAATGATGGGATCAGCTCACAGTTCCACCAACAATGAATTAGAGGGGGAGCCAAGATGGCGAAGTAGAAAGATGCACATACACATAGCTCTGAGCCCACAAACCACAGAGCAGCTAGAGGGGACCAAGCCAGGGCGAATTCTGCACCCAGAGACCACGGAGCATTGGAGCGAGGGAGATTTCTGCTCTGGAGAGACCTGCAAACCTCTCGCAGGGGGTCCTTTACGCCGTGGACTGGGTGCCGGGACGGGGAACAGAGTGCAGCCCCACCGCGGCCACGACACCGAGGGGAAGAGATCCGAGAGGGCTATGGGGACAGGATCTCCAGCGGCCACGCAGGTCCCCCCACCCACAGAGGGACTTGCAAACCTCTCACAAAAGGTCCGTTGCACTGCAGACGCGGAGCCCAGCCTGGACCTGCGGCAGCCTGTGGCGGCGGCGGCAGCAGTCGCAGCTCCGAGAGACACAGATCTGGGAGGGCTCCAGAAACGGGATCTTCAGCGGCGGCACAAGCCCCCCACCAACAGGTGACTGACGGGGGTAGGTGAGAGAGTCTCTTTAGAGGGTTGAGAGGGGAGTGGGGTGCTCCCATGGCTCGGGCCCCCCCAGGAGATGGAAGCTGAGAGGCGGCTGGAGACAGGGGGTCCCCAAGCGGGTGGGAGCCTGGATCCATTGTGGAAGGTCTGAGCATAAATCCCCTGAGGGAATGGAGCCAGAGAGGCGGCCCTGCCCCTGACCTCAGCACCTGACCTTAATTTAACACTGAATAGCAGCCCTGCCCCCACCAAAAACTCTAAGGCGGGAAGCAGCATTTGAATCTCAGTCCCCAAACGCTGGCTGGGAGGACCAGGAGGCGAGGTGGGTGTGAGGAGAACATTCAGAGGTCAGGCCACTGGTTGGAGAAAATGCTAAGGAAAGGGAAAAGAAATAAAACTATTGAAGGGTACTTTATTGGAGAAAAGACACTTCCTCCCTTCCTTTCTGATGGGGAGGAACAATGCTTGCCATCAGGGAAAGACACAGAAATCGAGGATTCTGTGTCCCAGCCCACCCAATGGGCTCGGGCCATGGAAGAGCTCAAGAGGAATTTTGAAAATCAAGTTAGAGAGGTGGAGGAAAGACTGGGAAGGGAAATGAGAGGGATGAGGAAGAAGCATGAAAAGCAGATCAGCTCCCTGCTAAAGGAGAACCAAAAAAATCTTGAAGAAATTGGCACCTTGAGAACTAGCCTAACTCAGCTGGCAAGGGAGGTGCAAGGGGCCAATGAGGAGAAGAATGCTTTCAAAAGCAGAATTAACCAAATGGAAAAGGAGATTCAAAAGCTCACTGAAGAAAATAGATCTTTCAAATATGGAATGGTACGGATGGACGCTAAGGACTTTATGAGAAAGACAGATATCTCAGAACATACCGCGCAGATTCGAAAAATGGAAGATAATGTGAAATATCTTATTGGAAAAACAACTGACCTGGAAAATAGAATCAGGAGAGACAATGTAAAAATTCTGGGTCTACCTGAAAACCATGATCAAAAGAAGAGCCTAGACATCATCTTCCATGAAATTATCAAGGAAAACTGCCCTGAGATTCTAGAACCAGAAGGCAAAATAAATATTCAAGGAATCCGCAGAACACTGCATGAAAGAGATCCAAAAAGAGAAACTCCTAGGAGCATTGTGGCCAAAATCCAGAATTCCCAGGTGAAAGAGAAAATATTGCAAGCAGCTAGAAAGAAACAATTCAAGTATTGTGGAAATACAATCAGGATAGCACAAGATCTGGCACCCTCTACATTGAGGGATCGAAGGGAATGGAATAGGATATTCCAGAAGTCAAAGGAACTAGGACTGAAGCCAAGAATCACCTACCCAGCAAAACTGAGTATAATACTTCAGGAGAAAAAATGGTCTTTCAATGAAATAGAGGACTTTCAAATTTTCCTGATGAAAAGACCAGAGCTGGAAAGAAAATTTGACTTTCTAACACAAGAATGAAGAGAACCATGAAAAGGTGAACAGCAAAGAGAAGTCCTAAGGGACTTACTAAAGTTGAACTGTTTATATTCCTACATGGAAAGACAATATTTGTAACTCTTAAAACATTTCAGTATCTGGGTACTGGGTGGGAGTACACACACACACATGCACACATGCACACACACATAGAGACAGAGTGCACAGAGTGAATTGAAGAGGATGGGATCATATCTTATAAAAAAAATGAAATCAAGCAGTGAGAGAGAAATACTGGGAGGAGAAAGGGAGAAGTTATATGGGGCAAATTATCTCTCATAAAAGAGGCAAGCAAAAGACTTATTAGTGGTGAGATAAAGAGGGGAGGCAAGAGAAAAACATGAGGTCTACTCTCATCACATTCCACTAAAGGAAAGAACATAATGCACACTCCTTTTGATAGGAAAACCTATCTCATAATACAGGAGAGGGGGGACAGGGGCACAAGCAGGGTGGGGGGGAGGATGGAGGGGAGGGCATGGGGAGGAGAATGCAATACGAGGTCGACACTCATGGGGAGGGAAAGGACCATAAGAAAATAGAAGTAAAAGGGGACAGGATAGGATGGAGGGAAATATAGTTAGTCCTATACAACACAACTAGTAGGGAAATCATTTGCAAAACTAAACAGATATGGCCTATATTGAATTGCCTGTCTTCCAAGGGGAAGGGGTGGAGAGGGAGGGAGCTAAAGAAGTTGGGACTCAAAGTGTTAGGACCAAATGTAATGTTCTTACCACTGGGTAACAAGAAATACAGGTTAAGGGGTCAAGAAAGCTATCTGGCCCTACAGGACAAAAGAGAAGGTGGACACAAGGGCAGGGAGGGAGGATAGAGGAGAGAGCAGATAGGTCACAGGGGCAATCAGAAAGCTCGGGTTTGGGGGTGGGGAGGGGCTAAAAGGGGAGAAAATTTGTAACCCAAAATTGTGTGAAAATAAATGTTAAAAGTTAAATAAAAAAACAAACAAACAAAAAAAAACCCAATGAATTAGAGGTCCAACTCTCCCACATCTTCTCCAATATTTATCATCTTCCTGTTTGGTTACATTAGCCAGTCTGATGGGTGTGATGTGGAATCTCAAAGTTGTTTTGATTTGCATGTCTCTAGTCAATAGTGATTTAGATCATCTTTTCATGTGATTATAGACAGCTTTGATTTCTTCCTCTGAAAACTCTCTGTTCATATCCTTTGACCATTTATCACGTGGCGAATGAATTGTATTTTTGAACATTTGACTCAGTTCTCTACATATTTTAGAAACAAGGCCTTTATCACAGATAATTAGTTGCAAAAATTCTTTCCTAGTTTTCTGTCTCCCTGAAAATTTTGGTTGCTTTCAGTTTGTTTGTGCAAAATTTTTCAGTTTAATGTAATCAAAATTATACATTTTGCTCTTCATAGTATTCTACATCTCTTCTTTATCATAACTTTCTTCATTCTCCATAAATCTGACAAGTACACTATTCCCTGCTCCCCTAACTTTTTTGTAGTATCAATCTTTACACCTAGATCATGTATCCATTTTGATTTTATTCTCTTGTATAGTGTCAGGTATTGATCTAAACCCAGTTTCCACCACAATGTTATCCAGTTTTCCCAGCAATTTTTGTCAAACAATGATTTCTTATCCCAGACGCTGGGTACCTTGGGCTTTTCAAATGGTAGATTGCTATATTCATTGACTACTGTATCTTGAGTAACTAATCTAACCCCCTAGTCTACTCCTCTGTTTCTTAGCCAATACCAAGTGGTTTTGATGATTGCTGCTTTATATACAATTTGAGATCTGGTAGGAGTAGGCCACCTTCCATAGCATTTCTTTTCATTAGTTCTCCTGATACTCTGGAAGTTTAATTCTTCCAGATGAATTTTGATATTAGTTTATTGTAGTTCTGGAACATAATTCTCGAGTAGTGTGATTGGTATGGCACTGAATAAATAAACTCATTTAGGTTTAATTGTCATTTTTATTATATCAGCTTGGGTCTATCATGAGCAACTGATATTTTTTCACTTACTAATATCTGACTTTATTTGTGTGAAAAGCGTTTTGTAATTGTGTTCATATGGTCCCTGGGTTTGTTTTTGCAGGTAGACTCCCAGATATTTTACAATGTCTCCTGAAACTTTAAATGGAATTTCTTTTTCTATCTCTTGAGGTTGGGCTTTGTTAGCAACATATAGAAATGCAGAAGACTTATCTGGGTTTATTTTGTAACCTGCAACTTTGTCAAAGTTATTTAGTATTTCAAATACTTTTTTACTTGATTCTTTGGGATTCTCTAAGTATATCATCATATGCAAGGAGTGAAAACTTAGTTTCTTCTTTGCTTATTCTGATTCCTTCATTTTCTTTTGCTTGTCTTATTGTTACAGCTGGCATTTCTAACACCATATTGAATAACATTGCTGATAATGGATATTCTTGTTTCACCCCTGATCTTATTGGAAATGCATCTAGCTAATCCACATTGCATATAATACTTCCTGATGGCTTTAGGTGGATACTGCTTATTTCTTAATGGAATGTTCCATTTATTCCTATGCTCTCCCATGTTTTCAATAGAAATGGATGTTGCATTTTGTCAAAAGATTTTTCTGCATCTATTGAGAGAATCATGTGGCTGTTGTTAATTTAGTTGCTGATATGTTCAATAATACTAACAGTTTTCCTAATATTGAACAAGTCCTACATTCCTGGTTCTACATCTCTTATTTGATCATAAATTTCTCCATTCTCCATAAATCTAACAAATACACTATTCTTTGCTCCCCTAATTTTTTAGAGTATTTAAATAATCTAAATGTATCTATATAATGTATCCATGTGGCTTTTATTCTTGTGCTACAGTAGCTTTAAATGAGATTTCTCTTCATATTTCCTGCTGTTAGGCTTTGTTAGTAGTATATGGAAATGCAGATTTATGTGGGTTTATTTTGTAACCTGCCACTTTGCCAAAGTTGTTTATTATTTCAAATAGTTTTTTACTTGAATCTCTGGGATTCTCTAAGTATATCATCATATAATCTGCAAAGAGTGATAACTTTATTTCTTCTTTGTCTGTTCTAAATCCTTCAATTTCTTTTTCTTCTCATTGCTACAACTAGCATTTCTAATACCATGTTGAATAACAGTGGTGATAATGGACATCCTTGCTTTACCCCTGATGCTACTGGATATGCATGTAGCTTTTCCCCATTGCATATATTGCTTGCTGATGGTTTTAGGAAGATACTTCTTATTATTTTATGGAAAGTTCCATTTATGCTTATACTTTCCAGTGTCTTCAATAGGAATGGGTGTTGTATTTGGTCAACAGCTTTTTCTGCATCTATTGAGATAATTATGTGGTTTCTGTTAGTTTTGTTTTTGATATGATCAGTAATGCTAATAGTTTTTTCTAATATTGAACCAGCTCTGCATTCCTGGTATAAATACTACCTGAACATAACTCATTATTCTCATGATAATTTTCTGTCATCTTTATGCTAATATCTTATTTAAAACTTTTACATCTATATTCATCAGAGAAATTGGTCTACACTTTTGTTTCTGTTTTGTCTCTTTCTGGTTTAAGTATCAGAACCATATTTATATCATAAAAGAATTTGGTAGGACTCCCTCTCCAGCAATTTCCCCAAATAATTCATATAATTTTGGAACTAACTCTTTTGTTAAATGTTGGATACTGTTCATTTGTAAATCCATCTGGCCCTGGAGATTTTTTCCTAGGGACTTTATTAATGACTTGTTCAATTTGTTTTCCTGAGATGGGTTTATGTAAATATTCAACTTCCTCTTCTGCTATTACGGGCAAGTTATCTCTTTTTCATATAATCATCCATCTCATTTAGATTGTCAAATTTATGGGCAGACAGTTAGGCAAAGTAATTTCTAACTACTGTTTTAATTTCCTCCTCATTGGAGGTTAGTTCACCCTTTTCATTTTTGATACTGGTAGTTTGGTTTTCTTCTTTGCTTTATTTAATCAATTTGAACATAGGTTTATCAATTTTAGTGTTTTTTTTTTCATAAAACCAACTCTTAGTTTTATTTATTAGTTCAATACATTTCTTAATTTCAATTTTATTAATCCCTCCTTTGGTTTTCAGTATTTATAATTTGGTATTTACGTTGGAATTTTCAATTTTTTCCTTTTCTAGCTTTCTTAACTGCATGCCCAATTCATTGTTCTCCTCTTTCTCTGTTTTATTCATGTAGACTTTCCAAGATATAAAATTTCCCCTAAGAACTTTTTTTTTGAAGTAGACCATAAGATTTCTTAGTTTGTCTCTTTATTGTCATCCTCTTGAATGAAGTTGTTGATTGTTTTTATAATTTGTTGTTTAACCCACTCATTTTTTAGGATTAGATTGTATAGTTTCCAATTCTTTTTTTTTTATCTATCTTTCCATGGCCTTTGATTACCTATAATTTGTATTGCATTATGACCTGAGAAGAATTCATTCACTATCTCTGCCTTTCTACACTGAATTATCAGGTTTTTATGGCCTAGTACATGGTCAATTTTTGTATATGTTCCACATACTGCTGTGAAAAAGGTAGATTCCTTTCTATCCCTATTCAATTTTCTCCAGAGACATATTGTATCTACCTAATCCAGTGTTTGATTCAATTCCTTAACTTCTTTCTTCTTTATTTTGAGTTTTGATTTATCAAGTTCAGAGAGGGGGAGGTTGAGATCCCCAGCTCGTGTAAATTTGCTGTCTATTTCTTCCTGTAAATAACTCCCTTAACTTCTTGTCTAAGAAATTGGATACTATGCCACTTGGAGCACATATGTTTAGTAATGAATTTGCTTCACTGTCTATGATGCATCTTAGCAGGATATAGTTTCCTTCATTATATCTTTTGATTAGATCTGTTTCTGCTTTTGCTTTGTCTGAGACTAGGTTTGCTACCCCTGTATTTTTTACATCAGTTGAAGCAAAGAATATTCTGTTCCAATCTTTTACCTTTTTACTGTGTGCATGCCCTCATTTCAAATGTGTTTCCTGTAAACAAGATATTGTTGGATTATGGTTTTTAATCCATTCTGTTATCCATCTCCATTTTATGGGAGAGTCCATCCCATTCACATTCACAGTTGTGATTACTATCTTTGTCATTCCCTCCATCACCTTTCCCCCATTTATGTTTCTAGTTCTCCCTTCCCATCCACAATAGAATTTTAATATTTGACCTCTTCCCCCCTCAGTCTTCCCTCTCCTTCTTTCAGTCCCTATCCCTTTTAATTCCCTTTTACCTTACTACTTTTTCCCCCCTTTCAGCCTTCCCTCCCTTTTCTTTCCCCTTTCCCTTCCTACTGCCTATAGAGCTAGTTGTATTTCTATACTTAACTGAGTTTGTTGTTCCCTCCTTGAACACAATCAGATGAGATTAACTCCTAAACAGTGTTCATCTCCCTCCCTTCTTTCCCTCTACTGCCATGTAAATTTGCATCTTCCTGTGATGTTATTTACCATTTTCTGACTCCTTTTCATAATCTCCATTACAATCCCTTCACACTCTTAAATCACATTTTTTCATGACATAATTTACTTTATACTGCCTTCTCTATCTATCTATCTATCTATCTATCTATCTATCTATCTATCTATCTATCTATCTATCTATCTATATCCTTTTTATATATCATAGTAAATATACAATTCTAAAGATTAAGAAGTATCATCTTCTCTAATAGGGATGTAAACAGTTTGCCCATATTGAAAAAGAAGTTTGTTTTTTCCCCCTTTTACCTTTTTATGCCTCTCTTGAGACCTGCATTTGAAGACTGAATTTTCTATTGAGTGGTGGCCTTTTCATCAGAAAGGTCTGGAAATCCTCTATGTCATTGAATGTCCATCTCCTGTGAAATATTATGCTCAGCTTTGTTGGGTAACTGATCCTTGATTGTAGTCCCAGCTCCTTTGCCTTATGGAATATCGCATTCCATTTCCTTCTATCTCTTAATGTAGAAGGTACCAGGTCCTGTGTGATCCTGACTGTAGCTCCTTGATACATGAATGGTTTCTTTCTGGTTGCCTGCAGTATTTTCGCTTTCACTTCATAGTTCTGAAATTTGGCAACAATATTTGAGTTTGGGTTCCCTTTCAGAAGGTGAACACTGGATTCTTTAGATTACTATTTTCCTCTCTGAAAGTAGGATTTCTGCACAATTTTCCTTGATGATTTCTTGGATGATTTTTTCTGGCTCTTTTTGCATCATGACTTTCTGGTAGACCAATAATCCTTAGATGGTCTCTCCTGGACCTATTTTCCAAGTCAGTTTTTTTTCAATTAGATATTTTACATTTATTCAATCTTATCATTTTTTAAAATTCTGTTTGATTCTTGATGTCTCAAAAAGTCATTAGCTTCTACTTGCCCCATTTTAAATTTGACCAAATTGTTTTCTTCAGTTAACTTTTGCATCTCCTTTTCCATCTGTCCAATTGTTCCTTTTAAGCAGTTATTTTCTCTAGTTAGATTTTGTCTGACCTTTTCCTTTTGTCCAGTTTTCCTTTTAAATACTTCTGTGATTTCTTTTTTCATATTTTTAAAGGCATTGGTCAGTTTTTCTTCTATTTCTCTACTTTGACTTTTAAAATCCTTCCTAACCTCTTCCAAGAAGGCTCTTTCTGCTTCTTATCAGTTCACTTTCCCTTCTGAAGTTTAAGATGAGAGTATAGTCTCAATGCTGACCTTTTTGGTATTTGTGTTTTGGTCCTTGTCCCCATAGAAAGATTCTTGGTCTTTTCTTTTCTGCTCTGCTTCTTACTCATGATAATCATCCTTTTTCTGGCTTTTAAAGTAGATCTCTGCATCTGGAATAAAAGGGGCTCTATCCCACAGTTCTTCTGTATAAAACTTAAGGCTTTGTGTGTTGTCACCTCTGGTTATTTCAGTTAGAAGCCAAAATGCCACAGCTTTCTTGGTGTGGTGTTGGAAAGCAGAGGTCAGGTGAAGTCTTTTTGGGTTTCCCCACAGTTACCCTGGAGTTAGCTGGTTAAGTATGGTGGTGGGTTGGTCTGGCCACAGAAGGTCTCCTCTGCTGAGCTATAGCATAGGCAAGCTCAGAGCTTGGTGATCCTATCTGTGTTAGTGTCTTCCCAATTACCCTGGAGTGCTGAGGTATGCCTGGGGTCCTGGTGTTGGCATTGTGGGTTTCACACCTCTTGGCCTCAGGATCTTCTCCTGGTTTGCTGAGGTGGGTCTAGTTCTACACTGCTTCCCTTCAGCTACAGCAAGTGGGACCCCTTTTGTGATTTTCCTAGCCTCACGGGCTAAGAGATTGTTTACTCCTTCTGCTTCTCCCACTGCTCCAGGGTTTTTCCGGGGGAGACATTCTCTGGGCTCATCAAGGTCAACTAGGGTAGGGAGACAGCAATTACCAATCACTCCACCATCTTGGCTCCCCAGCCCTCATGTTTAGCACAGTTCCTCACACATAGTAAATGCTCAATAAATACATATTGATTGATTGAATTGCATTTCTTTCAGAATGCCACTACCAATGAAATAATTTTGGTTGAAAACTAAGCATAAAATAAAGAGAGGTCTGGTATAAACTCTGCATTTCCCATAGCCACACTTGTTTACCTAAATAATCTTCACTTCAAATAAGTCTCAGCCTTGAGGGTACAAGTGAATAACACTTTGATTGTTATGAGCTTTTTGTGCAGAGAAGTGCAGACAGTTACTTTCCATTACTGACCAAGAGCCTTCTCACTAAAAGACTATATAATCCCAATTCCTAATGATAGTCAAAGTTAGATACAAATATCAGATGATGGGTTAATCCCCCTTCATGACCAACATGAGCAAATTACATTTGATAAATGATAATGAATCAATGCAGACTGCTTATTGTTCTCTGGTACTTAGAAAAGGCAAATTATCTTCAAGAGTTATTACAAATTCATACATAAAATACTGAAAGCAGTGGATGGGGGTGGGGAGTTTTAGAGTTTAGAAGATTTACGTTGAAATGGGAATAATTCTTTCTTGAGAAATTCCCTGGTATCAGTGAAGTGACCAGTCTGATCCAAGCATCACAACCAAACATATAGCTGCCAATCTAGTTGTTTTTTTTTTTTTTAATCATAAGTAACATGGTAATAATACCTGGCATGTATATAGAGGTTAAGATTTTAAAGAAAGATCTTTAAAAGTGTTATAGACCTCAAGTAATAAAAACTTTAGGATATAAAAGGGAATAGAAACTTTGGGATCTGAAATGAATACCAGTGCATTTTCCTCAAATTTATTGCTATCTGGTCTTTAGTCTTGAAAGGAGTTCCACCCAGGTCTTTGTTAGCATAACAGATGGAGAGAGAAGATAAACTCCTAAGCCCAATACTTGTCCTGCATGAAATATAAGGTAGAATATGAATATGATTTCTCAGTAGTTATTAGCAGAGTGTATGGGAAAACAGAGAGTAGACAAAGGTGCTGACTGGATTTGTAATGTGCTAGAGACAGGCCAAAGTGGTAGAATGATAGAAAATTCCCAGGAATTTAGGCAACACTCAATGGGGCAAGCTATACGTAAAGATGACTACACTAAGTGCAGTTCAGTCCACAGCTTCTTTCTCTGGTTCCCCAGAGCATTTTACCAGAAAAATTCCCTCTTTCAGCTCTTCAGTCATCATATTTCCCAATTGCTGAAACAATGTCTAACATTCATTCTTTTTTTTTTTAATTTTTTTTTTAATTTCACTTTTAACATTCATTTTCACAGAATTTTTGGGCTCCAAATTTTCTCCCCCCTTGTCCCCTCCCCCCACCCCAAAACACCGAGCATTCTAATTGCCCCCATCTCCACTTCGCTCTCTTCTCCATCATTCCTCTCTGCCCTTGTCTCCATCCTCTCCTCTTTCCTGTTGGGCCAAATAACTTTCTACACCCCTTTACCTGTATTTCTTATTTCCTAGCGGCAAGAACAGTACTTGACAGTTATTCCTAAAACTTTGAGTTGCAACTTCTTTTCCTCCCTCCCTCCCCTCCCCCTCCCTTTGGAAGGCAAGCAAATCAATATCGGCCAAATCTGTGTAGTTTTGCAAATGACTTCCATAATAGTCGTGTTACATAAGACTAAGTATATTTCCCTCCATCCTGTGCTGCTTCCAATTACTTCTATTCTCTCTTTTGATCCTGTCCCTCCCTGTGAGTGTGGACCTCAAATTGTACCCTCCTCCCCATACCCTCCCTTCCATCGTCCCCCCCACCCTGTTTATCCCCTTGTCCCCCACCTTCCTGTGTTGTAAGATAGGTTTTCATACCAAAATGATTGTGCATTTTATTCCTTCCTTTAGTGGAATGTGATGAGAGTAAACTTCATGTTTTTCTCTTACCTCCTCTCTTTTTCCCCAAATTAAAAAAAAAATCTTTTGCTTGCCTCTTTTATGAGAGATAATTTGCCCCATTCCATTTCTCCCTTTCTCCTCCCATATATTTCTCTCTCACTGCTTGATTTCATTTTTTTTTAAGATATGATCCCATCCTATTCAATTCACTCTGCGCACTCTGTCTCTATGAGTGTGTGCGTGTGCATGTGTGTGTGTGTAATCCCACCAAGTACCCAGATACTGAATAGTTTCAAGAGTTACTAATATTGTCTTTCCAGGTAGGGATGTAAACAGTTCAACTTTTAAAAGTCCCTTATGACTTCTCTTTGCCATTTACCTTTTCATGCTTCTCTTCATTCTTGTGTTTGAAAGTCAAATTTTCTTTTCAGCTCTGGTCTTTTCATCAAGAATGCTTGAAAGTCCTCTATTTCATTTAAAGACCATTTTTTCCCCTGAAGTATTATACTCAGTTTTGCCGGGTAGGTGATTCTAGGTTTTAGTCCTAATTTCTTTGACTTCTGGAATATCCTATTCCATGCCCTTCAATCCCTTAATGTAGAAGCTGCTAGATCTTGTGTTATCCTGATTGTATTTCCACAGTACTTGAATTGTTTCTTTCTAGCTGCTTGCAATATTTTCTCCTTGACCTGGGAATTCTGGAATTTGGCCACAATATTCCTAGGAGTTTCTCTTTTTGGATCTTTTTCAGGTGGTGATCAGTGGATTCTTTCAATATTTTTTTTGCCTTCTGGTTCTAGAATATCAGGGCAGTTTTCCTTGATAATTTCATGAAAGATGATGCCTAGGCTCTTTTTTTGATCATGGCTTTCAGGTAGGCCCATAATTTTTAAATTGTCTCTCCTGGATCTCTTTTCCAGGTCAGTTGTTTTCCCAATGAGATATTTCACATTATCTTTCATTTTTTCATTCTTTTGGTTTTGTTTTGTGATTTCTTGGTTTCTCATAAAGTCATTAGCCTCTGTCTGTTCCATTCTAATTTTCAAAGAACTATTTTCTTCAGTGAGCTTTTGAATCTCCTTTTCCATTTGGCTAATTCTGCTTTTGAAAGCATTCTTCTCCTCATTGGCTTCTTGAACCTCCTTTGCCAATTGAGTTAGCCTATTTTTCAGGGTGTTATTTTCTTCCGCATTTTTTTTGGGGTCTCCTTTAGCAGGGTGCTGATTTGTTGTTCATACTTTGCTTGCAAGTCTTTTATTACTCTTCCCAGTTTTTCCTCCACCTCTCTATCATGATTTTGAATATTGTTTGGGCTCTTTAAGACCTTTTCCCAGAACTGATCCCATTGAGTGGGCTGGGATGTAGAAGCACTGACTTCCGTGTCTTCCCTGATGGTGAGCACCGCTCTTCCTCATCAGAAGGGAGGGAAGGAGAAACCTGCTCACCAAGAAAGTAACCCTCAATAGTCTTGGTTTTTTTTCCCTTTTCTGGGCATTTTCCCAGTCAGTGACTTGACCTCTGAATATTCTCCTCACACCCACCTTGCCTCCAGATCCTCCCAGCCCGTGCTTGGGGTCTGAGAATCAAATGCTGCTTCCCACCCTCAGTGCTTTGGGCAGAGGCAGGGATGCTATTCAGTGTGAGATTAAGTTCAGGTGCTCAGGTTGGGGCAGGGCCGCCTCATGGGCTCAGTTCCCTCAGGAGGTTTATGCAGAGACCTTCAACAATGGATCCAGGCTCCTGCCTGCTTGGGGAGACCTGGTCTGCTCCTGCCTCCACTGTTGCCTTCTGAGGGGGCCTGAGTATGGGGGCACCCCACTCCCCTCTCCACCCACCAAAGAGACCTTCTCACCGACCCCCGTCACCTGTGGGTGGAGGGACCCGTGCAGCTGCTGGAGATCCCGTCCCTGAAGTCCGCTCGGATCTGTTCCTCTCGTTGCCGGGGCTGGTGCAGGGCTGGGCTGGACTCCGTGTCCGCAGTGTGATGGACCTTTTGCAAGAGGTTTGCAGGTCCCTCTGGAACAGAAATCTTATCTGCTCCACTATTATGTGGCTTCTCCTGCTCCCGAATTTATTGGCAGCTCTTTACTATGGATATTTCATGGGCTGTGGGTTTGGAGCTAGCGTATTTGTGTGTTTCTGCTCCGCCATCTTGGCTCCGCCCTCTAACATTCATTATTAAAGTTTGGAGTTCCATATTCTCTCCTCCCTCCACAGCCACCTTCATTGAGAAAACAAGCAATTTCTTATAGGTCACACATGGCTAGCAATGCAAAACGGTTCCATAATATTTATGTTGCAAAAGACTAACCTCATATCCCTCTGTCCTATCCTGCCCTTCATTTATTCCATTCTCCTCCTTGACCTATGCTTGCACAATAGTGTTTGCTTCTGATCATACTTTTCCCCAATTTGCTGTCCTTTCTATTACCTTCCCTCTCCTATAGCCTTCCCCTTTACCTTCCCACAAGGTAAAATAGATTTCCATATCCAATTGAGTGTGTGCTATTCCCTCCTTAAGCCAAATCCCATGAGAGTAAGGCTCAATTATTTCCTTTCATCTCCCCCTTTTCCATTCCATTGTAAAAGCTCTTTCTTCTCTCTTTTAGGTGAGAAAATGTGTTACATTCTACCTGTCCATTTTTCTTACTCCTTGTATATTCCATTCACAGTAAATTTTATTTTAGGTATTCTTCTTTCATATTTAGCTCAACCTGTGCCCTCTGTGTGTGTGTGCATATGCACACACACATATATACACACACCTATACATATACATACAATAAACACCCACGAACATATATATATCTACATATATATAATACCCACATACATACATACCCATACACATAAATATTCCTTCTAACTACCCTACTACTGAAAAATATCTCATGAATTACAAATAACATTTTTCCATGAAGGAATATAAACAGTTAAGCTTTAATGAATTCCTTAAGTCTACTCTTTCCTGTTTGCCTTTGAATGTTTGTCTTGATTCTTGTATTTGAAAGTTAAATTTTCTATACAGTTCTCATCTTTTCAACAAAAATGCTTGAAGGTCCTCTATTTCATTGAAATTCCATTTCTTCCCCTGAAGTATTATACTCAGTTTTGCTGGGTACGTGATTCTTAGTTTTAATTCTATCTCTTTTGAGCTCTGGCATATCATATTCCAAGACCTTAGTGAAGAATCTGATAAATCCTGTATTATCTTGATTGTATTTCCACAATACTTGAATTGCTTCTTTCTGGATGCTTATAATACTTTCTCCTTAACCTGGGAACTATGGAATTTGACTACAATATTCCTTGAAGTCTTCCTTTTGGGATTGCTTGCATGAGGTGATTGGTGAATTTGTTCTATTTCTATTTTACCCTCTGTGTTTAGAATATCAGGACAATTTTCCTTGATAAGTTTTTGGAAGATGATGTCTAAGCTCTTTTTTTTACCATGGTTTTCAAGTAGACCAATAATTTTAAAATTATGTTTCCTGGATTCATTATCCAGGTCAGTTCTTTATCCAATGAGATATTTCACATTGTCTTCTATTTTTTTCATTCTTGTGGTTTTGTTTTGTAACTTCCTGGTTGCTCATAAATTCATTAGCTTCCGTCTGTTGATTCTAATTTTTAAAGAACTATTTTCTTCAGTGAACTTTTGAACCTTTTTTTCCATTGGGCAAATCCTGCATTTTAAAGCATTCTTCTCCTCATTGGCTTTTTGGACATATTTTGCAATTTGGGTTAGTCTATTTTTAAAGGTGTTATTATCTTCAGCATTTTTTGGGTCTCCTTCAGCAAGCTGCTGAATTGCTGTTCATGATTTTCTTGCATTGCTCTCTTTTCTCTTCCCAATTTTTCCTCTACCTCTCTTACTTGATTTTCAAAATCCTTTTTGAGCTCTTCTGTGGCCTAAGATCGTTGCATATGTTTTTGGAGGTTTTGGATGTAGAATATTTGACTTTTAAGTCTCCCTCTGATGGTATGCTTTGCTCTTCTTCATTCAAAATGATGGAAGAAAGTACCTTTTCACTAAGAAAGTAACCTATATTCTCATTTTTGCTCTATTTTGGGACATTTTCCCAGCCAGTTACTTGACTTTTGAGTCCTTTATCAAGTGCAGTTTATACTTTAGGCACCTGTACATTCTCAGTTCCTCCAAGATTGCACATTGAAGGGAGAGGAGTTTACTCCTTTCCTACTCTGTACTCTGGTCTGTGAGCAACCGTAAGTCCTCTTTTTCTGCCCTGGAACTGTGAATAGGATTCCCCTCCCCAGCCACCACTAACTTCACCCAACCAGCACTCCTCCTTATCCCAGGACTGACCCACCAGACTGAGACCCAGATCAGCCTCTTGATTCCCCCAGGGTCTTTAGCACATGGCTCCAAAAGTGGAAGCTGCTGAAGCAGTAGTTTCTTCCTTGGGGGCAGGGCTGGAGTCAGAAAGAGTTCCCTTTTCACCCAGGTCCAATATGTTTCTTATTGACCTTTCATTCTGTCTTTGGCATTTGTGAATTGAGAAATATGGAAACTGCAGCTGCTATCTATTATTCCTCACCCGGAGGCCTGCTCCATTCCTGTCCGTGGCATGCTGCATGGACAAGGCTGGACTCCACCCCAATCTGAGCCTGGTGCAATAGACATTTCCTGTAGGCCTTCCAGGTTGTCTTCAGCTGGCGATCGGTTTCACTCTGTCAATTTGTGGCTTCTGCTGCTCTAGAATTTCTTTAACGTCATTTTTTACAAGTATTTTATGGTCTATGGGGGGAAAGCTAGAGTAGGTTCATCCTTCTACTCCACAATCTTGGTTCCACCACTCTGCCTAGTGCTATTTTGAAGTGGTGATCTGGGCAGTAACTGGAACTGCTGGAGTCCAAAAAGGTCTGATAACTTACCCGATGCTGATCTGGTGTCTTAGTGGTGGTATTGGGTCTACTTTCTTGTCATGCTGGAGGATGTTTATTTGCCTATTTCCACACTGAAGCACATGGAAATTCAGCGACTTCAGGATGCCCACCAGCACGCCTGGGAAAAACTGAAGCATATGGAAGCTTGGCTATAGAAGATACCTGCCCAACCAGAGCTGTGCTGAAGCATGTGGAAGTCTGACCACTAGAAGATTACTATTTGCCTGGGGTTATACTGAAGTATTTGGTGGTTGTATGAATTGGAGTCCAATGGTTCCCCTGGTTATGCTAAGTCATATGAGGGGTCCTGGTTTTAGTATTTCCTACCTCTACTACAATTAGTGTTGGGGTTGGAAGCTCAATTCCGTGTGGACAGTCTCGGGCGGGTAAAGGTGGGAACTTCTAAATCTTAGAGCTCTCACAAGACCCCCCCAGGAAACGGCTGGGAATCGAGGTGAACCGAGCTATCTTGTGTATTTCCGCCTCTTCCCGTGAGAAACGTGATGGGAGAGAGATCTCCCCGCCCTCGAGATTGTCCCGAATCTGGGCACACTATTGTTATCTAACAGCACAGTATTTAGATGCAAACTATGCGACTGGAGAGTTAAGTAGGATCAGGGAAGCCTGAAAGCACTCTTAGCACGTGAGGAGCCAAAGAGGACACAAGGCTCTGCTTTTCCTCTTCTCCTTCTCTCCCCTCCCCCTCTCTCCCCACTTGTACTTCTACTTCCAATCTCTTATTGTAAGATCTTTGCCTCCTTGGGAGATCCTTCTCTCTCTCCCTCCTAAGGAAGAATCCCCTGCACTTGTAACTAGACCCTGAAATAAAGCTCAACCCTTGTTCAACTCTGGAACGTCCTTTCTCTCATATGCGCACCCAGCGTGGCCAGCCGAAGACCTCGGGAGGTGAGGTAAGAAGACTCGGGTAGCCCACAGGCCTCTAGGTCTGGCAGTTGGTGTCTCCAAACAGAGGACAGATGCGGATTCCTGGGTGCTTTGGGAACACCCGGAAGGGGCTGTAAAAGACGCGAGTCCCGAATCCTAGATTCAGAAGGAGAGAAAGAGTGAGAGTAGCATCCCACACCCATGGGAAAAGGGCAGGGATGGGGAATCAATTGCCAGTAATAAAGCCAGAGGAACAGGAGGTCTGGGCTGAGATACTTTACAGGGAATGCAGGGAGGCGGGGGTCACTATAGAGTTAAACGACCTCCGAGAATTTTGTAAAAGGATTTGGAAAGTTTCTCCTTGGCTCAAGCAGACAGGAATATCAAGAGAAAGATGGGGAGCGGTCGGAGAACAAATGACCGCTTATGAGCAACAATGCCCCGTGGAGCTGGAGGATTTAGATTTCCTGATATTCAGTGTAATTAAGAGCCTTTTAGAAGGGCTGGAGAGGCCAGGGCGGGATTGGAATGAGAGTGGAAGCAGAGAGAGGGGAGGGGAGAACCCTGGTAAGCAGAAAGTTAAGGAGTGTAGAGAAAAAGTAGATTCGGAGCTCCATCTAGCTGATGGGAAAGGCGAAGCAGGGGAGCATACGCCGTGTCTTCCCTCTGCGCCTCCTTATAGCATGCTCCATTGGTCAGACAGTCCAGGGCCACAGTCCAGTTTGGAAAAGGGAATAAGAAAGGCTATAGAGAATGGAGAAGATGTAGGGACATTTCCTGTGCTAGAAATAGCGGACCCCAGTGTCCCCGGTGGGGTTTGGAGGAGCCACATACCTATAGAGTGGAAGAGAGTAGCGACTCTCAAAGAGGCTTGTACCAAGCACGGCCCTAATTCACCCTTTGTCATAGCCATGCTTGAGACTTTCAGTGGTCAGTTCGTTCTGACTCCTAATGACTGGAAGAGCTTAGCTAGAGCCTGCCTTACCCCTGGGCAGAAAGAAATAAGTACAGGGAGGGGCCAGAATCAGCTTCCCATAGCTATTGCCCTTCCCTTAAAGCACTCAGTTCAAATCCAGTTACTAAAGGAAATAGGACAGAATAGACCTGAGTGTACAATCTGCCTCAATGGAATTCCCATGACTGGCCTCCTTGATACTGGAGCGGAAAGGACCTGCCTTAGCGGTCGCTCAGTACCCCGGCACTGGAAGCTTAAAGAAAGCCAGAGACCAGTGTGGGGAATAGGAGGGTGCCAAAATACCTTAGAGACAATGCACCCAGTAAAGTGGGAGGCAGAGGATCGCCAAGGGACCTTATGGCCATTGGTGATTCCAGGACTTAGTTTTAACATCTGGGGCAGAGACATTATGAGCCGCCTCAGGATGAAGCTATCAAATTTTTAGTAAGGGCCATTGCTGTTGCACTGGAGTCCCCACCCTTGAATTGGAAGTCAGACACCCCGATTTGGGTGGAGCAATGGCCCCTGACTCCAGAAAAACTCCAGGCACTACAACTACTGGTTAAGGAGCAATTAGCACCCTGGAATGCTCCTGTGTTTGTTATAAAGAAAAATCCGTAAAATTCAGGTTCCTTACAGATGTTAATCAAGCATTTGTAAGCACCTCGCAGCAGCTATACCTAAGTAAAGAGCCAGTATGCATTCTTATCAATCTCACCTGGAAGGCGATCCTCGCTAAACAAAAAAGGGGGAGATTAAAAGGTCGCCTAACACAATCAGAGCTTGATACAGCTGTGTATACACACAATTTTTTGCTTATCTCAAAAAACTCACATACTACTCCAGCTATGAGACATTTTGTGACTTTTCCAAGACAACCCCGCAAGGAAAGTAATACCCAGGCTGGAAATAAGGACACATGGGCCATGGTAAAGGATATGGCCTCAGGGAAATGGAAAGGTCCGTATAAGATACTAATATGGGGTCCAGGGTATGTTTGTGTCTCCACAGGAAAAGGTGATGAGTGGATTCCCATTAGAAGGATCCGTAGGTGGGAACCGATGTCGGAGACGGCGGAGACGCAGGAGGCGGAGACCCCGGAGAGCCCGGAGACCCCGGAGAAGGATCATGCACCACCTGAGCCTGCTGCTGACAGCTTTAACCTTGCTGCCCAGAGAGGAGGCAGCACTCATCGCAACTGCAGACGCTGCTGCTGACAGCTTCTCATCTAGGCATCTCTTTCCACCGGCTGAAGGAGGACTTTGATATCACAAACCCAGGACATTGGGGGGGAAGGGGTGACCAACTTTTCGCCTGAATACCACAGGCTTGGCCATTCAGGCTTGGCCGTTGAGATCCATTTCCATGACTGAGGGGGTGGTGATGTGTAAGGCGCCAGCACTAGCTGCTTCTCTTAGAATATGCTTTGAAATTAGTGATTGCCCTTTCTCTTGTTGTAACTCAGCCATTTAGCTTCATCTTTGTTTTGTTTGATGCCTCCCTTTGTCAGTTGTGCTAGCTGCAGATTTCTGTGTAAATGAAATCTTGTTGTAGGGTACTCATATGCGAAAGGCCTTCCTAATCCACTCAGCCTCCAGCCACTGTTTGCTCTAGAGCCATGTGCATGCCGCGCAAAACAAAGAAGGGGAGATGTTGGGGTTGGAAGCTCAATTCCGTGTGGACAGTCTTGGGCGGGTAAAGGTGGGAACTTCTAAATCTTAGAGCTCTCACGAGACCCCCCGAGGAAACGGCTGGGAATCGAGGTGAACCGAGCTATCTTGTGTATTTCCGCCTCTTCCCGTGAGAAACGTGATGGGAGAGAGATCTCCCCGCCCTCGAGATTGTCCCGGATCTGGGCACACTATTGTTATCTAACAGCACGGTATTTAGATGCAAACTATGCGACTGGAGAGTTAAGTAGGATCAGGGAAGCCTGAAAGCACTCTTAGCACATGAGGAGCCAAAGAGGACAAAAGGCTCCGCTTTTCCTATTCTCCTTCTCTCCCCTCCCCCTCTCTCCCCGCTTGTACTTCTACTTCCAATCTTTTATTGTAAGATCTTTGCCTCCTTGGGAGATTCTTCTATCCCTCCTAAGGAAGAATCCCCTGCACTTGTAACTAGACCCTGACATAAAGCTCAACCCTTGTTCGACTCTGGAACGTCCTTTCTCTCATACGAGCATCCGGTTTGGCCAACCGAAGACCTCGGGAGGTGAGGTAAGAAGACTCGGGTAGCCCACAGGCCTCTAGGCCTGGCAAATTAGTCAGTAGAAATTTATTTATCAATTACTAAGTCCCAAGAAATATGTTAAGTGTTGAAGATTAAGGAAAAAAGACAAAAAAGCAATTTCCAGAACATGCTCTGCCACAGGAGTCATATCTTTACGTGACAAAGATATAAGGCATATAGAAGCTGGGACAGTTTGTAATAGTTAGAAACTCGCAATGCACCTATTTTAGGCTTCTTATCCTTCCAGTGTTTCATCCCAATAAGTTTTTCCAATGCTATTCATTCCATGGTTGTAGGCGGACTCATCTCTGGAATGAAATATGTGGCTAGGTGGTATAAGGGCCAGTGTCACTACTCAAAAGATCCAATTTCTAGGGGGAGGGAAGACACTTGGTGCTGGTCCTGCAGTTTCCATCCATAAAATATATGATGAGCCTATTGAATGGTCTGCCAACAGTCAATCTGCAGCCTTAGATGGAGCAAGGCTATCAGAAATCCAAATTCAAGCAATTATCCCAGCATGCTGTGGCTGCTGGCAATGTACAGAGCCTGACACAGTCATTAGTTTTTATGCTTTTTTAGAGTAAATGTGTTACCAGAAACCCAATTTATTCCTGACAGAAGACTATTAGGCAACCAAAGCATGAAGAGTGTCAAAGGCTTATTCCAAGGGAAACAGGCTGCTGACAGAAGGTATCCTGCTATCAAGCAGATATGTATACACTTTATTTGTTTTCTTTGATTGGACCATCAACTCCTTCCCCTTCTCATTCTGATAAATACTTCATTGTCTGTACTAGTGATATTTAAAATTAACATAGAAAGCTTTTTGCACATTAAAACGACTCTCACATTGGGTAATGATGCCACATTTTAAAGTCTGGTGAGACAGCTGGCCCCACATGATGGCTGGGAAATAAAAATAGGAAAGTAATGGAAATGTATACCAGGCGATAAGGAAGGTTACAAGCAAAGCACTGTGACCAAGAAAATTGGTAGAGTTTGGAAATTCCTTTTATAGACTTCTAACATTGTGCGGCCCCAAACATGACATCTGAGAGAATATTATGAAATTTAGAGTTTGAAAGATTTGTCACAATGTGGTAGAGGGTTAACAGTAGTGTATATGTGACTATTTAATATGGTAACCTTTGTGGCATACACAAAGCTGATGCTGTTTTGAGGTCAATTTCCAAACCAACATTATGTGCTATACTGTGGGAGTGGGGAGGAGGGGAGAGAGCTTTGATACTAAGACAGAGATGGTTATTAATAGTTAACTTTTTTAAAGGTGTTAGGAGTTACAGAATTAACATGCAATGGGTCAAATCTTGTCTACCCAAAGTAGCCTAAAGTCTATGTATTCAGAAAGTTGTCCCCTCATTATTTTGCAAATTCACCCACCATGTCTCACAATGATTTCTTAGGGGACAGTAAATATATTTACAATTTGTACATGTTGCTGCTGATATAATATACATTTTCTGCAGGTAGGGATGACTTTATTTGTCTCTATTTCCTTAGTGCCTTATCATTGTGCTTGATACATGGTAGGTACTTAGACACTTGCTGACTGGTTGATTCAATATTGTGGTTATTTTGCTTAGCTTTAAGTAACTTCACATTCGTATCATTATTATGCTTCTAATCCAATTAAAAAAAACTATTTTGTAATTACTCTGTACAGGACTCTTAATGAAGTTCTAGGAATTCAGGTATTCAGGTATGGGTATAGACATCTATGATTTGTTCAATGTGGTAAATCTTCTCAACCCACATCAACAATTAAAAGTTGCAGAAGTAGTAGTTGTGATTTGAACCCAAATTGTCTGTAACTTTTATATGATCAAAGAATCAGTATGTAGGAAGGTTCCCCTCCCCAAAGAAGTTTAGTTTTTTCCCTAGAGGAATACATTTAAACAGATAAGTTTCTTCAAAATTATCTGAAGAGTACATCAAAAGAGGAATGAAACCTGATATTGAGGGGAGGGACCCCAGGGATTTCCTGAATTGTTCCTCAAAATGAATTAAGTTAGGGATTTTAAGAGTTACAGATAAGAAGAAAGAACACTGCAAGTATCGGGGACAAACTTATGGTGGGCTGATGACTGCAATGTAAAATATGCAAAGGAAAGCAATATGAAATAAACTTGTAGAGGGAAGTTGTAATCTAGTTTTGAAGAGTTTTGAAAATTAAATGAGACTTCATCTTTGGAGCCAATGCTGATTTTTGAGGAGCATGTGTTATTGTTGAAGTTAATTTTCCATGACTCTGTTGGGAAACTTTTTCTAAACATTGTCAGGGTTGATCTTCACCTGGAAGATGGGCACCTACCTGGGCACCAGTGTGGCTTCAGAAAAGGCCAAGGAACATTCAATATGGTTTTTGCTGCCCTATAATTCCAGAAGAAATGCCAGGAGTGGAACAGAGGTCTGTACACAAATTTTGTAGATCTGATAAAGACCTATGAAACTGTTAGTTATGAGGGCTTATGGAAAATTATGTCAAAATTTGGTTGCCCAGAGAGATTCATCAGTATTATATGTCAATTTCATGATGGCATTCTTGCCAGGGTTCTGGAGAGTAGACAATGCTCTCATGCCTTCCCAGACACCAATGGAGTGAAACAGGTCTGTGTGCTTGATCCCATACTTTTCAGCATGATGTTTTCAGCCATGTTGTCAAATGCTTTCAATTAGGATGAACATGGCATTAAAGTCACCTATTGTACTGTTGGCACATTCTTCAATTTGAAAAGACTATAAGCCAAGACCAAAGTGAAGAAGTATTGGTGTATGATTTTCTGTTTGCAGATGATTGTGCACTCAATGCAGTCTCTGAAGCCAGGTTGTAGCAATGTATGGAACAATTCTCTGCTGCCTGTGTTAATTTTGGCCTAATAATTAACACCAAGAAAACACAGGTGCTCCATCAGCCACAACCACACCATCAATATGTGGAACCAATTGTTACAGCAAATGGAGAAGTTTTGAATGCTGTGGATAAATTCACTTACCTTGGTAGTGTACTTTCCAGGAATACAAACATTGACAATGAGGTTGATGCATGAATTGCCAGAGATAACTGAGGTTTGGGAAGCTCTGAAGAGAAGTATGGGAGAGAAGAGGTATACTGACTACAAAACTGAAGATCTACAGACCTGTTTTGCTGACCTCATTGTTGTATGCCTGTGAGACATGGACAGTCTACCAGTGCCATGCCAAGAAACTGAATTGTTTCTGTTTGAACTGTCTTAGGAACATTCTGAAGATCACCTGACAGGGTAAGTTACCAGACATCGAGGTGCTTTCTTGGATTAAACTGGCAGACATTCACACTATGCTTCAGGAGTGCAACTCTGTTGGTCTGGCCATGTTATTTGAATGCAGAATGTACACTTGCCAAAAAGACTATTTTATGGAGAACTCACATAGGACAGGTGATCACATGGAGTTCAGAAGAAGCAATACAAGGACACTTTCAAGGTCTCTTGAGAAGTTTGGATTTGATTGTGTGACATGGGAGACACTGGCACAGTACCATTCAGCATAGTATACCCACATCAGAAAGGGTGCTGTGTTGTATAAATAACTCAGAATTGAAACAGCACAAAGGAAATGTAGGATCCACAAATTTGATGTATCCACCTCAAGTGTTCACAAGGACTATCTGTGCCCAATCGGTGATAGAACATTCTGAGCTTGTATTGGTCTGATCTGCCACAGTTAGACACATTGAAACAACTTTATTATAGTGATATCATTTTGGTTCTCGTTGAGAATGAAGGACAGCAATCAAGAGAGTGTTTGAATGTAGTTTCCAAAATGACTAATTAAGTGAGCTCAATTTAAACAAAAATCTGTGAATATTTCTACAGGTTTTGTAAATAGTATTTCATTTTTCCAATTGAATGGAAAAATAGTTTTCAGAATTCGTCTTTTATATGATTTTGAGTTCCAATTTTTTTCTTCTTCCATCCCTTGCATCTTTCCTCTCCAAGATGGCAAGCAATCTGACATAGGTTAATACATATACATTTGTGCTTTAATTTTCCCATATTTCCACCAAGGTTTTTAATTTTTCTTTTCAGTCATATTAGCCAATCTGACAGGTGTTGGTTGGTAGCTCAGAGTTATTTTAATTTTCATTTTCTCATCAATACTGATTTAGAGCACTTTTTTATATGACTGTAGATGGTTTTGATTACTTTGTCTGAAACCTGCCTGCCAATATCCATTGTTCATTTATCAATTGAAGAATGACTCTTTTTCTATAAATTTGTATCAGTTTTCTATGTTTGACAAATGAAGCCTTCATCAGAGAAACTCACTGTATTTTTTCACAGTAATGTATTTCCCTCCCTTCTACCCCTCCTTGTTTATGATGCTCTCTCTCTCCCCCCACTTTTAACCCTGTTCATTCTCAATGTTTTGCTTATGATTTTTACCTCCCCCAAACTGTCCTCCCTTCTCTCAGTTTCCTCCCTTCTTTTGTGCCCTTCCCTTCCTACATCCCAAGATGGATTTCTCCACTCAACTGACTTTGTATAATATTCCTTCTTTGAGTCAATTCTGATGAGAGTGAGGCTCATGGATTCCATTCCCTGCTTTCTCCATTTTCCCCTCTACTGTAAAATTTCTTTCAGGCCTTTTTTATGACAGAAAAGTTATACCTTCTACCTCTTCATTTCCCCTTCTTTTAAAGTAATCTTCTTTCTTGTTCCTTAATTTTAGTGCAGTTTAGTTTAATTTCGTATGTGTATATATATATATATATATATATATACATATATATATGTATATATATACATATATATATACATATATATATGTATATATATATATATATATATATATATATATATATATATATATATATATATATATATATATATACACACCTCTGCTGTTTATGTACAATTATTCTAACTGCCCTAATTATGAAGAAATTTCTAGGAATTACAAATAACATTTCCCATGTAGGAATACAAACAGTTTACTCTTAATGACTTATGATTTTTCTTTCCTGTTCGCCTTTTTATGCTCCTTTTGCATCTTATATTTAAATTCACAATTTCTATTTAACTCTGGTATTTTCATCAAGAATCCTTAAAGTTATCCATTTCATTGAATGTTCATTTTTTCCCTGGAAGGATTGTACTGAGTTTTCCTGGGTATGTGATTCTTGATTACAATCCTTTCTCTCTCCAGAGTATCATATTGCCAGCCTCTGATCTTTTAAATTAGAAGCTGTTAAAACTTGGGTTGTCATAACTGTGGCTGCATGATATTCGAATTGTTTCTTTTTGGCTGCTTACGATATTCTCTCTGATAATTCTGGAATTTGGCTATAATATTCTTGGGACTTTTCATTTTAGATTCTCCTTTAAGAAGTAATCAGGTTCCATTTTATCCTCTGCTTATCTCAGGGAAGTTTTCCTTTTTAATTTCTTGAAAGATGAAGTCTAAGCTACTTTTCAATTATGACTTTCAGGTAGTCCAATAATTTTTAAATTATATCTCCTGGATCTATTTTCCAGGTCATCTGTTTTTCCAATGTGATGTTTCACAATGTATTCTACTTTTTTTTTAATTGTTCTGATTTTTTTTTTGTTTCTTGAAGTCATTAGCTTCCACTTGCCAAATTCTAATTTTTGAGGAATGATCTTCTTCACTGAGTTTTTCCATTTAGCCAGTTCTACATTTCAAAGAGTTCCTCTCTTCAGTGAATTTTTGTATATTTTTGTATATCTTTCTCTCCATTTGACCAATTCTTCTTTGGAAGGCACTCTTCCCTTCTGTGGATTTTTGTGCCTTTTTTATCACTTGGTCAATTCTGGGTTTTTTAAGGTGTTATTTGCTTCAGTATTTTTTACTAAGTTGTTGGCTCCATTTTCATAATTTTCTTTCATCACTCTCTTTTCCTCATTTTTTCTCCATTTCTCTTATTTGGTTTTTAAAATCCCCTTTGAGCTCTTCCATGACCTGAGAACAATTCGTACTTTTATTTGAGACTTAAAATTTTTTGTCTTCTTCTGAGCAGGTGTTTTGATCTTCCTTGTCACCATGGTAACCTCCTATTATCAGATATTTTTCCATTGTTTGATCATTTTCCAACTTATTTCTTGACTTTTCTTTCTTTACTAAAGTGGGACTCTGTTGTCCAAGTGAAGGGCACACTGTCCCAAGTTTTAGGTTCTTCAACAGCTGATTTCAGAGGCAATTATGTGGACATGTAAAGTTTTGACTCTTCCAAAATGGTATGATCTAGGGAGATATGGGTTTACTATTCTCCTATATTGTGCTCTGGTCTGCCAGTGACTACAAACACTCTTTTCATCCCTGGAGCTTTGAGGCTTCTCTGAGGCTGCATGTTTTGCTCTGCTATTGTACCTCTTGCATTGGTACTAATATCCAGGGCTGCAACCCAGATCCAATTATTGGTAATGCAACAGAATTCTGCTTCTGTTCCCAAAAAAAGAACACCTGTAAATCTCCTGATGATCCTATCTGATCCCCTTACCATCTGTGGGCTGAGAGGTCTGGAAACCACTACTGCTGCCACTGAATTGGTTGACCCAGTGCCTGATACTGGTTTGCTGAAGCCCAGTCTGTGCTGACATAGACCACACTGGACTGTACTCCTCTCTCACAGTGGTGACAACAGATCTTTCCTGCTGACCTTCTAAATTTTCTTCGGCTGGAAAATTGTTTTATTCCATCTTCTCTTCTGATCTGCTACTCTAGAAAATGTTTAGGGTTGTCATTTAAAGGTATTTGAAGGGTTTGGAAGAGACTTCAGGTGAGTCCCTGTCTTCCCTCTACCACCTTGGCTCTGCCCCCAAAGTCAAGGAGAATTAAGGTAGTTTAAACTGGATAACTTCAGACATTTTAATAAAATTAGAATCCATTCCTGTGTGTGAATTTAGAGCTGGGAGTTTGAGGATGTTGGAAAAAAGAAGATTGGAGTAGCTAATGTAGAGAATGCAATAGAGAGAAAATCAGAAAAAATATTAAGAGATTCCTATGTAATTCCATATGCCTAACCAAGGTTGTATAGGATGAATGATGTATGGAGTCAATTGGACTGATTATGGAAACTAATATATTGATTTTTCCATTGCCCAGGAACTGAAAAAGAAATGGAAAATGAGATGTAATCAAGATTCAACTAGAACTGAGGAAATAGCAATAGTAGCATCTAATTTTTGTTTGTGTGTATATGTATGGATTTGTGCATGTTGGAGAGGGTTCTGTGTGTCCTTATTTTAGGTTAAAGTTGTTCACATCTATTTGTATACAGCTAGAGTGCAGAAGTATGTAGGAAAAATTGGGTCAAGCAGCACTGAAAAGGAGAAAGATAGCCAAATGCTTCTGCTTTTTTTCCCCAATCTTATTCTTGTACTTGATACCAATTGTACAGAATGAGACTTGCAAGATTGGGATGAGGAGGAAGAAAACCTGGAATGTGAAATGAATTTAGATAACCTAATTTCTCTCTTAAACATAAGAACCAATCAAAAAAAAAAAAAGACACACATTATGCTTGTGACATTTTCCAGAATGCCTGCCTCAATTTCTTTTCATTGAAAACCCATCAGGTGTACAATTTCGTCTCGTTAAAATTTGCCCATAATTTGTTTTTCTCATTAAATTATTAGTTCCTTGTGGTTAAAAGCTGTAGCATTTTATTTCCTTTCTAACTTCCCACTGTACTTGGTATACATTAAGAGGTCCAGAAATGTTGACTATTTATTTGGAAAAATGAATGCATACTGAAAAATAATTTTGAAACAAAAATTTAGAGAGTTTATGGGAGATTGTAGAGGACTAAAAGGGAGAATCAGTTATGTCCATAACTCATTTAACCTAAAGTGAAATCAAGTCTTGACCATATCTTATTTGTAATCAGGAGCACAAAATAAAAACTCATTCTTATAAAATCTTCTGCTTCCTACTCTTCCATTTGCCTTTTCCCTTAATTGGTCCAGATTAAAATTGTAATGATCAATGTCCTGGTCAAAAAAATTGTGTGTGTGTGTGTATGTGTGTGTGTGTGTGTGTGTGTGTGTGTGTGTGTGTGTGTGTGTGTTTTAAGAGCAAGATGCCCAAAACTCATATAATTCCATGGATTGTATGGGACTGAATATAATTGGTTGTAGTTTTCGCCTAAAATAAATCTTTGTCCTTACATTATTCTTTTTTAAGATTAAAAAAGAAGCTCTTATATGAAAGGATATGAGAGTACTTTGAGAAATTTCTTACCCTTCTGGATGATAACCTCCACCTTGAATATTGGGGACACTATTTGACACCATCAACTCTATTGATATTAACTTCCTTTTTATGTACCTATTTCACAGCATCAAATAGATGGAGGGGTGTCCTCCCCCTCTAAGTTGATAGAGATATGAAATACTGACTTTTGATGGGTGAAAAAGATATGTCTGTTCCCTGTGATCCTTTTATGAGATATGAATTTTGTGAATGGAGGTCAAGAAGGAAGAGTGTGATTGAGCAAACAAGCCAGCTATACCTTTATGGTTTTCAAAGAGCTGGATTATTTCTAATATTTTCAATTTGGGAAAGGAAACTTGGTCATGCTTTATGACAAAACCCCTGTGTAGATTTTTGTTGTTGTCATTGTAATTGTTATAGAAGAGAGGATTTTTTCTGTTTTTCCTTTGTTATCACTGGCTATTCCACATACCTAGAATACTCTTTCTTCTCCTCTGGCTTTCCTGGTTTGCTTGACCTCCTTTTAATACTTATCTCCAACTTAGCTTGTGTATAGTTAGTATTTGCACATAGTTGTTTTTATGTTGCCTCGTTCATTCTACTGTCAGGGGCAATCTTTTCCTTTTCATTGTATCCTCAATGCTTAGCAGAGTGCCTGGAGCATAGGTACTAAACAAACGCTTAGTGACAACCTGAAATTTACATCTTCTACATTCTGACCAGCACTACACTCTAAATTTGAACCCATTCTTTTCATCAACAGTGTATATGGCAGAGTTAGTTCCAGGTTTATGGGGAGGAGGAGCAAAGAGGGATTTTATGTCAAGTATTTTTACTATGCCATGTTAGTAAATGCTTTTGCTAAAAAATGATTTAGTCTACTTATTGTTTATGTGGATTATTTCAATAGGGTCTCATGAGCTGCAATAGTAGTAGTAATGACCTCAAGTGTTATCTCCAGTTCCCTTTACTACCTAAAGTAACTGCCATGCTCTATGGACACAATTTGACAGTAAAAGTCTAAGTTGTGGGGAGTAACCACTTTAATGAATTCTTATTCCTTCCTCTCTTCCCCTGTTATATCACCAATATTTGGCTTCCCAAAAGTTTGCCAGGTATCAAAAGAACTTCCTTTTTGGATATCCACACAGACCCCAATTGATGATACCAGATTCAGACATGACAATTATGAACTTATATATCCTATGCCATTCAGAAGCAAAGGTCAAATATCTCCCACCCCAAGGAACACTTCTTACTGTTTTAGAAGCTCACAAAGAATCTTCATTTCTCCCCTAATTATCTCTCTAGTCCCCAAAGAATACAACTCATTGGCATTATTTAAATTACACTAGGCTTTTAATGCCTATCTTGGGACAAGATGGTTACAAGGGGAAGCTGTGTACTCCCCTAGAGACACAGCCTATTCAGATAACAGAAGTAAAATAAGAACAGCCTCTACACTGTGTTTAATCAAATCACGGAAAACATGATTATCAGAAAAAGTCAGTCTGGTTTTTATACTCTGTTTCATTAACATTTTAGAACTAATTGAAGTTATAGATTCAAGGTTGAGATAGATTCTAAATGATGTATGAAATGATACCTTCTTTCTAGGCTCAGATAATGAGTTGATTTTGAGGGATTTCTGAGATTGAGGGCTAATTCTGGAAGCCTATACTTAACAAAGAGCTCAAAAGTCAAGTAATTGGCTGGAAAAATGAGCAAATTCGGGGGGGGGTGCAAGGAGAGAAACAGACTACAGATTCTTACTTTTTTGGTGAAGAGGTATTTTCTTACATCATTGGATTGCTATGCTCTTTTACTTACCAGTATGTTTGTGCACTAGTATGTGTGTGCTTGTGTGTGTGTGTTTATGTGTATATGTCTGTGTGTGTGTGTGTGTGTGTGTGTACATGGACCAATTATCAAAAACTCTTCTTTGTGGAAAAGGATTAACTTGAACGTATCTTAAGAAAGCTGGGTGGAACATTAAAAGTTTCATACGGTATTATGGCTCATTGTTGACACTTAATATAAGTGTAAAACGTGTTCAACAGGGAAATCTGATCAATTTAGGTGAATTCCTCAAGCAACATGAATTTACAAAACATATCTGTTGGAGGAGGCAGGGTAGAGCCAAGATGGCAACAAAGAAGCAGGGATTTGCTGGAGCTCTCCCACAAAACCACTCAAAAATCCTGTAAAAAATGAATCTATACAAATGCTAGAGAAGCAGAAGTCAAAAACTGACAAACTGAAGCAAATTTTGAGCCTAAGACAATCTGGAAGATTGAAAGGAAAAGTCAATTGGACTGGACTGGGAACATAGCACGCTTTGAATGGGACACATTGGAAAAGACTTAAGAAACTGAATCTCTGGCAGCTGCTGTGGCTTGCAGACTTCTCAACCCACAAATGCCAAAGAGAGTTTTGAAGATCAGTAGGAAGGGTCTCTCACCTGGCTGAGAGGGGAGCAGGTTTTGCAAAAGCCTCAGCTCTAGTGCCTGCACCAGTCATCACATGAGCCCCAGAATGGCTGAAGTCACTGTATAAGAAGAGGTTGATTCTTTAGCCATATATTTAACAAGGAGCTCAAAAGTCAAGTAATTGGCCAGAAAATGAGCAAATGGGGCAGGGAAAGAAACACACTATAGATTCTTACGCTCTTGGTGAAGAAATATTTCCTTGATGGAGCCAAGATGGTGGAGTAGAAAGATGCATATACTATAGCACTTTCCCCACTGCCCACAAAATATCTGTAAAAAATGACTCGTAAAGAATTCTAGAGTAGCAGAAGCCACAGAATAACAGAGTGAAAGAGGTTCCAAGCCAAGGGTAACCTGGAAGACCAACAGGAAAGATCTATCTCATGGGACACTGAGCAGAGCAGAGCCCAGCCATGGCTACATGGGAAGAACAGGATCTGAACAGACTTCCAGGGCAGAATTCCTAGCAGGGAGGGTCCCAGATCCTTCAATCTACAAGGGACAAAGAAAGCTCCAAAAGTCAGTGTGGGAGGGCTTTCCCAGCTAGACGAGAGGGGAATGGGGTTCCCCCACCACTAGCCCCAGGCAGTGGCACCAGCAGGAGATACGGAGCTACAGTGGCCAAGGAAGAAGCCTGGATCCATTGTCCAAGCAACTCAACTTAAAGGCTCTGGCATAATTGAGCAGCTGATCTGAAACTCAGCCCTCAGTGGTGGCCCTGCCCCCACCCAAAGCAATAGAGGAATTCAGCAGCTGATTTGAATCTCAGCCTTGTTCTGGGAAGAGAAGAAGCGCTAGGATCCTCTTCCTGAAAAAGAATTCAGAAGTCAAGTAACTGGCTGGGAAAATGCCCCAAAAAGGGAAAAAAAAATAAGAACATAGAAGGTTACTTTCTTGGTGAACAGGTGTCTCCTTCCATCCTGTTGGGTGAGGAAGAACAAGGCATATTGTCAGAGGAAATCAAGGTCTCTGCCCCCAGCACTCCCCAAATGAATATGAAATAGGCTCAGGCCATAGAAGAGCTTGAAAAGAATGTCAGCAGCCTGCTAAAAGAGAATAAAACAAATGCTGAGGAAAATACCATTTAAAAAGAGGCTAACTCAATTGGAAAAAGAGGTCCAAAAAGTCAATGAGGAGAAGGAGGTTTTAAAAAGCAGAATTAGCCAAATGGAAAACCTAACTGAACCAAATATTTCTTTAAAAGAGAGAATCGAGTTCAGGGAAGCTAATGACTATGAGATAAACCAAGCAGTTAGAAAACAAAACCAAAAATCTGAAAAAAAAAAATAGAAGATAATGTGAACCGTCTCATAGGAAAAACAAGTGACCTGGAAAATAGATCCAGGAGAGACAATTTAAAAATTATGGGACTACTTGAAAGCCATGATCAAAAAAAGAGCCTAGACATTATCATCCATGAAATTATCAAGGAAAACTGCCCTGATATTCTTGAATCAGAGGGCAAAATAAATATGGAAAGAATCCACCAATCATCTCCTAAAAGAGATCTGAAGAGAGAATCTCCTAGGAATATTGTGGCCAAATTTCAGAGTTCCCAGGTCAAGGAGAAAATACTGTAAGCAGGTAGAAAGAAATTCGAGTACTGTGAAAATATAAGGATAACACAGGATCTGGATGCTTCTACATTAAGTGACTGAAGGTCTTGGAATAGGATATTCCAGAAGGCAAATGAACTGGGATTAAAACCAAGACCTACCCAGAAAAACTGAGTATAATACTTCAAGAGAATAAATGATCTTTCAGTAATATAGAGGACTTTCAAGCATTCATGATGAAAAGACCAGAACTGAACAGAAAATTTGTCTTTCAAACAAAAGAATCAAGAGAAACATGAAAAGGTAAACAGGAACAAAACATCATAAAGGACTTTCTAAAGCTGAATTGTTCACATTCCTACATGGAAAGATAATATTTGTAACTCTTGAGACTTTTCTCAATATTTGGATAGTTGGAGAGATTATATACAAACACACAAACACACACACAAACACGCACATAGACATAGAGTACACGTTGAGTTCAATAGGAAGGGATCATATCTATAAAAAATAAAAGTAAGGGGTGAGAGAAGAATATATAGGGAGGAGAAAGGGAGAAATGGAATGGGGCAGGCTATAACTCATAAAATAGATTAGAAAAATCCTGTTCAACAGAGGAGAAAAGGGAAAAGATGAGAGGGGAAAAGTGAAGCTTACTCTCTTCACATATAGCTTAAGGAGGGAATAACATGCTTACTCAATTTGGTATGAAAATCTATCTTACACTACAAGAAAGTAGGAAAGGAGGGGACAAGTGGGTTGAGGGGGATGATAGAAGGGACGGCAAATGGGAGAAGGAAGTAACTAGAAGTAAAGACTTTTGGGAAGGGACAAAGTCAAATGAGAGAATAAAAAAAGGGGGGACAAGGTAGAATAGAGGTCAATACAGTTAGTATTACACAACGTGATTATTATGGAAGTCTTTTGCAAAATGACACATATATAGCCAGTATTGAAGTGCTTGCCTTCTCAGTGGGGATGGGCAGGGAGGGAAGGAGGGAGAGAAGTTGGAATTCAAAGTATTAGGCACGAATGTTGAGAATTATTATTGCATATAACTGGGAAATAAAAGAAAAACACAGATAATGGGGTATAGAAATTTATCTTGCTTTATTAAAAAGGAGAGAAGATGGGGATAAGGGAAGGATGTGCTGCGATAGGAGGCAGGGTACATTGAGGGAAGGGATAATCAGAATGCTAGGTGTTATGGGGTGGGGGTAGGGGAGAGATGGGGAGAAAAATTCCAAAAAATTTTGTGGAAATGAATGTCGGAATCTAAAAATAAATAAATTAATAAAAAAGAAGTATTTTCTTATATCATTGGTGATGAGGAAGATCAAAATACACAACAAGAAGAAGACAACTAAGTCAAAGATCCTGCACCTACAGCCTCCAAGAAAAATATGAATTGGATTCAGGTCATGGAAGAGCTCAGAAAGAATTTTGAAAAGCAAGTAAGAGAAGTAGAGGAAAAATTGGGAAGAGAATTGAGAGTGATCAAGAAAATCATGAAAAATGAGTAAACAACTTGCTAAAGGAAACCCTCACCCCACAAATGCTGAAGAAAATGAGAGCTTGGAAAGTAGACTCACACAAATGACCAAAGAAGTCCAAAAAGTCAATGAAGAGAATGCCTTAAAAGGCAAAATTGGTGAAATGGGAAAGGAGGTCCAAAAGCTCACAGAAGAAAATAATTTCTTAAAAATTAGAATAGGTAAAAGGGGAGCTAATGATCTTATGAAAAATCAAGAAATTATAAAATAAAATGAAAACAATGGGAAAAAAAAGAATAAAATGTGAAGCATCTCATTGCAAAAATAGGCAACCTGGAAAAATAGATCCAGGAGAGATAATTTAAAAACTATTGGACTGCCTGAAAGCCATGATTAAAAAAAGAGCCTGGACATCATCTTTCAAGAAATTATCAATGAAAATTGCCCTGATACTCTAGAACCAGAGGGTAAAATAGAAATTGAAAGACTCCACCAATTTCCTCAGAAATTTGACAGAGGAAACACTGAGAACTGAATATGAATGCCTAGATAAAAATGAAAACTAAGTGTTGAGAGCTAGGAGAAGATAATGGTAGGGGTAAAATGTAGTGAATCATCTTACATCAAAAAGGTAAGCTTTTAAAATGGAGGGGAAGAAGGGGAAGAAGGAAGGGAATAAGTGAGCCTTCCTTTCATAATATTTAACATCAGGAGGAAATAATTGGATATGGAAGTTTATTGTGCCCTATAGGAAAGAAGGGGCTAAAGGGATAAGACAGGGCAGATAACAGAAGAGACAGCCAATTGGAGGAAGGTATCATAGGAAACAAAAAACTTTGGTAGAGGAACAGGTGAAAGAAGAGAACAGAATAAATGGAGGATGGATGGGATAGAGGGAAATATATTTAGTCTTTCATAAAATAACTCTTACAGAAGTGTTTTGCCTGACCACATATGTATAACATATATGAAATTGCTTGCCTTCTTAATGAAGCTGGATGGGGAGGGGGAGTAGGAGAGACTGTGGAACTCAATCTTTAAAAAATTAATGTTGGATCAGATTCAATCCAGCTCAGACTCTGTCTAGCTGAGATTCTATCAGGCCTGCTTGTGAATACAAGCATTAAAAATGCTTAGGCTCCTTAAGAGTTAACCCTATGTGGTAAATCTTTAATAAGCTTTGTTTTTATTTGACTTCAAAAAAAAGAAAATTAAAAATTGCTTTTACATGCAACTAGAAAAGAAGACATATAGACAATGGGATATAGAAATCTATTTTGTTCTACAGGAAAATAGAAGGGAAAGGGATAAGAGAGGAGGTAAGGGTGATAGAAGGGAGGGTAGATTGGAAGGAAGGGTAATTAGAATACATACTGCCCTGGGGTGGGCAGAGGGGGGAGACGGGGAGAAAATTTAAAATTCAAAATTTTGTGGAAGTGAATGTTGAAACCTGAAAATAAATATTTTTTAAAAATCAGAGAAAAAACACATACCTATTTGTTTGGAGACCGCTAAGGGCCACTTTCCCATAAAGGTGGACATATTCTCTAGCACCAGATGTTTGATATTACATAGAGAACTTCTTATCCGATAAGTTCTGTACTCTTTCATGATCTTCAAAAAAGAACTAATAGATGATTCTCACTTGTTCTCAGTGACAAGAGGAAAGAAATGCAAGTAAATTATTGGTCTGGGGTAGGGGTAAATATACTCTATAGATATTAGCTGAGCACTTTGGACATGCACCCAGAAAAGAACCTAGGAATCACAGAGAGTAGATCCCAAACCCCATCAATTCTTCCAAATCTTTAAAACCATTCTCATTTTCTTTACAACTGGCCATCTTATTTTAAGCCCTGTCACTCAGACTATTGAAGCAGCCTCTGACTGTCAATATCTGCCTCCAGTATCTCCCCAATCCATTCTCTACATTGCTTCCAGAAAAATTGTCCTCAGAAAAGTCTGACCATTTCACTCCACTACTCATAAACCTTCTGTCTCTCCATTTTTTATTAATCAAGCCTTTACATAAACAGATCCATATATCTGGAATGCTTTACCTCCTCAATTGTGACATTTAGAATTCAAGTCTGACTTTCTTCTTTGACTTCATACCAAATTAGATGTCTTATCATTTTAGGGTAATTCTACAAGCTGTTGTCATCTAGTTCTAGCCAAGTGCCTTTTGCATTTGTTTGCCTGTGCCAAGACAGGAAAAAAGGAAAAAAAAAAAAACAACAAAGAAAATCTTCCATGATTAATTGTTCTTGCCCAGTAGATAGTGCTGTTCTTAGAATTAGGGAAATGATAGCAGTTAAAACCCTGATTTTGACATACAATAGTTATGTGCCAGTAAGTAAAATTACAACCTCTGTGAGGTTCCAGTTACTCATTTACAAACTGGAGAGGAAATAACTATATCATTTCATTTCACAAATTCTTCCAAACCATAGACAAGACAATGTATGTGTATGTACAGTCTACAAACTGTAAAGTGTTTTATAAATGTATTTGATGAGTAATTATGACTCAATCATGATATAGCACCTTTTCTGAAAATAATTAAGTTAATATCCGTCCCAAAGTCAATGAAGAACTCCAGGATTGAGAAATGATTAGGGTACAATATATACCATTGCACAAAATATATATCGGAAAATGGATGCCATGTGAGTGTTATATAATTAGAAAAGAAGCTGTGTTGGCAGTACCATAACCAAAAAGAGTACCTAATTATCATGTTGTACTTCATTGTTATTCATGCATTGTCAAAATAACTAGATGATAATTTCTTACACATTGATCAGAACTCTAAAGGAGGATTTAGAGAGTACAGGCAAGCATCCCATGATGAGCTGGCATATATAAGCAGCATTTATGTATGTATTATGTTCCAGGCATTTCACTACTTTAAAAATATTATCTTTCTGGATCTTCACAAACACCCTGGCAAGTAGGTTCTATTACATCTCAATTTGATAGTTGAGGGAACTGAGGTAAACAGAGGTCAAGTGATTCAACTGGGGTAAGGTTATAAGTATGTGAAACTAGAGTTGAATTCAGGTTTTTCTGACTTCTGGTTGAGTTTTGTATTAAATGTATTATTAAGCTGCCCTATCGAGTATGAAGGAGTGATGCTTTTCATCACTGGAAGGATTCTGTATGCTAATAAGAAATCCAGAGAAGCATCAATGATCCTTCTTTAACAATAATAATAATTCTTTCGTTGTCAAAATTTGTCATCGTTCAGTTTTTTCTTTTTATAAATTAAATTATACCATTTATTTTCAGTATTTAACAACCTCTTAAATATACCTTAGATTTTTTTCCCATCATTCCCCCTTATTCCCCTCTCCCTGCTCACTCCCTCCATGAGACTGCATATAGTCTAATATAGGTTCCACATATACATTCCTGTTAAATATGTGTTGCATAGAAGATTTAAAATAAATGAGAGAAGTCACGAAACAAAACAAAACATAGTCAAAAGAAAATGGTATCTCTCTTTTTTTATGTTTTTATTTTTTAATTTATTTATTTGACTTTTAACATTCATTTTCACATAATTTTGGGTTCCAAATTTTCTCCCCATTTGTCCCCGCCCCCACCCCAAAACACTGTGCATTCTAATAACCCCTATCACCAATCTGCCCTCTCTTCCATCATCTCTCCCTTCCCTTGCCCCTATCTTCTCTTTTGTCCTGTAGGGCCAGATAACTTTCTATACCCCATTACCTGTATTTCTTATTTCCTAGTTGCAAGAACAATACTCAACAGTTGTTCCTAAAACTTTGAGTTCCAACTTCTTTGCAACCCTCCCTCCCCACACATTCCCTTTGGGACGGCAAGCAATTCAATGTAGGCCATATCTGTGTAGTTTTGCAAATGACTTCCATAATAGTCATGTTGTGTACTACCTATATTTCCCTCCATCCTATCCTGCCCCCCATTGCTTCTATTCCCTCTTTTGATCCTGTCCCTCCCTAAGAGTGTTGACTTCAAATTGCTCCCTCCTCCCATTGCCCTCCCTTCCATCGTCCCCCCAACCCTGCTTATGCCCTTTATCCGCACTTTCCTGTATTGTAAGACAGGTTTTCATACCAAAATGAGTGTGCATTTTATTCCTTCCTTTAGTGGAAGGTGATGAGAGTAAACTTCATGTTTTTCTCTCACCTCCTCTCTTTTTCCCTCCACTAAAAAGTCTTTTGCTTGCCTCTTTTATGAGAGATAATTTTCCCCATTCCATTTCTCCCTTTCTCCTCCCAATACATCTCTCTCACCTCTTAATTTCATTTTTTAAGATATGATCCCATCCTATTCAGTTTACTCTGTGCTCTTTCTCTCTGTGTGTGCATGTATCTGTGTGTGTGTGCATGTGTGTATATAATCCCACCAACTACCCAGATACTGAAAAGTTTCAAGAGTTACAATATTGTCTTTCCATGTAGGAATGTAAACAGTCCAAATTTAGTAAGTACCTTATCACTTCTCTTTGCTGTTTACCTTTCATGCTTCTCTTCATTCTTGTGTTTGAAGGTCGAATTTTCTTTTCAGCTCTGGTCTTTTCATCAAGAATGCTTGAAAGTCCTCTATTTCATTGAAAAACCATTTTTACCCCTGAAATATTATGCTCAGGTTTGCTGGGTAGGTGATTCTTGGTTTTAGTCCTAGTTCCTTTGACTTCTGGAATATCCTGTTCCATGCCCTTCGATCCCTTAATATAGAAGCTGCTAGATCTTGTGTTATCCTCATTATATTTCCACAGTACTTGAATTGTTTCTTTCTACCTGCTTGCAATATTTTCTTCTTGACCAGGGAACTCTGGAATTTGGCCGCAATGTTCCTAGGAGTTTCTCTTTTTGGATGTCTTTCAGGCAGTGATCAGTGTATTCCTTGGATACTTATTTTGCCCTCTGGTTCTAGAATGTCAGGGCAGTTTTCCTTGATAATTTCGTGAAAGATGATGTCTAGGTTCTTTTTTTTTGATCATGGCTTTCAGGTAGCCCCATAATTTTTAAATTGTCTCTCCTGGATCTATTTTCCAGGTCAGTTGTTTTTCCAATGAGATATTTCACATTATCTTCCAGTTTTTCATTCTTTCGGTTTTGTTTTGTGATTTCTTGGTTTTTCATAAAGTCATTACCCTCCATCTGTTCCATTCTAATTTTGAAAACTATTTTCTTCAGTGAGCTTCTGAACCCTCATTTCCATTTGGCTAATCCTGCTTTGTAAAGCATTCTTCTCCTCACTGGCTTTTTGAACCTCTTTTGCCAATTGAGTTAACCTATTTTTCAAGGTGTTGTTTTCTTCAGCATATTTTTAGGTCTCCTTTAGCAAGGTGTTGACCTGCTTCTCATGCTTTTCTTGCATCTCTCTCATTTCTCTTCCCACTTTTTCCTCTACCTCTCTAACTTGATTTTCAAAATCCTTTTTGAGCTCTACCATGGCCTGAGCCCATTGAATACTATTCTGGATGTTTGGGATGTAGAAGCCTTGACTTCTGTGTCTTTCCCTGATGGTAAACCTTGTTCTTCCTCATTTGAAAGGATGGGAGGAGATATCTGTTCACCAAGAAAGTAACCTTGTATGGTCTTATTTTTTTCCCCCTTTTCTGGACATTTTCCCAGCCAGTGACTTGACTGTATCCTCTCCACACCGACCTCCAGTTCTGCCCAGCCAGCACTTGGGGTCTGAGATTCAAATGCTGCTTCCCAGCCTCAGGGCTTTCAGCAGGGGTGGGGCTGCTATTCAGTGTGAGATTAAGCTCAGGTGCTCAGTTCCCTCAGGGGGTTTATGTGGAGAGCTTCAACAATGGATTTGAGCTCCTGCCTGCTTTGGGAGCCCCTGTCTGTTGCTGTGTCTGCTGCTGCTTCCCGTGGGGGCCTGAGTTATGGAGACACCCTGCTCCCCTCTCAGTGAGCCAAAAAGTCTCTCTCACTGACCTTTAGAGCCCGTGGGTGGAGGAACCTGTGCGGCTGCTGGAGATTCTGTCCCTGAAGCCTGCTTGGATCTGCTCCTCTTGGTTCTGCTTGGCCAATGCAGGGCTGGGCTCTGCTCCATGTCCCATGCATGACGGACCTTTCATGGCAGTTTTTCAGGTCCCTCTGGAACGGAAATTTCCTCCACTTTTTCTGTGGCTTCTGCTGCTCCAGAATTTGTTGGGAGTTCTTCTTTACAGGTATTTTATGGGCTGTGGGTTTGGAGGTAGCATGTGTGTACCTTTCTACTCCGCTATCTTGGCTCCTCCCCCCAGAAAATGGTCTCTTCCTATCTGTGATCCAGTTTTAAAGTCCATGTATCAATGAAGTACTAAGTCTATCAGAAAACTTACTCACACACTGTGGTTGTTGCTGTGTACAAAGTTCTCCTGGTTCTGCTCCTTTTACTCAGCATCAGTTCATATAAGTCTTCCCAGGCCTCTTTGAATGCTTGCAGTTCATTGTTCCTCATAGTACAATAGTATTCCATTGCATTCTTATATCACAACTTGTTCAGCCATTCCCCAGTTGATGGGCTTCCCCTCAGTTTCTAGGTTTTTGGCCACCACAAAGAGAGCTGCTATATGTAATTTTGTACATATGGGACCCTTTTGCAATTCTATGATCTCTTTGGGTTAGAGGATCAGAAGTGATATTGCTGCGTCAAAGGATATGCAAATTTCTGTAGCCCTTTGGGTATGGTTGCAAATTGCTCTTCATAATGATGGGATCAGCTCACAGTTCCACCAACAATGAATTAGAGGGGGAGCCAAGATGGCGAAGTAGAAAGATGCACATACACATAGCTCTGAGCCCACAAACCACAGAGCAGCTAGAGGGGACCAAGCCAGGGCGAATTCTGCACCCAGAGACCACGGAGCATTGGAGCGAGGGAGATTTCTGCTCTGGAGAGACCTGCAAACCTCTCGCAGGGGGTCCTTTACGCCGTGGACTGGGTGCCGGGACGGGGAACAGAGTGCAGCCCCACCGCGGCCACGACACCGAGGGGAAGAGATCCGAGAGGGCTATGGGGACAGGATCTCCAGCGGCCACGCAGGTCCCCCCACCCACAGAGGGACTTGCAAACCTCTCACAAAAGGTCCGTTGCACTGCAGACGCGGAGCCCAGCCTGGACCTGCGGCAGCCTGTGGCGGCGGCGGCAGCAGTCGCAGCTCCGAGAGACACAGATCTGGGAGGGCTCCAGAAACGGGATCTTCAGCGGCGGCACAAGCCCCCCACCAACAGGTGACTGACGGGGGTAGGTGAGAGAGTCTCTTTAGAGGGTTGAGAGGGGAGTGGGGTGCTCCCATGGCTCGGGCCCCCCCAGGAGATGGAAGCTGAGAGGCGGCTGGAGACAGGGGGTCCCCAAGCGGGTGGGAGCCTGGATCCATTGTGGAAGGTCTGAGCATAAATCCCCTGAGGGAATGGAGCCAGAGAGGCGGCCCTGCCCCTGACCTCAGCACCTGACCTTAATTTAACACTGAATAGCAGCCCTGCCCCCACCAAAAACTCTAAGGCGGGAAGCAGCATTTGAATCTCAGTCCCCAAACGCTGGCTGGGAGGACCAGGAGGCGAGGTGGGTGTGAGGAGAACATTCAGAGGTCAGGCCACTGGTTGGAGAAAATGCTAAGGAAAGGGAAAAGAAATAAAACTATTGAAGGGTACTTTATTGGAGAAAAGACACTTCCTCCCTTCCTTTCTGATGGGGAGGAACAATGCTTGCCATCAGGGAAAGACACAGAAATCGAGGATTCTGTGTCCCAGCCCACCCAATGGGCTCGGGCCATGGAAGAGCTCAAGAGGAATTTTGAAAATCAAGTTAGAGAGGTGGAGGAAAGACTGGGAAGGGAAATGAGAGGGATGAGGAAGAAGCATGAAAAGCAGATCAGCTCCCTGCTAAAGGAGAACCAAAAAAATCTTGAAGAAATTGGCACCTTGAGAACTAGCCTAACTCAGCTGGCAAGGGAGGTGCAAGGGGCCAATGAGGAGAAGAATGCTTTCAAAAGCAGAATTAACCAAATGGAAAAGGAGATTCAAAAGCTCACTGAAGAAAATAGATCTTTCAAATATGGAATGGTACGGATGGACGCTAAGGACTTTATGAGAAAGACAGATATCTCAGAACATACCGCGCAGATTCGAAAAATGGAAGATAATGTGAAATATCTTATTGGAAAAACAACTGACCTGGAAAATAGAATCAGGAGAGACAATGTAAAAATTCTGGGTCTACCTGAAAACCATGATCAAAAGAAGAGCCTAGACATCATCTTCCATGAAATTATCAAGGAAAACTGCCCTGAGATTCTAGAACCAGAAGGCAAAATAAATATTCAAGGAATCCGCAGAACACTGCATGAAAGAGATCCAAAAAGAGAAACTCCTAGGAGCATTGTGGCCAAAATCCAGAATTCCCAGGTGAAAGAGAAAATATTGCAAGCAGCTAGAAAGAAACAATTCAAGTATTGTGGAAATACAATCAGGATAGCACAAGATCTGGCACCCTCTACATTGAGGGATCGAAGGGAATGGAATAGGATATTCCAGAAGTCAAAGGAACTAGGACTGAAGCCAAGAATCACCTACCCAGCAAAACTGAGTATAATACTTCAGGAGAAAAAATGGTCTTTCAATGAAATAGAGGACTTTCAAATTTTCCTGATGAAAAGACCAGAGCTGGAAAGAAAATTTGACTTTCTAACACAAGAATGAAGAGAACCATGAAAAGGTGAACAGCAAAGAGAAGTCCTAAGGGACTTACTAAAGTTGAACTGTTTATATTCCTACATGGAAAGACAATATTTGTAACTCTTAAAACATTTCAGTATCTGGGTACTGGGTGGGAGTACACACACACACATGCACACATGCACACACACATAGAGACAGAGTGCACAGAGTGAATTGAAGAGGATGGGATCATATCTTATAAAAAAAATGAAATCAAGCAGTGAGAGAGAAATACTGGGAGGAGAAAGGGAGAAGTTATATGGGGCAAATTATCTCTCATAAAAGAGGCAAGCAAAAGACTTATTAGTGGTGAGATAAAGAGGGGAGGCAAGAGAAAAACATGAGGTCTACTCTCATCACATTCCACTAAAGGAAAGAACATAATGCACACTCCTTTTGATAGGAAAACCTATCTCATAATACAGGAGAGGGGGGACAGGGGCACAAGCAGGGTGGGGGGGAGGATGGAGGGGAGGGCATGGGGAGGAGAATGCAATACGAGGTCGACACTCATGGGGAGGGAAAGGACCATAAGAAAATAGAAGTAAAAGGGGACAGGATAGGATGGAGGGAAATATAGTTAGTCCTATACAACACAACTAGTAGGGAAATCATTTGCAAAACTAAACAGATATGGCCTATATTGAATTGCCTGTCTTCCAAGGGGAAGGGGTGGAGAGGGAGGGAGCTAAAGAAGTTGGGACTCAAAGTGTTAGGACCAAATGTAATGTTCTTACCACTGGGTAACAAGAAATACAGGTTAAGGGGTCAAGAAAGCTATCTGGCCCTACAGGACAAAAGAGAAGGTGGACACAAGGGCAGGGAGGGAGGATAGAGGAGAGAGCAGATAGGTCACAGGGGCAATCAGAAAGCTCGGGTTTGGGGGTGGGGAGGGGCTAAAAGGGGAGAAAATTTGTAACCCAAAATTGTGTGAAAATAAATGTTAAAAGTTAAATAAAAAAACAAACAAACAAAAAAAAACCCAATGAATTAGAGGTCCAACTCTCCCACATCTTCTCCAATATTTATCATCTTCCTGTTTGGTTACATTAGCCAGTCTGATGGGTGTGATGTGGAATCTCAAAGTTGTTTTGATTTGCATGTCTCTAGTCAATAGTGATTTAGATCATCTTTTCATGTGATTATAGACAGCTTTGATTTCTTCCTCTGAAAACTCTCTGTTCATATCCTTTGACCATTTATCACGTGGCGAATGAATTGTATTTTTGAACATTTGACTCAGTTCTCTACATATTTTAGAAACAAGGCCTTTATCACAGATAATTAGTTGCAAAAATTCTTTCCTAGTTTTCTGTCTCCCTGAAAATTTTGGTTGCTTTCAGTTTGTTTGTGCAAAATTTTTCAGTTTAATGTAATCAAAATTATACATTTTGCTCTTCATAGTATTCTACATCTCTTCTTTATCATAACTTTCTTCATTCTCCATAAATCTGACAAGTACACTATTCCCTGCTCCCCTAACTTTTTTGTAGTATCAATCTTTACACCTAGATCATGTATCCATTTTGATTTTATTCTCTTGTATAGTGTCAGGTATTGATCTAAACCCAGTTTCCACCACAATGTTATCCAGTTTTCCCAGCAATTTTTGTCAAACAATGATTTCTTATCCCAGACGCTGGGTACCTTGGGCTTTTCAAATGGTAGATTGCTATATTCATTGACTACTGTATCTTGAGTAACTAATCTAACCCCCTAGTCTACTCCTCTGTTTCTTAGCCAATACCAAGTGGTTTTGATGATTGCTGCTTTATATACAATTTGAGATCTGGTAGGAGTAGGCCACCTTCCATAGCATTTCTTTTCATTAGTTCTCCTGATACTCTGGAAGTTTAATTCTTCCAGATGAATTTTGATATTAGTTTATTGTAGTTCTGGAACATAATTCTCGAGTAGTGTGATTGGTATGGCACTGAATAAATAAACTCATTTAGGTTTAATTGTCATTTTTATTATATCAGCTTGGGTCTATCATGAGCAACTGATATTTTTTCACTTACTAATATCTGACTTTATTTGTGTGAAAAGCGTTTTGTAATTGTGTTCATATGGTCCCTGGGTTTGTTTTTGCAGGTAGACTCCCAGATATTTTACAATGTCTCCTGAAACTTTAAATGGAATTTCTTTTTCTATCTCTTGAGGTTGGGCTTTGTTAGCAACATATAGAAATGCAGAAGACTTATCTGGGTTTATTTTGTAACCTGCAACTTTGTCAAAGTTATTTAGTATTTCAAATACTTTTTTACTTGATTCTTTGGGATTCTCTAAGTATATCATCATATGCAAGGAGTGAAAACTTAGTTTCTTCTTTGCTTATTCTGATTCCTTCATTTTCTTTTGCTTGTCTTATTGTTACAGCTGGCATTTCTAACACCATATTGAATAACATTGCTGATAATGGATATTCTTGTTTCACCCCTGATCTTATTGGAAATGCATCTAGCTAATCCACATTGCATATAATACTTCCTGATGGCTTTAGGTGGATACTGCTTATTTCTTAATGGAATGTTCCATTTATTCCTATGCTCTCCCATGTTTTCAATAGAAATGGATGTTGCATTTTGTCAAAAGATTTTTCTGCATCTATTGAGAGAATCATGTGGCTGTTGTTAATTTAGTTGCTGATATGTTCAATAATACTAACAGTTTTCCTAATATTGAACAAGTCCTACATTCCTGGTTCTACATCTCTTATTTGATCATAAATTTCTCCATTCTCCATAAATCTAACAAATACACTATTCTTTGCTCCCCTAATTTTTTAGAGTATTTAAATAATCTAAATGTATCTATATAATGTATCCATGTGGCTTTTATTCTTGTGCTACAGTAGCTTTAAATGAGATTTCTCTTCATATTTCCTGCTGTTAGGCTTTGTTAGTAGTATATGGAAATGCAGATTTATGTGGGTTTATTTTGTAACCTGCCACTTTGCCAAAGTTGTTTATTATTTCAAATAGTTTTTTACTTGAATCTCTGGGATTCTCTAAGTATATCATCATATAATCTGCAAAGAGTGATAACTTTATTTCTTCTTTGTCTGTTCTAAATCCTTCAATTTCTTTTTCTTCTCATTGCTACAACTAGCATTTCTAATACCATGTTGAATAACAGTGGTGATAATGGACATCCTTGCTTTACCCCTGATGCTACTGGATATGCATGTAGCTTTTCCCCATTGCATATATTGCTTGCTGATGGTTTTAGGAAGATACTTCTTATTATTTTATGGAAAGTTCCATTTATGCTTATACTTTCCAGTGTCTTCAATAGGAATGGGTGTTGTATTTGGTCAACAGCTTTTTCTGCATCTATTGAGATAATTATGTGGTTTCTGTTAGTTTTGTTTTTGATATGATCAGTAATGCTAATAGTTTTTTCTAATATTGAACCAGCTCTGCATTCCTGGTATAAATACTACCTGAACATAACTCATTATTCTCATGATAATTTTCTGTCATCTTTATGCTAATATCTTATTTAAAACTTTTACATCTATATTCATCAGAGAAATTGGTCTACACTTTTGTTTCTGTTTTGTCTCTTTCTGGTTTAAGTATCAGAACCATATTTATATCATAAAAGAATTTGGTAGGACTCCCTCTCCAGCAATTTCCCCAAATAATTCATATAATTTTGGAACTAACTCTTTTGTTAAATGTTGGATACTGTTCATTTGTAAATCCATCTGGCCCTGGAGATTTTTTCCTAGGGACTTTATTAATGACTTGTTCAATTTGTTTTCCTGAGATGGGTTTATGTAAATATTCAACTTCCTCTTCTGCTATTACGGGCAAGTTATCTCTTTTTCATATAATCATCCATCTCATTTAGATTGTCAAATTTATGGGCAGACAGTTAGGCAAAGTAATTTCTAACTACTGTTTTAATTTCCTCCTCATTGGAGGTTAGTTCACCCTTTTCATTTTTGATACTGGTAGTTTGGTTTTCTTCTTTGCTTTATTTAATCAATTTGAACATAGGTTTATCAATTTTAGTGTTTTTTTTTTCATAAAACCAACTCTTAGTTTTATTTATTAGTTCAATACATTTCTTAATTTCAATTTTATTAATCCCTCCTTTGGTTTTCAGTATTTATAATTTGGTATTTACGTTGGAATTTTCAATTTTTTCCTTTTCTAGCTTTCTTAACTGCATGCCCAATTCATTGTTCTCCTCTTTCTCTGTTTTATTCATGTAGACTTTCCAAGATATAAAATTTCCCCTAAGAACTTTTTTTTTGAAGTAGACCATAAGATTTCTTAGTTTGTCTCTTTATTGTCATCCTCTTGAATGAAGTTGTTGATTGTTTTTATAATTTGTTGTTTAACCCACTCATTTTTTAGGATTAGATTGTATAGTTTCCAATTCTTTTTTTTTTATCTATCTTTCCATGGCCTTTGATTACCTATAATTTGTATTGCATTATGACCTGAGAAGAATTCATTCACTATCTCTGCCTTTCTACACTGAATTATCAGGTTTTTATGGCCTAGTACATGGTCAATTTTTGTATATGTTCCACATACTGCTGTGAAAAAGGTAGATTCCTTTCTATCCCTATTCAATTTTCTCCAGAGACATATTGTATCTACCTAATCCAGTGTTTGATTCAATTCCTTAACTTCTTTCTTCTTTATTTTGAGTTTTGATTTATCAAGTTCAGAGAGGGGGAGGTTGAGATCCCCAGCTCGTGTAAATTTGCTGTCTATTTCTTCCTGTAAATAACTCCCTTAACTTCTTGTCTAAGAAATTGGATACTATGCCACTTGGAGCACATATGTTTAGTAATGAATTTGCTTCACTGTCTATGATGCATCTTAGCAGGATATAGTTTCCTTCATTATATCTTTTGATTAGATCTGTTTCTGCTTTTGCTTTGTCTGAGACTAGGTTTGCTACCCCTGTATTTTTTACATCAGTTGAAGCAAAGAATATTCTGTTCCAATCTTTTACCTTTTTACTGTGTGCATGCCCTCATTTCAAATGTGTTTCCTGTAAACAAGATATTGTTGGATTATGGTTTTTAATCCATTCTGTTATCCATCTCCATTTTATGGGAGAGTCCATCCCATTCACATTCACAGTTGTGATTACTATCTTTGTCATTCCCTCCATCACCTTTCCCCCATTTATGTTTCTAGTTCTCCCTTCCCATCCACAATAGAATTTTAATATTTGACCTCTTCCCCCCTCAGTCTTCCCTCTCCTTCTTTCAGTCCCTATCCCTTTTAATTCCCTTTTACCTTACTACTTTTTCCCCCCTTTCAGCCTTCCCTCCCTTTTCTTTCCCCTTTCCCTTCCTACTGCCTATAGAGCTAGTTGTATTTCTATACTTAACTGAGTTTGTTGTTCCCTCCTTGAACACAATCAGATGAGATTAACTCCTAAACAGTGTTCATCTCCCTCCCTTCTTTCCCTCTACTGCCATGTAAATTTGCATCTTCCTGTGATGTTATTTACCATTTTCTGACTCCTTTTCATAATCTCCATTACAATCCCTTCACACTCTTAAATCACATTTTTTCATGACATAATTTACTTTATACTGCCTTCTCTATCTATCTATCTATCTATCTATCTATCTATCTATCTATCTATCTATCTATCTATCTATATCCTTTTTATATATCATAGTAAATATACAATTCTAAAGATTAAGAAGTATCATCTTCTCTAATAGGGATGTAAACAGTTTGCCCATATTGAAAAAGAAGTTTGTTTTTTCCCCCTTTTACCTTTTTATGCCTCTCTTGAGACCTGCATTTGAAGACTGAATTTTCTATTGAGTGGTGGCCTTTTCATCAGAAAGGTCTGGAAATCCTCTATGTCATTGAATGTCCATCTCCTGTGAAATATTATGCTCAGCTTTGTTGGGTAACTGATCCTTGATTGTAGTCCCAGCTCCTTTGCCTTATGGAATATCGCATTCCATTTCCTTCTATCTCTTAATGTAGAAGGTACCAGGTCCTGTGTGATCCTGACTGTAGCTCCTTGATACATGAATGGTTTCTTTCTGGTTGCCTGCAGTATTTTCGCTTTCACTTCATAGTTCTGAAATTTGGCAACAATATTTGAGTTTGGGTTCCCTTTCAGAAGGTGAACACTGGATTCTTTAGATTACTATTTTCCTCTCTGAAAGTAGGATTTCTGCACAATTTTCCTTGATGATTTCTTGGATGATTTTTTCTGGCTCTTTTTGCATCATGACTTTCTGGTAGACCAATAATCCTTAGATGGTCTCTCCTGGACCTATTTTCCAAGTCAGTTTTTTTTCAATTAGATATTTTACATTTATTCAATCTTATCATTTTTTAAAATTCTGTTTGATTCTTGATGTCTCAAAAAGTCATTAGCTTCTACTTGCCCCATTTTAAATTTGACCAAATTGTTTTCTTCAGTTAACTTTTGCATCTCCTTTTCCATCTGTCCAATTGTTCCTTTTAAGCAGTTATTTTCTCTAGTTAGATTTTGTCTGACCTTTTCCTTTTGTCCAGTTTTCCTTTTAAATACTTCTGTGATTTCTTTTTTCATATTTTTAAAGGCATTGGTCAGTTTTTCTTCTATTTCTCTACTTTGACTTTTAAAATCCTTCCTAACCTCTTCCAAGAAGGCTCTTTCTGCTTCTTATCAGTTCACTTTCCCTTCTGAAGTTTAAGATGAGAGTATAGTCTCAATGCTGACCTTTTTGGTATTTGTGTTTTGGTCCTTGTCCCCATAGAAAGATTCTTGGTCTTTTCTTTTCTGCTCTGCTTCTTACTCATGATAATCATCCTTTTTCTGGCTTTTAAAGTAGATCTCTGCATCTGGAATAAAAGGGGCTCTATCCCACAGTTCTTCTGTATAAAACTTAAGGCTTTGTGTGTTGTCACCTCTGGTTATTTCAGTTAGAAGCCAAAATGCCACAGCTTTCTTGGTGTGGTGTTGGAAAGCAGAGGTCAGGTGAAGTCTTTTTGGGTTTCCCCACAGTTACCCTGGAGTTAGCTGGTTAAGTATGGTGGTGGGTTGGTCTGGCCACAGAAGGTCTCCTCTGCTGAGCTATAGCATAGGCAAGCTCAGAGCTTGGTGATCCTATCTGTGTTAGTGTCTTCCCAATTACCCTGGAGTGCTGAGGTATGCCTGGGGTCCTGGTGTTGGCATTGTGGGTTTCACACCTCTTGGCCTCAGGATCTTCTCCTGGTTTGCTGAGGTGGGTCTAGTTCTACACTGCTTCCCTTCAGCTACAGCAAGTGGGACCCCTTTTGTGATTTTCCTAGCCTCACGGGCTAAGAGATTGTTTACTCCTTCTGCTTCTCCCACTGCTCCAGGGTTTTTCCGGGGGAGACATTCTCTGGGCTCATCAAGGTCAACTAGGGTAGGGAGACAGCAATTACCAATCACTCCACCATCTTGGCTCCCCAGCCCTCATGTTTAGCACAGTTCCTCACACATAGTAAATGCTCAATAAATACATATTGATTGATTGAATTGCATTTCTTTCAGAATGCCACTACCAATGAAATAATTTTGGTTGAAAACTAAGCATAAAATAAAGAGAGGTCTGGTATAAACTCTGCATTTCCCATAGCCACACTTGTTTACCTAAATAATCTTCACTTCAAATAAGTCTCAGCCTTGAGGGTACAAGTGAATAACACTTTGATTGTTATGAGCTTTTTGTGCAGAGAAGTGCAGACAGTTACTTTCCATTACTGACCAAGAGCCTTCTCACTAAAAGACTATATAATCCCAATTCCTAATGATAGTCAAAGTTAGATACAAATATCAGATGATGGGTTAATCCCCCTTCATGACCAACATGAGCAAATTACATTTGATAAATGATAATGAATCAATGCAGACTGCTTATTGTTCTCTGGTACTTAGAAAAGGCAAATTATCTTCAAGAGTTATTACAAATTCATACATAAAATACTGAAAGCAGTGGATGGGGGTGGGGAGTTTTAGAGTTTAGAAGATTTACGTTGAAATGGGAATAATTCTTTCTTGAGAAATTCCCTGGTATCAGTGAAGTGACCAGTCTGATCCAAGCATCACAACCAAACATATAGCTGCCAATCTAGTTGTTTTTTTTTTTTTTAATCATAAGTAACATGGTAATAATACCTGGCATGTATATAGAGGTTAAGATTTTAAAGAAAGATCTTTAAAAGTGTTATAGACCTCAAGTAATAAAAACTTTAGGATATAAAAGGGAATAGAAACTTTGGGATCTGAAATGAATACCAGTGCATTTTCCTCAAATTTATTGCTATCTGGTCTTTAGTCTTGAAAGGAGTTCCACCCAGGTCTTTGTTAGCATAACAGATGGAGAGAGAAGATAAACTCCTAAGCCCAATACTTGTCCTGCATGAAATATAAGGTAGAATATGAATATGATTTCTCAGTAGTTATTAGCAGAGTGTATGGGAAAACAGAGAGTAGACAAAGGTGCTGACTGGATTTGTAATGTGCTAGAGACAGGCCAAAGTGGTAGAATGATAGAAAATTCCCAGGAATTTAGGCAACACTCAATGGGGCAAGCTATACGTAAAGATGACTACACTAAGTGCAGTTCAGTCCACAGCTTCTTTCTCTGGTTCCCCAGAGCATTTTACCAGAAAAATTCCCTCTTTCAGCTCTTCAGTCATCATATTTCCCAATCAATTTTGACTTATAGGAAAGAAAATAGGAGAAAAAATCAGTCTTGATGATAATGTTATTATGTCTTGCTATAGGAAGTATTATATGCTTTTTTGCATATCATTTGTTAATATAGTAATGTGTGAATTATTTAGGAAAAGAAAACAATCATACATTTTCATTTTTTGCTAGCAATAGCTATGCACATGTGAATTCTGCTAACTCTAGGCTGACTTAGAAATCGTACATTTGTCAAATGAAACTAAAACAAACTGGTTTCCCCACCTTAATTGGTTCTATTAATTCAGTTCTAGTATCTATACCATGTCATTATTTCATTGCTCTCTTTTCTTACATTTTATTTTTCATTGTATGGTTTTAAAATATGGTTATTGCTACAAGGGATGCACAAAAGTGGCTATTAAAGATCAGATTTGAAGGACTGATGGAAATATTGAAGCAAGTGTTGGTGGCAGAAGTGAAGTGTTTCAAGAATCCTTTAATCTAACATTGAAACAGTATCATTGCCACTGAAGTATAAATGGAATTGTATTCAAAAATGACAACAATTCCAAACTGGCAATTACTTGAATATAGCCTATTTAAAGCTCACAAAACAAAGAAAGACAATTCAGAGGGAACTGGAAGTTAGAAATGTTGTTATTGATTGTTCAACATTGTAGCTGGCTTTTTGAAATTGTGAGAATAGAAAGACAATAACAAAGATATTAGTATTTAGGAAGATTAAATTCTAGTGATGAAGAACATAAGAAGACTGGAGTACTGAAGTGTTGAAAAATGTACAGGTATAAATTGACAATCTTGTTATCGACTATCCAGTTCTAGTTTACAGATCTAGGACAAACTGAGAAGTCCTGTTTCTGGTTAGACCCCTAAGTCTCAGGTGTTAGATATAATACCAACAGAAGACCAAGTAGCTTAGACCCACTGAGAAGGTAAGTAATTCAATACAGGCTATCCTTGTATAATTAAGGAAAAGACTTTCATAATAGTCATGGTGTAAAAGACTAACCATATTCCCCTCCATCATATCCTGCCTCTCCCATTAATTCCATTCTGTCTTTGACCTTATCAGTCCCCAGAAGTGTTTACTTCTATTTACTCCCTCCTCCCCTTTGCCCTCCATTCTATCATTGCCTCCACAATCCACTTATCCCCTTCTCGCCTACTTTCCTGAATTGTAAGATAGATTTTCATACCAAATTGCATGTGCATGTTACTGCCTTCATAAGCCAAATGTGATGAAAGTAAGCTTCACTTTTTCCCTCTTATATCTCCTCTTTTCTGCTCCATTGAGAAAGCTAAATCTTGCCTCTTTTATGAGAGATAATTTGCCCCATTTCATTTCTCCCATTCTCCTCCCAATATATTCCTCTCTCGTCCCTTAATTTTATGTTTTTAAATATCATGCCTTTCTATTCAACTCACTCTGTGCTCTCTGTGAATATATATATGTGTGTGTGTGTGTGTGTGTGTGTGTGTGTATGTATGTATGTATGTATGTATGATCCCTCCAACTACCCAAATTCTGAGAAAAATCTCAAGAGATGCAAATATCATCTTTTCATGTAAGAAGGTAAACAGTTCAGCTTTAATAAGTCTCTTATTATTTTTCTTTCCTGTTTAGTTTCCATGCTTCTCTTGATTCAGTACTGAAATTGTTTCTTTTTGGCTGCTTGCAGTATTTTGTCCTTGACCTGGGAACTCCATAATTAAGCTTTAATGTTCCTGGGAGACTTTCTTTTCAAAAGTTTTTTAGGAGATGGTTGGTGGATTCTTTCAATATTTATTCTACCTTCTGGTTCCAGAATATCAGGGCAATTTTCCTTGATAATTTCATGAAAGATGATATCCAGGCTCTTTTTTTGTTCATGGCTTTCAGGTAGTCCCAAAAATTTTAAATTGTCTCTCCTGGATCTATTTTCCAGGTCACTTGTTTTTCCCATGAAATATTTCACATTGTCATCCATTTTTTCATTCTTTTGGCTTTGTTTTGTAATTTTTTGGTTTCTTGTAAAGTCATTAGCTTCCATCTGTTCCATTCCAACTTTTAAAGAACTATTTTCTTCAGTGAGCTTTTGAACCTCCTTTTCCATTTGGTTAATTCTGCTTCTTAAAGCATTCTTCTCCTCACTGGCTTTTTGGACCTCCTTTGCCAATTAAGTTAGTCTATTTTTAAAGGTGTTATTTTCTTCAGCATTTTGACTCATTTCCATGATTTTCTTACATAGCTCTCATTTGTCATCCTAATTTTTCCTTCACCTCTCTTACTTGATTTTCAAAATCTTTTTTGAGCCCTTCCATGACTTGAGAATATTACATATTTCTTTGGGAGTTTTGGATGTGGAAGTCTTGATTTTCATATGTTCCTTTGATTATATGCTTTGTTCTTCCTCATCTGAAAGGGTGGGAGAATATACCTGTTCACCAATAATATAACCTTCTATATTCTTATTATTCTCCTTTTTTGGGGCATTTTCCCAGTCTGTTACTTGACTTTTGAGTCCTTTGTCAAATGGAGAGTGTAATCTAGGGATCTGTAATTTCTCAGTTGCTCCAAGGTGACCCAATCAGGGCAGAGGAGGTTACTCCCCTCCTGGCCTGTGCTCTGGTCTTCAAAAATAAGACAAGCTTTTCTGCCCAGAATCTGTGACTAGAATTCCCTCTCCAGAGCCTCCATCAGCTCTCGCACGTTAACACTCTACCTTACCCCAGGGGTGCCACACAGGACTGTGTCCCAGATCTGCAACTCAATTCTCCCAGGGTTGTTAGGCTGAGTGCTCTGCTGCTGCAGTGTCTGCCTATGCCTTGGGCACTGTGCTGGGGCCAGACCCTGCTTCCTTCTCACCCAGGTGAATGAGTTTTCTCCCTGACCTTTGAAGCTGTCTTTGGTTATTGTGGGTTGAGAAATCTGGGAACTGCAGCTGCTGGATATGATTCTGTGCCCTGAAGCCTGTTCCAGTCTTATCCCTGATGCACTGCATGGCCTTGGCTGGGCTGCACTCCATGGGCTGTACTCCACTCTGAGCCCAGAGCAATTGACATTTCCTGTTGGCTTTCAAGGTTCTCTTAGGCTGGAAATCTCTTTCACTCTGTCATTTTGTGGTTTTTGCTGCTCTAGAATTTTTTTTTATTTTAAAATTTATTTATTTATTTTTATTTTTCAACATTCATTTCCACAAGATTTTGAGTTCAAAGTTTTTCCCCATCTCTCCCATCCCCCTCACCCCTAGACACCGTGCATTCTGATTAACCCTTGTCCCAATAGGCCCTCCCTTCTATCACACCCTTCCCTTCCCTTATTCCAAACTCCTCTATTTTCTTGTAGGGCAAGATAGATTTCTATACCCTCTCACTTGTATTTCTTATTTCCCAGTTTAATATGAAAACAATTTTTAAAATTTGTTTTTGAAACTTTGAATTGTAACTTCTCTCCCTTCTTCCCTCCCCACCCATCCCCACTGAGAAAGCAAGCAATTCAATACAAGCTATACATGTGTAGTTATGGAAGAGACTTCCATAAAAGTCATATTGTAAAAGAGTGATATAGTTCCCTCCATCCTATCCTGTCCCCCATTTTTTCTATTCTCTTTTTTTACCTTGCTCCTCCTCAAAAATGTTTATTACTAATTACCTCCATCTCTTATTTGCCCTCCTTTCTATTATCTCCCTACACCTTACTAATCCCTTTCCCCCTACTTTGCTACAGTATAAGATAGATTTTCATGCCAAATTCAGTGTGCATGTTATTCCCTCAAGTCAAATGTGATGATGGTAAATGTCACATTTTCCCTCTCACCTTCCTTGTTTTCCCCTTCATTTAAAAAAACTTTTCTTGCCTCTTTTATGAGAGATAATATACACCACTCCATTTCTTTCTTTCTCCTCCCAATATATTCCTCTCTCACTAAATTTTATTTTTTAGATATCACCCTTTCCTATTCAACTCACCCTGTGCCCTCTGTCTATATGTATATGATCCCTCCAACTACCCTAGTGCTGAGAATAGATTCAAGAGTTACAAATATTATCTTTCCATGTAGGAATGTAAACAGTTCACCTTTAGTAAGTCCCTTATGATTACTCTTTCCTGTTTACTCTTTAATACTTCTCTTGATTCTTGTGTTTGAAAGTCAAATCTTCTATACAGCTCTGATCTTTTCATCAAGAATGCTTGAAAGTCCTCCATTTCTTTGAATGACCATTTTTCCCCCTGAAGTATTATGCTCAGTTTTGCTGGGTAAGTGATTCTTGGTTTTAATCATAGCTCCTTTGACTTCTGGAATATCATATCCCAAGTCCTTTGATCCCTTAATATAGAAACTCCTACATCTTGTGTTATTCTGATTGTATTTCCACAATACTCAAATTGTTTCTTTCTGGCTGCTTGCAATATTTTCTCCTTGATCTGGGAACTCTGGAATTTGACTACAATATTCCAAGGAGTTTTCTTTTCAGGTCTCTTTCAGGAGGTGATTGGTGGATTCTTTCAATATTTATTTGACCCTCTGGTTCTAGAATATCAGAGCCATTTTCCTTGATAATTTCATGAAAGATGATGTCTAGGCTCTTTATTTTATCATAGTTTTCAAGTACTTCTAAAATTTTTAAATTGTCTCTCCTGAATGTATTTTCCAGATCAGTTGTTTTTCCAATGAAATATGTCACATTTTCTGCTACTTTTTCATTTCTTTGGTTTTGTTTCATAATTTCTTGATTTTTCATAAAGTCATTAGCTTCCATCACTTCTATTCTAACCTTTATGGAATTATGACTTTTGGACCTCCTTTTCCATCTGGCCAGTTTTGCTTTTTAGGACATTCTTCTCCTCATTGGCTTTTTAGATCTCTTTTGCCATTTGGGTTAGTCTATTTTTTAAAGTGTTATATTCTTCAGCATTTTTAGGTCTCCTTTAGCAAGCAGTTAACTTGTTTTTCATGATTTTCTTGCACCACTCTCATTTCTCTTCCCAAGTTTTGCTCTTCTTCTCTTGCTTGATTTTCAAAATACTTTTTGAGCTCCTCCATAGCCTGAGAAGCATTCAAATTTTTCTTGGAGGCTTTGGATGGAGGAACTTTGACTTTGTTTTCTTTTATTTGCATGTTTTGGTTTTCCTTGTCACCAAAGTAAGATTCTATAGTCTGATTGTTTTTTGGGATTTTGCTCATTTCTCCAGTCATGTAGTTGACTTCTGAGCTCTTTGTCAAGGTTGGTCTCTGCTTCCTGTGGCATTGGGGTTGTACTATAACCCACTGGATTTCCCCACAATTCCTCAGGGAATCCTCAGGGATGCTGTTCCAAAGAGAAATAGTTACATTGGGCACGGACCTATTTTTGTCTAATCTGTGAGCTTCACAATGAACTGGTTTTAAGGGAGAGAGAGAGGGAGAGAGAGAGAGAGGGAGAGAGAGAGAAGGAGGAGGAGGAGGAGGAGAAGAAGAAGAAGAAGAAGAAGAAGAAGAAGAAGAAGAAGAAGAAGAAAGAAGAAAGAAGAAGAAGAAGAAGAAGAAGAAGAAGAAGAAGAAGAAGAAGAAGAAGAAGAAGAAGAAGTCACTATCTCTGCCCCTGGTGCTGCTGTGGTTGCCATAGGGTTCCTTGGCCCTGTTCCCCTCAGCCTCCCTGGGGCTGGAGTTGGAACATTCCATTCTCCTGCATTGGTTCCACGGACTTTTCCCACTGACCTTCCAATTTATCCTCTATTCTATGGGGTCCTAAATTCTGAAAACCACAACAGATGTGAGAGATTCAGTTCCCCCAAGGCCTGCTCAGGTCCTTTTTGTGCTGGCACAGCCCACATTGGACTGTGCTCTCCTCCCAACATGGCATGATAGACACTTCTCAGGGACTTTCGAGCCTGTCTCGGGCTGGAAATTTGCTTCACTCCATCATTCTGTGGGTTCTGCATCTCCAGAATTTGTCTACAGCCATTTGTTACAGGTGTTTGGCTGGGCTTGGCTGGTGCGCTCTAGAAGGTCCATGCTGCTACTCCACCATCTCGGTTCCACCCCCTCTAGAATTCGTTTGGAGTCATTTTTTCACGAATTTTACGGGCTATTGGGGGAGAGTTATAGCAAGTCAGTACTTCTACAGTGTCATTTTGGCTCGGCTATGAATGAACGATTTTAATGGACTAAACAAAGATATAAGTCCTTACATTCTAATATGGGAAATGAAACAGATTTCTTTTCCTCTCTATCATCTTCAGGGTATTAGAGGGATTCTAATTAGACAAAAATCTAGCGGTTGTCCCATTGTGTCTTGAAGCTCTTAAAAGAAGAGAAAAGAAGGAGAAAAGTTATACATTTGCTGTGAGAGAAAATATGTATGGGGAAAATGATCTCATATGGTCAGAGTATACAAAGGAATACTCTACAAAGGGGAAAGACTTTGTTAGGATTGACTGTCATTTGGAAGTAAAGAATGTAATTATGCTAGAAGATAATTTTTAAACAGTGTCAGTGCACTCCTGAATGCTAAAAACTCTCTTCATGGAATTCAGGTCATGCCTATATGCCCTTGGAATGCCCTTGAAAGAATAGGCATTCCTGATGGTAGCAATAATCTCTGGTTAGTCAATCTCTGATTGACTAGTTGCTAGTCCACAATTAATGAAAAGAACGAAGATTATTGTGAGAGTTGGGCTTATTCTAATGAAGGAGTGAGGGATGTTCCTCTGAATACTCAGTTACTCTGAATACCAAGAGACTTATCTGATATCCAGACTACCCCTGCCTAAGGCACTCTGCTCAGACCTGCCTGAGTGGAACACAATGGATTGGAATCTAATTTAATTAGATTAAACTTTGTGTAAGTTTCTCTAGTTGAATGGGATATCCCATCCAGGATCAAAAGGAAGGGGATTTGGGCACTCTCATCCATCAGCAATGTCCTTCAGACTAAACAACCTAAAAGCTTCTGAAAAAATTCCTGTTTCTAATTCAATAATCAATTATGATTATTCTGGATATTAGGCATTTGTAAATGTACATTAACTTTACATTTATTTGTTTTCACTTCATACTATTGTCTAATATTGAACTCGAATTCCAATGGAAACTAGGAATTATTTCTATAGGATCTGCTGTCTAATCTTGGTATAAATATATATATGCAACTGATACTTTGAACTTCAGTGTAATAATTTACATCTCTTCTCATTAAATGACATGTTAATAAATTAATAGGAACACAAGATCATAGATTTAGCATGGAGAGGACTATCTTAATAAATCAATTCATTTCACAATAATAGAAAATGAGACACTGTAACCTGCATATTTGATAGGTGTATTATATGTGCCTCTATTGCTAAATTAAACAACTTAGTAGTGTGGACACCTTAAAAGACCTCCTTTTAAGTATACATACAAGCATTAATAACTATTATTTGGGTATGACTATTTACTTATTTCCAAATCCACCAAATGTACTGTTGAATGCAATGAGGAAATATCTATTTATCTATCTATCTATCTATCTATCTATCTATCTATCTATCTATCTATCTATCTATCTATGCCAAAGAGAGAGTATGTCAACAGTTTTGTAAATATTAAAAAAATTATACATGAAGCATTTCCTCCATTGCTCAATCATACAAGCTAATCAAGATATTAAGTTTCTCTGACATAATGTGACTCTAATGGATCTTTGTGATTAATTTCCTTCTAGAGATATTAATCATCTCTTTTATAATAATGATAGCTAGAATTTGTAAATTCTTTAAAATCTACAAAATACTCTTAAATACCTTATCTTTTAATTTTACCTTTTTATATCTCATTTTATCTTTACAATTCTGTGATACTTGTGCTATTATTGCAACTAGTTTACAAATGAGAAAACTGAATCTGAAAGAGGTTAAGGAGACCAGCTTCTGTTCCTTCCTCCACTGTTCAACAAAATGTCATTCACTATGTTTCTCATCACTCATGTCTCAATTTATTCACAACTTTATAAGAAATTCTAATTTTCGTAGCCACTTCATGCTCCTTTGCCTATCATATCATCTTTAACTATGGCATATGTTTGCATAGCTATAATTAAAGTATGTGTCTCATTCCATCACATTGCATTCATGCCTCTATGCTTAAATGTTGTTCAGTCCTTTTTCAGTCATGTCTAACACTTCATTATTTCATTTGGGATTTTCTTGCCAAAGATACTAGAATGGTTTGACATTTCCTTCTCTAGCTTATTTTACAGATGAAGAGCTGAGGCAAACAGGTTTAAGTGAATTACTCAGGATTATACAACTAATAAGTGTCTGGCATCAGAGTTGAACTGAGAAAGAGAAGCCTTCCTGACTCAAGGCTGACAACTTATCCACTGAACCACCTACGTGCCCTGAAGTTAAGTATGCAAAATAATTTCCATTTCATACTGTATGCCTTGGACTCTTTGTTCATCTGAGTAAAGTCAGTAGAACCCATGAGTATTAGCACTTTATCTTTGATATTCTCTCCTATAAATGAATAGTCCACTACACTGCTATATTGATGATATTGCTACCATCTATTGTCTGCTGTTGAGAGCTATAGGCAGTTTTCAAAACCTCCCTTCTTGTTAAGATTAAAGCCATTTTAATTCAGTTTGTAACATTTCATGCAATCATTTTCCTTTTTAGGGTGCTGCTCTGTCTCTGGCAAGAAGTTCTCAGAACTGTTATATTTAAGCATAGGTCAAAAAAGGCAAATCTCATTTATATTCATTGTCTATTTAATCAGACATTCATCCTTCAATCCCTTCTCCTCTTAAGCAATTTTGGCAATAATGTTAAAAATATCACTTCTGGTCCCATAGGTTTTACTTTACTGTCCAAGTTTTGAAATCTTTAGCAATAATTTCTTTTTACACACACACACACACACACACACACACACACACACACACACACACAGACACAATTTATTTTTGATTTATGAACATTCACTTCCACAAGAATTTGAATTTCAAATTTTCTCCCCATCTCTCCCCATCCCACACCCCAGGAGAGCATGAACCCCATCCACCCCTTCTTCCAGTCTGCCCTCCCTTCTTTCACCCTCTCTTCTTTCATCCCCTCCCATTTATGTTGTTGTAAGACAAAATCGATTTCTATACCCTATTGCCTGTATATCTTATGTCCCGTTGAAAAAACCATTTTAACATTCATTTTTAAAGCTTTGGGTTTCATATTCTCTCCCTTCCTCACTCCCTACCCACCCTTATTGACAAAGCAAGCAATTCAATATAGATCATACATGTGTAACCATGCAAAACACTTCTTTAACACTTTTGTTATGAAAGACTAATCACATTACCCTCTGTCTTGTCCTGCCCTCCATTTATTCTATTCTATCCCTTGATCTGTCCTCCCACAATAGTGTTTGCTTCTGATTACCCCTTTCTCCCCATTTGCTGTCCCTTTTACTATCTTCCCATTCTTATTCTCTTCCCCACTGCCTTCATGCATGGTAAAATACATTTATATGTCCAGTTGAGTGTGTGATATTCCTTCCTTAAGCCAAAACCCATGAGAATAAGACTCACTTATTCCCTTTTATCTCTTCCCTCTTCACATACATTATAAAAGCTCTTTGTTGCCTTTTTTATGTGAAATGATTTGCTACATTCTACCTCTCCCTTTCTCTTACTCCCAGTACATTCTACTCAATGGAAAATTTTATTTTTTAGGTATTCTCCCTTTGTATTCAGGTCATCCTGTGCCCTCTATATATGTATGTATGTGTATATGTATACGTATGTGTATGTGTATGTATGTATGCATACATACACATACACCCATATGCAAACCTACACATATACATACACATATATAATGTACTCATACAAACATACCCATACATACCTACATGTGTGTATATATTATGTGTGTGCATATGTGTGTATATTACCTCTAACTACCCTAATACTGAAAAAGGTTCCATGAGTTACAAATATCATCATCTCATGTAGGAAAGCAAACAGTTCAACTTTAATGAGGTCCCTTTGCCTTCTCTTTCTTCTTTTCCTTTCCATGTTTCTCTTGATTCTTGTATTTGGAAGTCATATTTTCTATTTGGCTCTGGTCTTTTCCAGACCAGACTTGGAATTCCTCTATTTCATTGAAATTCCGTTTTCCCCTGAAGTATTGTATTCAATTTTGCTGGATAAATGATTCTTTATTTTAATCCTTCCATATTTCACCTCTACAATATCATATTCCATGGCCTTTGATCCCTTAGTGTAGAAACTACTGAATCTTGTATTATCCTGATTGTATTTTCACAATACTTGAATTTTTCTTCTGGCTACTTATAACGTTTTCTGCTTGGCCTGGGTTCTCTGGAAGTTGGTTACAATATTCCTAGTTTTCAGTTTGGGGTTTCTTTCAGAAGATTGTTAGTGAATTCTGTCCAGTCTATTTTTCCCTCTGGTTCTAGAACATCAGGTCAATTTTCCTTGATAATTTCTTGGAAGATGGTATCTAGGTTATTTTTTTAATTATGCTTTTCTGGTAGACCAAAAATTTCAAAATTATCTTTCCTGGATATAATTTCCCTGTCAATTATATTTTCTTTTTTCCCCCAGTATAAAGTATTTATTTAAACTCAATACTAACATAAAAACTTTCTTTAAATTCATTTGATTTACAGTAAATAAAGTTGTATTTCCCTCCTCTCCATGCATGATCATTGTGCATTAATCTACGTGTTTTAACTGTGAGAAAATAAAGTGTTTCTCCCCCCACCTTCCTTTGAAATTATGTTGATAATATTTGGCACAATGCACTGCATCATAAGGTGATAAAATGCAGATTTGCTAATACCTAGTCTGCAGTTATTCCTGCAGTTCCATGTCTTTTTTCTCTAAAATGTTAAGTTAAAGGAACCATTCACCCAATAAAAATAAATATTGCATTAAGACAGAAATTAAAGCTCTGCAGTAATCTTTTTCTTTAAATGACATTTCAAAAGTGGTTGTACTTAAGAAAAAGGCAGGGGTTGTTGGCTTGCTTTATTAGACACAACTGTCACCTTACACACATATACAACTAGCGCTGTCAAAATTCATCAACGGCAGGAACTTCCCATGGATGAAGGATTTAGATCAACAACATGAGAATTTTTTATGTATAAAATCAGTAGCATGGACTTCAGTATCTTCAGCCTCTTACCGACATGCTACAAAGATCCATGCAAATTAAAGCAAAACTCAGAACGCACACATGTGAAAGGTTTAAAAAAAATCAGTTTTGATGGGCCAAGTTACATTGTGATTTGAGATAGACAACTCTTTTGTTTTCCAAAAATTTGCTGCACTCTAAAAGGTACTTAGTTTGATGTTATCTAGTCAATGACATGCCTTGACATGCCTTGAAACACGTTTGGCACCACACTCAGAGAAAAAGTGAAAAACTTCCCTGCCTTTTAAGACATTCCTTTGTGACAGCAAAGGTTAATGTGTTATTTTTCTCCCATGAGAAATTGAAAGAAAATTATTTTGAAAGGGTAAAGTAGCAGTAATGTCTGTGCTTTATTTTTTATTAATTTGATAAGTAATACTGCATTTGAAACCATAAATGATTATATAACTCAGTCAAAAGTCACTAGTCAGCATTCTGAAAGGCTGCTAATAATCAGTCCAATTACTTCTTCTCACTACCCTTTGTACCTAGATAATACAGACCAAACATTACAAACGTCTCAGCAACCTTCTTTTAACAGAATAGAGAGCCCTTCTAGTTGTGAAAAACAAAATTTCAGGGCTCATATTCTGAAAATGTCTTTTGAGTTATCAAGTTGTCTGATTCATGCAGTTCCTAGTGAGAAAAGTTTTCAGAGTTCAATAGGACTGCTATCTTCTGGGCCATCTTCTGCATCCTTTTGCTCTCCTGATCCCAAAAGACTGTTCAAAAGTTTCCCTCATTGTACATAGGATCTCTCTTGAGTGAGGGCTGATACTGCTCACATAATACTGTAAATATGGTTAGTTTGCCTCCTTCAACAGCCAGCAGCAGAAACCAGATAAAGTTGAGCAAAGGCTGTACAAATGGAGGTCCCTTCTATTTTGAATGATGTTTCTGTGTATATGTTGTGAATACTGCTTTAATTTTTTAAACAGAGAAACTGTAAGACTGTCTGTGCTATAAACATGTCCACCTCACTGCGATATCTTCAAGAGACAGAATATTCTAACGTATTTGCACATCCTTCTCAATCTGTGGAGTTCAGCAAATGATACTGAGACTCACAATAATTCTGTTCTTTCCGTAGGATGATAGCCAATAACTGGTGTAATTTTAGATGACCCAATTTCTCTGATCCACCACTGGACCAGTGCTCTGGATACAAATGCCACTCTTTCTGGAGAATTTGGATCCATCAAACTAAACGCTTTAGCTAAATTTTCCAATAACTCATCAGTTACTTTGCATGCGATATCTCCAAGGACTCTAAGAACAGCATGGAAAGAACTGCAACGCTGTTTTGTTGACTGTGACTGAATAACAACAATGCCCCTGAGTACATTAGTTCTCCTGCTTCTATGTGTTTGCCTTGTAACATGTACCTAAAGAATAGGACTTGTACATTCGGTGTGCCTCATAGTACTGCCCTTATCGACACTAGTGCGGAGCTTTCCCTCCAACCCTGGACCCTGTCCCAGTTCCAGGAACTATTCTGGGAGCTGTCCTGCCTGGCCATTGCCATAGTTGCTGCTGCCATCCTTGGGGCCCACATAGAGAGCTGTCCACTGTATTTTCAATGAGATATTTCACATTGTCTTATTTTTTGATTCTTTTGATTTTGTTTTATAATTTCTTGATTTCCCATGTAGTCAGATTCCATCTGCTTCATTCTATTTTTTTAAAATAAATTATCTCTTTAATAGCGTGTTCTAGAATATTGCCAAGAATTAAAATCAAGTTAACATTTATATAGATTTCAGACTCATATCTCTTTTCGTTTTTGAAGACATAGACATCATTTACACATTTCTCCTCCTGCTGCAGTTCTTTCCTTATCAAAGTTTGAGATTCAATGCACAACAGCTCATCAATCATATCTACGAGTTCTTTCAGACAAATTGCATGCAATTTGTCCAGATCTGGTGCCTTGAACTCTTCAAAGTCAACTGCATTCTCTCTTACCATCATTTTGATTATAGCCTCAAATTCTGTAATAACTATTTTTTCAAATTTCTTAAGATTTACTTATTTTTAGTTTTCAACATTCATTTCCACAAAATTTTGAGTTCCAAGTTTTCTCCCCATCTCTCCCCTCCCCCACCCCAAAACACCATACATTCTGATAATCCCTTCCCTCAACCTACCCTCCCTTTTATCACACCCCTCCATTCCCTTATCCCCATCTTCTCCCCCTTCCAGTAGGGCAAGATAGATTCCTTTGCCCAATTACATGCATTACTCATCTCCCAGTTACACGCAGAAATAATTCTTAACATTATTGAATTTCACCTTCTCTCCCTTCCTCCCTCCCCATCCATTCCCACTGAGAAAGCAAGAAATTCAATATAGACTATATATGTGTAGTTTTGCTAAAGACTTTCATAATAGACATATTGCAAAAGACTAATTATATTTCCTTCCATCCTATCCTGCCCCATTTATTCTATTCTTTCTTTTGGCCTTATGCTTCTCCAAGAGTGTTTACTTCTAATTACCCCCCTCCTCTGGTTTGTCCTCCCTCCTATCATCCCCCACACTTCACTTATCCCTTTCTCCCCTACTTAAATGTAGTGTAAGATAGATTTTCATACCAAATTAAGTGTGCATGTTATTCCCTCCTAAAGCAAAATGTGATGAGAGTAAGCTTCCCTTTTTCCCTCTCACCTTCCCCTTTTCCCCTCCATAAAAAAAACTTTTTTTGCCCTTTTATGAGAGATAACTTTCCCCGTTTCATTTCACCCTTCTTCCTCCCACTATATTCCTCTCCCCTGATTTAATTTTATTTAGATGTCATCCCTTCCCATTCAACTCACCCTGAGCCCTCTGTCTATGTGTGTGTGTGTGTGTGTGTGTGTGTGTGTGTGTGTGTGTGTGTGTGTGTGTAATCCCTCCAACTTCCCAAATACTGAGAAAAGTTATAAGAATTACAAATATTATCTTTCCATGTAGGAATGTAAACAGTTCAGCTTCAGTAGGACCCTTATGGTTTCTCTTATCTGTTTACCTTTTCATGCTTCTCTTAATTTTGGGGTTTGAAAGTCAATTTTTCTATTCAGCTCTGTTATTTTCATCAAGAATGGTTGAAAGTCCTTTATTTCATTGAATGATCATTTTTTTCCCTTGAAGTATTATACTCAGTTTTGCTGGGTAGGTGGTTCTTCATTTAACCCTAGCTCCTTTGACTTCTGAAATATCATATTCCAAGCCCTTCAATACTTTAATGTGAAAGCTGCCAGATTCTGTGTTATCCTTATTGCATTTCCACAATACTGGGATTGTTTCTTTCTGGCTGCTTGCAATATTTTCTCCTTGACCTGGGAACTCTGGAATTTGACTACAATATCCATGGGAGTTATTCTTTTCGGATCTCTTTCAGGAAGTGATCAGTGAATTATTTCACTATTTATTTTACCCTCTGGTTCCAGAATATCAGGGAAGTTTTTCTTGATAATTTCATGAAAGAAGATATCTAGGTTATTTTTTTGATCATGGCTTTCAGGTAGTCCAATAATTTTTAAATTGTCTCTCCTAGATCTATTTTCTAGGTCAGTTGTTTTTCCAATGATGTATGTCACATTGTCTTCAATATTTTCATTATTTTGGCTTTGTTTTGTAATTTCTTAGTTTCTCATAAACTTAGCTTCCATCTGCTCCATTCTAACTTTTAAAGAACTATTTTCTTCAGTGAGCTTTTGATTCAGTGAGCCTTTTTCATTTGGCTAATTTTGCTCTTTAAAGCATTCTTCTCCTCCGTGGTATTTTATGACTCTTTTGTCATTTGAGTTAGTCTATTTTTAAAGGCGTTAAATTCTTCAGCATTTTTTGAGTCTCCTTTAACAAGCTGTTGACTTGCTTTTCATGATTTTCTTGCATCACTCTTATTTCTCTTCCAATCTTTCCTCCACCTCTCTTACTGGATTTCCAAAATCCTTTTTGAGTTCTTCCATGGCCTGGGATCATTGCATATTTATTTTGCAAGTTTTCCATGAAAATGTTTTGACTTTTGGGTCTTCCACTGAAGAACTGAATTGTTCCCCTTCATTCTAAATGATGGAAAAAATACCTGGTCACCAAGAAAGTAACTTTTTATTATCTTATTCTTTTCCCCTTTTGAGGGCATTTTTCCAGACAGTTTCTTGACTTTTGAGCTCTTTGTCAAAGGAAGGGTGTACTCTGGGTACCTCTAAGTTCTCAGTTCCTTCAATGTGGCACAATCAAGAGGGGGGTGTACTCCTCCCCTGGCTTGCACTCTGGTCTGTGAGCAGGATCCTCTCTACAGAGCCCCCACCAGCTCCACCATGCCAGCACTACTTTCCACCCCTGGGCAACCCCTCAGTTCTGAGATCCAGATCTACTGCTAAATTCCCCAGGGGCTCCAGGCAAGTGCTCCAACAGTGGAAGCTGCCACTGCCCAGGGCCTGGGGCTAAAGCACTGGACTGTGTTCCCTTCTCACCCAAGTGAAAGAGCCTTCTCACTCATCCCAAAGCTGTATTTGGCATTTGTGATTTGAGGAATATGGAACCCACAGCTGCTGCTGGTGTCACAGTGCCTTGAAGTCCACCCTAGTCCTGTCATTACTGCTGTGGTCTTCTGCCTGTCTATACTAGGTTGCTGTCACTTAAAGAACCATTTTCTTCAGTAAGCTTTTGAACCTGCTTTTCCCTTTGGCTGATTCTGCTTTTTAAAGCTTTCTTCTCCTCATTGGCTTTTGGCATCTCTTTTGCCATTTGGGTTAGTCTATTACTAAAGGCATTATTTTCCTCAACACTTTTTGGGTTTCCTTTAGCAAACTCTTAACTCGTTTTTCATGATTTTCTTGTATTGCTCTCATTTCTCTTCCCAGTTTTTGCTCCAGCTCTTTTACTTGATTTTCAAAAACCTTTTTGAGCTCTTTCATGGCCTAAGACTATTTCATATATTTTTGAAATCTTTGAATGTAGTAGCCTTGACCTTGCTCCTTTTTTTCCACTTGTATGCTTTGATCTTCCTCTGGTTGTATATTTTGATCTTCATCCAAACCTTTTCACCATGAAAGTAACCCTCAACAATCCTATTTTTTCCCTTTGCAGGTATTTTCCCAGCCAACACCTGGAGTCCTCTATCAAGTGTAGGGTATACTACTCTAGGGTTCAGAGATTTGGTGTGATATCTCTAGGCATCTGTAAATTTTCAGTTCCTCCGAAGTGTCATCATCAAGGGAGAGATGTTCATTCCTCTCTTGGCCTGTACTCTGACCTATGAGCAATCACAAGTACACTTTCTGCTCTAGAACTGCGGATAGGATTCCATCTCCACAGCTGCTACCAGCTCCACCATGCCAGTGCTCCTCCTCACCCCAGGGCTGCCACTCTGGACTGAGGCACAGGTCAGCCTCTCCATTCTCCACTGTCTGCAGGCTGAGAGCTCCAGAAGCATTCACTGCTGCAGTAGTGGTTGCAGCTACACCGGGGCTGGGGCTGGGGCTGTGGTTAGACCCTCTCCTCCAGTTGAAAGAGCTTTTTCAGTGACCTTTGAAGCTCTCTTTGGTGTTTTTGGGTTGAGACATCTGGAAACTGTGGCAGTATCCCTTAATTCAATATCCTTCAGCCTGTTCCAGTCCCATTTATACTGGTATGGCCCATGCTAGGCTGTGTTATGCTCCAATCCCTGTTCAATAGACCCTTCCTGTTGCTGTCTCAGGATGTCTTGGGTTGGAAATTTGTTTCACTTTGTTATTTTGTGGTTTCTGCTGCTCTCTAATTTATTTTGTCATTTTTCCATCTAATTTAAGGACTTTAGCGGAGAGGGGTGGGGTGTGAGCTCAAGGAGGACCATGCTTATACTCCTTTATCTTAGCTTTGCCCCTTAAATGTCTAATGTGGAAATTTGTTTTGCATGACCTCTTACAGGTATAATGGGCACCATATTTCTTTCTTTCACATTGAAAGGGGGAAAAATGGAGGGAGAGAATTTGAACCAAAAGTAAATGTACATACAAATTAATAATTAATAAAGTTAGTAGTGCAAGACTTTAAAATCACCTCAAAGATAGTTGGATCTTGTCTGGTACTATATTTCCTAGATAATACTTTCCTGTTATGATGAACTTTATCCAAAAAAAATTTGACTATTTGTGTTAAAATACAAAACTCTTCATATCATCTATAGACTATCTAATAGCTAATCCTTAGAAGGAATCATATGCATCATGTATTGAAATTAGCTAAAAAATAATTCAACAATAGACTAAAATATTATATTCATTATAATTTATTGTCACCTCTAGCATGAAATTAAAATGTCATAATTGGAAATAGGAAGGAGTAGTTATTATTAGAAAACCATTAAGAATAGTTTTCCTCAAAATTCTTGAGAAGGGTATAAGAGTAATATATTGGTTTTCACCATAATTCTAAATTTTAGAAACACATGGTTTTTGAACTCATCTAGTTCTTGTCAAAGCTGTAATATCAACAACAAAAACAACAACAACAAGACCACAACAAAAAACCATCTTATAGTTAACATTCTAACATTTTTTCCACTGGCTCACATTGGCCTTTCCCTACATTATGAAATATGAGATATTTGAATCCTTGGTGATAGGGAGACCACACAAAAAAAACTAGGTAAGTAAATAATTTAAACTTATTTCATTAGAACAAATTTTTTCCACTGTGTTAAAATAGAAATTCAGTGAACAATATTTTTCCTGAATTATGCATAGTACGAAATCTTAAAACTCATGTGAGTTTGTGATGTGGTAATATTTTTGTTGGGATATGTGCTGGGAGATGTGAATAATTGTATTATTTATATACAAATTCAGGGCTATGTTCTTTAACATGAATTGTTATGGGCCAAGATAGTGAACTAAAATTAGAGATTTGCTTAAGTTCTCCAACCAAGCCCCTTCAAATACCAGTAAAAATTACTCTAAACAAATTCTAGATCTTTCCAACACATAAAATGATAAAGTGAAACAAATTGCTAGGCCAAGACACCCTGGAAGGTTGACAGGAAGGGTTTATTGCACCAGGTTGGGAGTGCAGTGTAGTTCAGCATGTGCTGCACCAGCAAAAATGGATTTCAGCAGGTCTCAGATGACTGAATCACTGGCAGTTGCAGTGGTTTCCAGACTTTTTGGCCCACAAAGGCCGAAGATAACATAGAAAATCAGTGGAAAAACTCTGTTAGACCTGGGCAAGAGAGAAGTGTAGTATGACCCTAGCACCAGGGCTGTGGAGGTGATGGCAGTAGTGGCAGCAGCAGTAGCAGTGATTGTTTCTGGAGCTATAGGCCCACAGACAGTGTGAGGATCAAGTGGCTGATCAGAAGGATTGCAGGGATCTCTTTGCTGACCCTGAGACAGGATTCTGTTGCTTCGCCCATGCTTATATCTGGGTTGCAGTCCAGGGTGATGGTACTGGGACAAAGATGAGCACTGGTGTGACAGAGTTTGAGCCTGCAGTGGAGTTGGAACCCTCCTCAGAGTTCCAAGGCAGAAAAGAGTGGTTGGGGTAACTCACAGACCAGAGCACAGGCCAGGAAAGTAGTAAACACCCCTCTTTTGATCATACCACCTTGGAAGAATTGAAAATATACAGGTCCCTAGAAGTATCTCTAAAAACGGTTGTACAAAACCCCTGAAGTATGGGACAGGACCCTACACAGTGGAAGCACAGTCCAACCTTAACAAAGAATTGGAAAGTAGAGTAGACTATAGTCTCAAACTATAGAATCTTACTTAGTTGACAAAGAGGATCAAAATATACAACTAAAACAAGACAGCAAAGTCAAAGTTCCTACATCCCAAGCCTCCAAGAAAAATATGAATTATTGCCATGTAAGAGCTGAAAATGGTCTTGAAAATCTAGTAAGAGAAGTAGAGGAAAAATGGGAAAAAGAAATGAGAGTGGTACAAGAAAAACAAGAAAAATGAGTCAACAGCTTACTAAAGGCAATACCTCAAAATCTGAAGAAAATAACATCTTAAAAATAGACTACCCCAAATGGTAAAAGAGGTCCAAAAATCCAATTAGGAAAAAAAATGTGTTAAAATGCAAAATTGGTCAAATGGAAAAGGAGGTCAAAAAATTCGAATAAAAAGAAATGGAAGCTAATGACTTTATGAGAAATCAAGAAATTATAAAACAAAATTAAAAGAATGAAAAAAATAGGAGACTATGTGAAATATCTCACTGGAAAAACCGCTAACCTGGAAAATAGATCCAGGAAAAATAATTTAAAACTTATTGAATTACCTTGAAGCCATGTAAGACAAAAAGTATAGACATCATCCATCAAGAAATTATCAAGAAAAAGTGCCCTGATATTCTAGAACTGGAGGGTAAAATAGAAATTGAAAGATTCCACCAATTGCCTCTTCAAAGAGATTCCAAAAGGAGAACTCCTAGAAATATTTATCATAGCCAAATTCCAGAGTTCCCAGATCAAGAAGAAAACATGGTGGGTACTGCCAGAAAAAAGCAATTTGAGTATTATGAAATCACATTCAGGATAACACAAGATCTAGCAGATTCTTCATTAAGAGATCAGATGGCTTGGAATATGATATTTTGGAGGTCAAAGGAGATAGGATTAAAATCAAGAATCACATACTCAGCAAAACTGAGCATAATATTTCAAGGGGAAAAAGGATATTCAATGAAATAGAGAACTTTCAAGATGAAGAACCTGAGCTGAGCAGAAAATTGAACTTTCAAGCACAAGAATCAAGAGAAGGATGAAAAGGTAAACAATGAAGAGGTATCATACAGGACTTATTAAATTTGAACTGTTTACATTCCTACACGGAAAGATGATATTTGTAACTTATGAGACCTTTCTCAGTATTAGGGTATTTGGAAGGAATATGCATATTTGACAGAGACAGAAGGCACAGAGTGAGCTGAATATGAAGAGATGATATGTAAAAAAAAAAAAACTTAAGGCATGAGAAAGGAATATATTTGGAGGAGAAAGGGAGATAGAGAACGGGGTAAATTATCTCACACGAAAGAGGCAAGAAAAAACTTTTACAATGGAGTCGAAGAGGGGGCAGGTGAGAGAGAATGAGTGAACCTTGCTCTCATTGGATTTGGCTTAAGGTAGGTATAATATACACATTCAATTGGGTATCTTGTCCTACAGCAAAGAAGGATGGAAGGGGGGATACAAGTGGGAGAAAATAGAAGGCAGGAAATATTGGGATAGGGAGTAGTCAGAAGCAAACACTATTGTAAAGGGACAGGATCAAAGGAGAAAATAGAATAATTGTGGGGCAGGATAGTATAGGGGAAAATACAGTCAGTCTTTCACAGTATGACTATTATGGAAGTGCTGTGGATGACTCTGTGTGTATAGTCTATATTGAATTTCTTGCCTTCTCGATGAGGGTGGATGAGGAGGGAAGAGGGGAGATAATTTGGAACTCAAAGTTTTTAAAAAAACGTAGGTTGGAGATTGTTTTTACCTGCAACTGGGAAATAAGACAAACAGGCAATGGTTTATAGAATTGTATCTTGTCCTATAAAATAAGGGGGGGGGGAATCAGGAGGGTAATAGAACAGAGGGAAGATTGGGGAAGGATAAAAAGAATGCATAATATATTGAGGTGGGGGAGGGAAAGATGGGGAAAAATTTAGAGCTCAAAATTTTGTGGAAATGAATGTTGAAGGCTACAATAATTACGCTAATCAAAAAAGTTTAAAAAATAAGTTGTTATAAGAGGAAAACTTATATTTATTTGTTATGATCTGGTAGAAATGAGTTTAGGAGCTTTTGCTAAGATAGTGGAGTGACAGGTTAAAGTAAGAGAGCATCAGCAATATATGAAATGAAAAAAATAGGAAAACAAAAAATTCAATGGGAAAAAATGAAGAGTATAAAAAAGGAATAACCAAAAAATGAGCAAACAGAAATATCATGATGAGTAAATAATATGTATTAAATAAAAATGAAGAAAGGCATTGAAAGTAAAGGACAACTTATTAACCTCAGCAACGTCCAGAAACAAAGCTATAACTACATAAGACTTATTAAGTGTAATAAAAAAAATATATTAAGAAAAATATAAAATACTTGACAATTATAAGTAAATAAATTATCTAATTAAAGAAAAAAATTGAAAAGTTGATAATCACACAGGAATGTGATATTATCAGTGAATAAGAAATTAGTACATGATTTAGTGGACAATTGAATTTACCTACCAGAAGACAAAACATGTGAACTGTTATGACTATCAATGAAATGATCTAAAATAATCAGTTAAATAAGAAAAAAAATTCATAACCTTAAAAGCAAAGATACAACTAGATGCTAAGGTTTGGAGGGAAAATGTGATAAAAGAAAATGCCTAAAAATCATTTATGAGGAAGTCATATGAAGCTACAGAATACACAGGATATGAACATAGATGATCCTTAAATTCTTCTATTCTAGTCATCACATATGATGCTAATGAAATGAATTTGCAAGTAGCTAAGAGAGTTCATGTTGCATGTGAAAAAAAATCAGCCACAAGGAGTTTTCAGAAGAAACACTAAGTGAACTTGAATACCTTGCTAAACAATTTAAATTCTGTACAGAAAAAGCAAAATGATAGCTTGATTCCTTTTATAAAACCAATTTTCTCAAAGTAACTACCTAGAGAGTGGAAGAGGGGAAAGGGATTATTAAAAAAAATGGTAGGATTAACTTAATCATAGCAATGAAATTTTGACAGAACAGCACACAAAGTAATGATTGTTAGATGGTGGGGCAGAGTACTGAAAAGATGATTGGGCTTGAATTTAAAGAACATGAGTTTGTATCTTAACTTTGTAATTCCTTGTTTATGTGACCTTGGCAAGTCATTTAATCACTGTGGGCCTCCATTTTTTTCATCTGTACAACTGAGGTGATTGTATTAAATTATATATCTAACTCTCTTTCTTTAAATATATGTAAGTCAAGCTTAGGAAATGTAAATACAAATCTGCAACTTATATAAAAATAACAACAATAATATGGTATTTCTACCATTGTTTATAGTTTATAGTTTGTGAAATGCTTTGCATGTGTCAAATAATCCTGTGAAATAGGTGTTATTATTATCTACATTTTCAGATTTTTATGTGGTGTTTTACCATGGAAAGGAACCACACTGATGTAGTGATTATGGGCACTCTCTTAATCCCTATCCTATAAGGAAGAAAAGATATTGACTCTGTCACATGAAAGAAAAGAGATCAGAGGAAGGAATCATTTAGTTTGCCAGCACCGAGGGCAACAATCTCTCACCAATGAAGTTTACTAAGAATTGGGACCTTGGAAGTTGCAAGGATGAGGTGAGGATGAGTGAGGATGGCCTCACCTCTGTTCCCCACCCTATAAGAAGAAACAGATGCTGATTCTTCCCAGTCACATAAATGACAGCAGATACATGTGTCAGTCAGTATATAAAGGATTTTGTTGTTTTTTTCACTCATTTTAATCATGTCCAAATCTTCACGAACACATTTGGGATATTCTCTTTTTAAATTTATTTTTAGTTTTCAACGTTAGTTTCCACAAGATTTTGAGTTCCAAATTTTGTCCCCATATCTCCTCTCCCCTCACCCCAAGACACCATGCATTCTATTTACTCCTTCTCCCAAACTGTCCTCCCTTATATCACACCCCTCCCTTCCCTTATCACTATCTGCTCTATTTTCTTGTATGGCAAGATAGATTTCTGTATCCTATTACCTGTATTTCTTATTTCCCAGTTTTTCGAAAAAAAATTTAAATATCCTGTTTGAAAACTCCCTTCCTCTCTACCCACCCATCCCCACTGAGAAGACAAGCAATTCAATACAGGTTATACATGTGTAGTTATGCAAAAGACTACCATAAAAATCATGTTGTTAAAGACTAACTCTGTTTGTCTCCATCTATTTTATTCTATTCTGTCTTTTGATCTTGTCGTTCCCCAAAATGTTGCTTCTAGTTATCCCATTGCTTCCATTTTCCCGCCCCTCCATTATTCCCCCTACAACCCACTTATTCCTTCCCCTTACTTTTCTGTAGTGTAAGATACATTTTCATACTAAATTGAGTGTGCCTATTTTTCCCCCTTAAACCAAATGTGATGAGAGTAAGCTTCACTTTTCCCTCTCACCTTTTCCCCTCCATTGAAAAAGACTTTTCTGGCCTCATTTATGGGAGAACATTTGCCCCATTCCATTTCTCCCTTTCTCCTCTCAATATACTTCTGTCTCATCCCTTAATTTTGTTTTTTAGATATCATCCCTTCCTATTCAACTCACCCTGTGCCCTCTGTCTATACAAATAAAATTCTTCCAACTACCCAGATACAGAGAAAAGTCTCAAGACTTACAAATACGATGTTTTCATGTAGCAATGTAAACAGTTCAACTTGAGTAAGTACCTTAGGATTTCTCTTACTTGTTTACCTTTCCATGCTTCCAATGATTCTTGTGTTTTAAAGTCAAATTTTCTGTTCAGCTCTGGTTTTTTCATGAAGAGTGCTTGAAAGTCCTCCATTTCACTGAATGACCATTTTTTCCTGGAAATATTATACTCGGTTTTGCTGGGTAGGTGATTCTGGGTTTTAATCCTAGTTCCTTTGACTTCTGGAATACCATATTCCAAGGCCTATGATTCCTTAATGTAGAAGCTGTTAGATCTTTTGTTATCCTTATTGTATTTCCATAATACTCAAATTATTACTTTCTGGTGGCTTGCAATATTTTCTCCTTGTCCTGGGAACTCTGAAATTTCTAGCAGTTTTTCTTTTTGGAACTCTTTCAGGAAGTGATCGGTTGATTCTTTCAATATTTATTTTACCTTCTATCTCTAGAATATCAGGGCAGTTTTCCTTGATGATTTCAGAAAGATGATGTCTAGGCTTTTTATTTGATAATGACTTTCAGGTAGTTTGATAATTTTTAAATTGTCTCGCCTGTAATATATTTTCCAGGTCAATTGTTTTTCAAATGTGATATTGCTTTTTTATTATTAATGTTATTTTATTATTTTCAGTGTTCTACAATCACTTCCATGTATCTTAGCTTTTTCCCCTCCTTCCCCCTCTTTTACCCTTATCTCCCCACTCCATCCCAGAGATGGCATATAATTTTATATAAGTTCTACACATACAATGTTATTAAATATAATTTCACCTTATTCATATTGTATAGAAGAGTTAAAAGGAATGGAGAAATCATAAAACAAACCAAAGTATAATCCAAAAGAAAATTATCTGGTGCACTCTGAGATCAAATTCCATAGTTTTTGGGGTTTTTTCCTCTGGATGTGGAAGACATTTTGCCTTAAGAGACAATTGGTAATTTTTTAAGTCCTTGCATTGCAATGAAGTTCTAAGGCTACCAGAAAAAATCCTCCCACACTGTAGTTGTTGCTGTGTACAAAGTTCTCCTAATTCTCCTCCTTTTCACTCAGCATCAGCTCATATACATCCTTCCAGGCCTCACTGAAGTCTTCCTGTTAATCATTTCTTATAGCACAATAGTATTCCATCACATTCATATAACATAATTTATTCAATCATTCCCCAGTTGATGGGCATCCCCTTGATTTCCAGTTTTTGGCAACGACAAAGAGTGCTGCTATAAATATTTTTGTACATGTGGGACCCTTTCTCATTTTTATGATCTCTTGGGTACACAGTCCTAGAAGCGGTATTGCTGGGTCAAAGGGTATGCACATTTTTTGTAGCCCTTTGATCATAGTTCCAAATTGCTCTCCAGAATGGCCTGATCAGCTCACAGCTCCATCAACAATTAATTAATGGTACAACTCTCCCACATCTTTTCCAACATTTATCATCCTTTTTTTCTCATGTTCGCCTATCTGATGGGTGTGGTGTGATATCTCAGAGGAGTTTTGATTTGCATCTCTCTAATCAATAGTGATTCAGAGCATTTTTTCATATGACTGTAGATAATTATGATTTCTTCCTCTGAAAACTGCCTGTTCATATCCTTTCCCCATTTATCAATTGGGGAATGACTTGTATTCTTGTACATTTGAGTCATTTCTCTATATATTTTAGAAATGAGGCCTTTATCACACACACTAGTTACAAAAATTCTTTCCCAGTTTTCTGCTTCCCTCCTAATCTTGGTTGCATTGGGTTAATTTGTACAAAAACTTTTCAATGTAATGTAATCAAAAGTCTTCATTTTGCACTTCATAATGTTTTCCATCTCTTGTTTAGTCAAAAATTCTTCCCTTCTCCATAAATATGTTAAATACACTATTCCTTTCTCCACTAATTTGTTTGCAGTATCAATCTTTATAACTAGATCATCTACTTATTTAGACTTTATTCTGGTGTACGGTCTCAAGCGTTGGTCTATGCCTAGTTTCTGCCATACTGTTATCCAGTTTTTCCAGAAATTTTTGTTGCACAATGAGTTTCTGTCCTAGAATCTGAGGTCCATGTGTTTATCAAACAGTAGATTACTATATTCTTGACTACTATGTCTTGGGTACCTAATTTATTCCACTGATCTACCCTTCTGTTTCTTAGCGAGTACCAAGTGGTTTTGATAATTCCTGCTTTACAATTCAATTTGAGCTCTGGTAGAACTAGGGCACCTTCTCTAGCATTTTTTTTCATTAGTTCCCTTGCTATTCTGCACTTTGTGATATTCCAGACGAAATTTTGGTATTATTTTTTCTAGCTCTACAAAATAATTATCTGATAGTTGGATCAGTATGGCACTGAATAAGTTAATTAATTTAGGTAGAATTGTCATTTTGCTTATATTGGCTCAGCCCACCCAAGAGCAATCGATGTTTTTCTGCTTATTTATATTTGATTTTATTTGTGTGAAAAGGATCTTGTAATTGTGTTCATATAGTCTCTGGATTTGTTTTCGCAGGTAGACTGCCAAATATTTTATGGTGTCTACCACAGCTTTAAATCGAATTTCTCTTTCTATCTCTTGCTGTTGGACTTTGTTAGTAATATACAGAAATGCAGAAGATTTGTGTGGGTTTATTTTGTAACCTGCAACTTTGCCAAAGTTGTTAAACATTTCAAGTCGTTTTTTGCCTGATAATCTGGGATTCTCTAAGTATATTATTGTATCATCTGCAAAGAGTGAAAATTAATTTTCTTCTTTGCCTATTCTAATTCCTTCAATTTCTTTTTTCTTCTCTTACTGCTACAGCTAACATTTCTAGTACCATATTGAATAATAGTGATGATAATGGACATCATTTTTTTCATTCCTGATCTTTTTGGAAATACATCTAATTTATCTCCATTGCATATAATGCTTGCTCAAGGTTTTAGGTAGATACTGCTTATTATTTTATGGAAAGTTCCATTTATTTCTATGTTCTCCAGTGTTTTCAGTAGGAATGGGTGTTGTATTTTATCAAAAGCTTCTTATGTACCTATTGAGATAATCATGTGGTTTCTGTTACTTTTGTTGTTGATATGATCAATAATGCTAATAGTTTTCCTAGTATTGAAGCATCCCTGCATTCCTGGTATAAATTCTACCTGATCATACAGTATTATTTTCCTGATAAGCTGCTGTATTCTTTTTTGCTAATATCATATTAAAAGTTTTTGCATCTGTATTCGTTATAGACATTGATCTATAATTTTCTTTCTCTGTTTTGGCTCTTCCTGGTTTAGGTATCAAAACCATATTTGTATCATAAAAAGAATTTGGAAGGACTCTTTCTTCCTCAGTTTTCTCATATAGTCTATATAGAATTGGAATTAACTGTTCTTTCCATATTTGATAGAATTCACTTGTGAATCCATCTGGCCCTGGGAGATTTTTTTCCTAGGTATTCATTGATGGCTTGTTCAATTTTTTTTTAATGAGATAGGGTCATTTAAGTATTCAGCTTCCTCTTCTGTTAGTCTGGGCAATTTATATCTTTTAAAATAATCATTCATCTCATTTAAATTGTCGAATTTATGTGCATACTGGTCGGCAAAGTAATTTCTTATTAATGTTTTAGTTTCCTCCTCATTAGAGGTGAGTTTTTATTTTTGATATTGGTCATTTGGTTTTCTTATTTCTTTTTTTAATCAAATTGACCAAAAGTTTATTCATTGTATTTTTTTTCCTTAAAACCAACTTCTAGTTTTATTTATTAGTTCAATAGTTTTCTTAATTTCAATTTCATTAATCTCTTCTTTGTTTTTCAGTATGTCTAATTTGGTATTTACATGGGAATTTTCAGTTTGTTCTTTTTCCAGTTTTTTCAGCTGCATGACCTATTTTTTGATCTCTTTCTCTATTTTATTCATGTAGGCATTCAAAGATAGAAAACTTCCCCTAAAAACTGCTTTTTCAGTATCCTATAACATTTGGTAGATTGTCTCATTATTATCATTCTCTCGAGTGAAGTTGTTGATTGTCTCTAGAAGAAAGTGATCTTAGGATATGTTGCTATCCTTCAGTCTCTTCATATTTATAGCAATAATCTGTGGCTTCTTGCATGGGTAGATAAAATGGTTGCTTTTTGCAAGTGAGCAAGAATATTGACATACAGATTCAGCTTTTTCAGACTCACTAAAACAGTTTTAGAGACAATTTCAAAAGCACACAGGATGATAGAAATGGCATTTATTTAATATTTTAACCAAATCATTTTAATTCCTTATGTTGTTATTTCAGTGTTTTAAAAACTTTTATTTCCATTGCATTTGGAGATTTTGGATATTCCACATTTTAATTGTCTTAAGTTTATATAATCTTTACATCTGTTTTTTGGGTTAAGTCTAGGTAGTTGAGGATATCAGTCCTGTCTGTAATAATGCATAAGTATGATTACAGTTTATTCACTTATTTATATTTTATTTATTGATTTGGGCTTTTATTAGTAGTGTGGAGGTTGTTCATCTGCTAAATGATAAATTGAGCTTCTATAAATATTTCTGACCACCTGAAAGGGCCTTTTTAGATACCTAGTAAATGTTATTTTTTCCATTCTTTCTACTACTTTAGTCTGCCATGTCGTTTGATCAATATGTCCAGGAACATTAAGGATAACCTTTCTGAAATTCCTTAGTTCACTAACTTGATCCCTGACTTCTGATAATAAATCCCTATGTTTCCATAAAAAAATCACTTGACTAAGGCATTCTATTTGGTACTTCTTTGGCAACATGTTGATTTAGTCACATTTGTATAGTTATAGTAGCTTTTTACTTCTGCTAATGGACCCAACCCATTACAGAATCTCAGTCCAGAAATAACAACTTGCACTTCCATTTGACAATTATATGATATGTTTTTTATCAGTTTTGAGTATTGCTTGTAAAATGAAATATATTTGATTTAAAAGTATTCTTTTTGTTTTTTTGTTTGTCTTGTAGGGAGGAAAGCAAGGTAATTGGGGTTGTGACTTGTCCAAGGTCACACAACTAGTAAGTGTCAAGTGTGTGAGGCTGGATTTGGGCTCAGGTCCTCCTGATTCCAGGGCTCTGTTTACTGTACCACCCAGATAGCCCTAAAAGTATTCTTTTAAAAAGATTTTTTAACCCCCTCATTGGTTGCTCTAAGAACATTGATATTTTTTTGTGGTCTCTCCTTTGTGTCCCAAGTATTTAGTACACTGCATGGCACAAATTTGCTTAATAAATGCCAGCTGATTGACTGACTGAAAGTTTGGATGACTTCTACATACACTGTTAATCATTTTTCCATTCAAGAGTTCCAGGCATAGGTCAGGCTGTTCCAGTTATTCTGGCACAGGATTAGAATGTAATTATGTTATGAAATGAAAAATGTTATTTAAAATACCTATTTAGAACAAGGTCAAAGTGTATAATACTTGAAAGTGAAAGAAAAGTTACTATCTCAGATCAAAAGCTATTTCCCTCCACATTTGTATATACCATAAGCAGCTGATAATTCTAGGTCAGAAATGCTTCCACACAAGATATTAAGAATACTAACTGTGTGTGTGTGTGTGTGTATACAGACAGAAAAGTGGACTGACAGACAGATAGACAGATAGGCAGACAGACAGACAGACAGACAGACAGACAGACAGACAGACAGAAAGATAGATAGATAGATAGATAGATAGATAGATAGATAGATAGATAGATAGATAGATAGATAGACAGAGACAATCACTATTGTTGAGAAAAGTATATCTACTGCCCTGTTTCCCTTTCAAAATCTTTATTATTCAGAGTTGTCATCTGCAAAGGTAAAAATTCCTTCTCTTTGTCATCAGTATCAGCTAATTCATAAAAATTCATTTCAAACATATTCCTCCAATATCCCTTTTCCACCTAAACATAACTTTCCAGTGTTCTCATTTGGAGCCACTATTTTATTCTTAGTATGCCACTCTTTTGGACTTTGGCAAGCTTTTTGAAAATAATGAGCACACTCACACATATGTGTATGTATGTATGTATTTGTGTGTGTGTGTGTGTGTGTGTGTGTGTGTGTGTGTGTGTGTGTGTATATATATATATATATATATATATATAAAATTCAGTTTTGCTTCTAAATTTTACTCCAAAAAAAAGAATATAATCTTCTTGAAGGTAGGAACTATTTCCTTTTTTGTTTTGATACTCTTAGTGCCCATCAATATTTCTGGCATGTAGTAAATCCCCGACAACTGTGTGTAGGTTTAATTGAATTTATCCATTAGAGTAAGCATCACATTCTTCCCCTTTGTGATCCCATGTATTTATTTTCTGCATTTAAAAATATTCTGAAGAGTACATAGGTTTTTCCAGACAGCCAAATGAGTTCACAAGCCAAAAAAGGTTAAGAATTCCTGACTATAGCCCTTTAAAGTGTATAGACAGCATTTTTTTTTACTATTTTATTTGTTTTCAGTGTTCTACAATCACTTCCATATAGATTATATTTTTCCCCTCCCTTCCACTTTCCACCCTACCTCCCCACTCCCAACATGAGACTGCATACAATTTTATATAGGTTCCACACATACATTCCTATTAAATACATTTTCACCTTAGTCATGTTGCATAGAAGAATTAAAATGCATGGGAGACATCATAAAAGAAACCAAACAAAACATAATACAGAAGAAAATGATTTGCTTCATTCTGTGATAGAATTCCATAGTTCTTATCCTGGATGTGGAAGATGTTTTGCCTTAAGAGACCATTGGGAATTATTTAAGTCCTTTCATTGCAATGAAGTATTAAGTCTACCAGAAAAATTCCTCGCATACTGTGGTTGTTGCTGTGTACAAAATTCTCCTGCTTCTGCTCCTTTCACTCAGCATCAGTTTGTATAGCTCTTTCCAGGCCTATCTGAAGTCTTCCTGTTCATCTTTTCTCATAGCAAAATAGTATTACATTACATTCATATACCACAATTTGTTCAGCCATTCCCCCATTGATGGGCATCCACTTGATTTCCAGTTTTTGGCCACCACAAAGAGAGATGCTATAAATTTTTTGTGCACGTGGAACCCTTTCCCATTTTTATGATCTCTTGGGGATATAGTCTTAGAAGTGTATGCACACTTTTGACGCCCTTTAGACATAGTTCCAAATTGCTCCCCAGAATGGTTGTATCAGCTCACATGTACCCCAAAAATCAGTGTTTCAACTCTCCCACATCTTCTCCAACATGTATCACCTTCCTGTTTTGTCATGTTAGCCAATGTTTGATGTGGTATCTCAGAGTTGTTTTGATTTCCATTTCTCTAATCAATAGTTATTTAGAGCATTTTTTCATATGACTATAGATAGCTTCAATTTCTTCCTCTGAAAACTGCCTCTTCATATCCTTTGACCATCAATCAATTATGGAATGACTTGTATTCTTGTACATTTGACTCAGTTCTCTATATATTTTCGAAATGATACCTTTATTACAAACACTAGTTGCAAAAACTCTTTCTCAGCTTCCTGCTTCCCTCCTAATCTTGGTTGTATTGGGTTTGGTTGTGCAAAACCTTTTCGTTTAATGTAATCACAATTATCCAGCTTGCATTTTACAGGGCTCCCTTCTCCATAAATTTGATAAATATGCTATTCCTTCCTCCAATAATTTTTTTATAGTATCAACTTTTATACCTAGATCAAGTAACCACTTGGACTTTATTCTTGTGTACCATGTCAGGTATTCATCTGTGAATAGCTTCGGTCACACTGTTATCCAGTTTTCCCAGCAATTTTTGTGGAAACATGAGTTCTTCTCCAGGAAGCTGGGGTCCCTGGGTTTATCAAATAGTAGATTGCTATATTCATTGACTACTGTGTTTTGAGTGCCTAGACTATTCCACTGGTCTCCCCTTCTGTTTCTTAGCCAGTACCAAGTGGGTTTGATAATCGCTGTGTTGTAATACAATTTGAGATCTGGTAGAGCTAGGCCCCCTTCCCGAGGATTTCTTTTCATAAGTTCCCTTGATATTCTGGACCTTTTGCTCCTCCAGATGAATTTTGATATTATTTTTTCTAGCTCTAGAAAATAATTATCTGATAGTTTGGTGTAGCACTGAATAAGTAAATTAATAGGCAGAATTGTCATTTTTATTATATTGGCTCAGTCTACCCATGAGCAACTGATGTTTTTCCACTTACTTAGATCTGACTTTATTTGTGTGAAAAATGTTTTGCAATTGTGTTCATATTATCCCTGTACTTGTTTTGGTATGTTGACTCCCCAATATTTTATAATGTCTACCCTAGCTTTAAATGAAATATCTCTTTCTATTTCTTGCTATTGGACTTTGCTAGTAATATATAGAAATGCAGAAGATTTGTGTGGGTTAATTTGGCAACATGCAACTTTGCCAAAGTTGTTTATTATTTCAAGTAGTTTTTTACTTGAACCCCTGGAATTCTCAAAGCATACCATCATATCATCTGCAAAGACGATAACTTAGTTTCTTTTTTGCCTATTCGAATTCCTTCAATTTCTTTTTCTTCTCTTATTGCTAAAGCTAACATTTCTAGTACCATACTGAGTAATAATGGTGATAATGGAGAGGGTAAGCATCACATTAAATGGATATTTAGTTTTTGAGGTAAATAAATTTATCAAGTCACACATAATACTTTTATCCAATTAGTGATGAAAATGATAATTAATTTTTGTGAACATACTTTGTCACTTTGGAACAATAATTCACATACCTGATTTATTGTGAAATGAAGGAATAATTTCAACAGTTATCTAGTACATGGATATGATGAAATTTTTACACTGCCCTGATCTACAATGGGAATGATAGATTTACAAATGCTAGCACTTGGGGGAAAATTAATATATCAAGGCCTGTTAACCACTGTGATATTTCGAGTTTGTAATGAAAATAATTAAGATGTGGAATGGAGGTGGCATTTTCTCTCCCTGGTATTGAAGCATTCACAAAAAATTATTACATCTCTCATATATTTCTTAAATAAGACATGAGACCATTTGAGAGGTAGGAAATATTATGGCTATTTGTGGACAGACATGCATATTACACAAGTATGCCCAATGTATATGGCAGTTAAAGCATGACTCTCCTGGGATACCATATTATTTATTGAATTGCTAAAAAAGAAGCCCAGAATGAATTGGAAGATACACAAATGTGAAGATAGTGATGGAGAGTGGAGAAATATCTGTACTAATGTAACTAATGACTTGCCATTTGATACTTCTTGTGACAACAGCTCACTAATACAATCCAATACAAACCAGTAAGTCCTTACACTGGTGATATACTCTGGTTAATTGGTATCTTTTGGTAGAATATATAGTTGATGAGTCAAACAAACTGAATGGTTACTATAGAAAGCTTAAGAACCAAGAGTTTCTTACCTTACCGTTTAAAATACTGTCATCTATTGTCCATTTATACACATCAAGGGGGCTTTCTTAGAGTTTCCCTTTCCGGTTAAGTTTCAGGGAACCATGCAAAGCTTGTATCTCTCTTGGAGAATAGAGATATATCAAAAAGGGAACCTGTTGTAATGTGTAAAATTGAAAAGTGTCAAGCTATCTGGTTTAAACTGATTAGATATGGTCAGTTTTTGTCACTCAAGAAACCTGACTGCATACTAGTTGACTATGATTTGAGGCAGCAGTGTAGAAATGAACCCTATTATCACTGCTCATATATGGTATTAAGAAACAAAACACATGTACTGACAATTACTTTCAGGAAAAACTCTGAATCTCATGATTTTCATGTATGACTACAAAGAGTAAGTTAATTAGAAATAAAGCTTTCCCAAAGGCCACATAGGATGAAAAAAAATGTCAAAGAATTAGTTAATCTGAACCAGAGCTATTATTTATAATCCCCAACTCAAGAGAAAAAAACATCAATTTTTGATTTTCAATTTAGATACTATCAGAGTGGCAGAGGAAAAACTCTGGTCTAAGAATCAGGAGAACAAGGGTCTAGACTCATTTTTTCAAAATTTTATAAAATTTATTTATTTTCAGTTCTCAACATTCACTTCCACATTCTCTCCATTCCTCCCCATCTCCCACCAGGGGACAGCATGCACCCTATTCACCCCTTCCTCCAATCTGTCCTTCCTTCTATTACCCACCCATTTCCCATGCCGCTTACTCCCTATTTTCCTGTAGGGCAAAATAGATTTCTAGACTCCTTTCCCGTATAATTTAATTTCCACTTGCATGCTAAAACAATTTTTAACATTCATTCTTAAAGATTTGAGTTCCATACTATCTCCCTTCTTCCGTCACCACTGACCCTCATTGAGAAAAAAAGAAATTCAATATAGGTCATACATGTGTAACAATGCAAAGCACTTCCATAATAGTTATGTTGTAAAAGACTAACTATCTCTTTAAAGACTAACCATTCTCTCATCCTACCCTGCCCTCCATTTATTCTATTCTCTCCCTTGACCAGTTCTCCCACAATAGTGTTTGCTTCTGAGTGTCTCTTTCCCAAATTTACTATCCCTTCTATTATCTTCCCTCTCCTATCACCTTCCCCCTTGTCTTCCTGCAGGGTAAAACAGATTTCCAAATCCAAGTAAGTGTGTGTTATTCACTCCTTAAACCAAATCCCATGAGACTAAGGCTCACATTTCCTTTCATCTCCCTACTCTTTCCTTCCATTGTAAAAAATATTTATTCCCTCTTTTGTGTGAGATGATTTGCTACCTTCTACATCTCCCTTTATCTTATTCTTAGTACATCCCACTCAAGAAGAAATTTTATATATTTTTAGGTATTTTTCCTTCATATTCAGTTCCGCCTACCCCTCTGTCTAGGTATACATACATACATACATTATATATATGTAAATATATACCCATGTACATACCCATGCTCACACATATATAATGTACACATATCAATAAACATCTACATATATACATACATATACACATATATGTGTATACACATATATACACATATAATGTATATACATACATATATGTATACACACACATATATGTATATATATATTCCCTCTAACTACCTTAAAACTGAAAAAGATCTCATGAGCTACAAATATCATTTTTCCATGTAGAAATGTAAACAGCTCAGCGTTAATGAGTTCCTTAAAATTTCTCTTTCCTGTTTGCCTTTCCATGTTTCTCTTGAGTCTTCTATTTGAAAGTCAAATTTTTATTTAGTTCTGGTCTTTTCAACAAAAATGCTTGGAAGTCCTCTGTTTCACTGAAATTCTATTTTCTCCTCTGAAGTATTATACTCACTTTTTCTGGGTAGGTGATTCTTGGTTTTAATCCTTCCTTTGACCTTTGGAATATCATATTTCAAACCCTTAAATCCCTTAGGGTAGAAGTTGCTAAATCCTGTGTTATCCTGATTGTATTTCCACAATACTTGAAGTGTTTCTTTTGGGCTACTTGTAATACTTCCTCCTTGACCTGGGAACTCTGGAATTTGGCTACAATATTCTTGCGAGTTTTCCTTTGGGATGGCTTTTAGGAGGTGATAGGTAAATTCTTTCCATTTCTCTTTTACCCACTGCATCTAGAATATCAGCACAGTTTTCCTTGATAATTTCTTGAAAGTTGATGTCTAGATACTTTTTATGATCCAGGTTTTCTGGTAGACCAATAATTTTTAAATTATGTCTCCTGGATTTATTTTCCAGGTCGGTTATTTCTCCAATGAGATATTTCACATTTTCTTCTTTTTCCATTCTTTTGTTTTTCTTTTTTACTTTCTTGGTTTCTTGAAAAGCTATTAGCTTCCATCTATTCCAATTTAATTTTTAAAGAATTATTTTCTGGGGGGGGTGCAGAGTCAATATGGCAGAGTAGAAAGATGCACATACACATAGCTCTGAACCCACAACCCATAGAACACCTGTAAAAAGGAACTCACGGCGAATTCTGGAGCAGTAGAGGCCACAGAACAGTGGAGTGAAGGAGATTTCTGTTCCAGAGGGACCTGCAAACTTCTCGCAAAAGATCCTTCACGCCACGGACTGGGTGCTGGGACAGGGAGCCGAGTACAGCCCTGCCACACCCACGGCACCAAGAGGAGCAGATCCGAGCAGGCTTCAGGGATGGGATCTCCAGCGGCCGTGCGGGTCCCTCCACCCACAAGTGAAGGGAGTCGGTGAGAGGGTCTCTTTGGTGGGTCAAGAGGGGAGTGGGGTGCCCCCATAACTCAGGCCCCCTCCGGAGGCAGCAGCTGAGGCAGGGGCAGACCAGGGCTCCCCAAGCAGGCAGGAGCCTGGATCCATTGTTGAAGGTCTCTGCATAAACCCCTGGAGGGAACTGAGCCTGAGAGGCGGCCCTGCCCCCACCTGAGCACCTGAACTTAATCTCACACTGAATAGCAGCCCTGTCCCTGCCCAAAGCCCTGAGGCTGGGAAGCAGCATTTGAATCTCAGACGTCAAGCGCTGGCTGGGAGGATCTGGAGGCGAGTTGGGTGTGAGGAGAATATTCAGAGATCAAGTCACTGGCTGGGAAAATACCCAGAAAGGGGAAAAGAAATAAGACTATAGAATGTTACTTTCTTGGTGAACAGGCATTTCCTCCCTTCCTTTCTGATGAGGAAGAACAATGCTTACCATCAGGCAAAGACACAGAAGTCAAGGCTTCTGTATCCCAGCCCACTCAATGGGCTCAGGCCATGGAAGAGCTCAAAAAGAATTTTGAAAATCAAGTTAGAGAGGTGGAGGAAAAGCTGGGAAGAGAAATGAGAGACACTCAGTCAAAGCATGAACAGCAGGTCAGCACCCTGCTAAAGAAGACCCAAAAAAATGCTGAAGAAAATAACACCTTGGAAACCAGCCTAACTCAATTGGCAAAAGATGTTCAAAAAGCCAATGAGGAGAAGAATGCTTTCAACAGCAGAATTAGCCAAATGGAAAAGGAGATTCAAAAGCTCACTGAAGAAAATAGTTCTTTCAAAATTAGAATGGAACAGATGGAGGCTAATGACTTTATGAGAAACCAAGAAATCACAAAACAAAACCAAAAGAATGAAAAAATGAAAGATAATGTGGAATATTTCATTGGAAAAACAACTGACCTGGAGAATAGATCCAGGAGAGACAATTTAAAAATTATGGGACTACCTGAAAGCCATGATCAAAAAAAGAACTTAGACATCATCTTTCATGAAATTATCAAGGAAAACTGCCCTGAGATTCTAGAAACAGAGGGCAAAATAAGTATTCAAGGAATCCACAGAACACCTCCTGAAAGAGATCCAAAAAGAGAAACTCCTAGGAACATTGTGGCCAAATTCCAGAGTTCCCAGGTCAAGGAGAAAATATTGCAAGCAGCTAGAAAAAAACAATTCAAGTATTGTGGAATTACAATCAGGATAATGCAAGATCTAGCAGCTTCTACATTAAGGGATCGAAGGGCATGGAATAGGATATTCCAGAAGTCAAAGGAACTAGGACTAAAACCAAGAATCACCTACCCAGCAAAACTGAGTATAATACTTCAGGGGAAAAATTGGTCTTTCAATGAAATAGAGAACTTTCAAGCATTCTTGAGGAAAAGACCAGAGCTGATAAGAAAATTTGACTTTCAAACACAAGAATGAAGAGAAGCATGAAAAGGTGAACAGCAAAGAGAAGTCATAAGGGACTTACTGAAGTTGAACTGTTTACATTCCTACACGGAAAGACAATATTTGTAACTCTTGAAACATTTCAGTATCTGGGTACTGGGTGGGAGTACACACACACACATGCACACATGCACACACACATAGAGAGAGTGCACAGAGTGAATTGAAGAGGATGGGATCATATCTTAAAAAAATGAAATCAAGCAATGAGAGAGAAATATATTGGGAGGAGCAAGGGTGAAATGGAATGGGGCAAATTATCTCTCATAAAAGAGGCAAGCAAAAGACTTATTAGTGGAGGGATAAAGAGGGGAGGTGAGAGAAAAACATGAAGTTTACTCTCATCACGTTCCACTAAAGGAAAGAATAAAATGCACACTCATTTTGGTATGAAAACCTATCTTACAATACAGGAAAGTGGGGGATAAGGGGATAAGCAGGGTGAGGGGGGTGTTGGAAGGGAGGGCATGGGGAGGAGGGAGCAATTTGAGTCGACACTCATGGGGAGGGATAGGATCAAAAGAGAATAGAAGTAATGGGGGACAGGATAGGATGGAGGGAAATATAGTTAGTCTTATACAACACAACTCTTATGGAAGTCATTTGCAAAACTACACAGATTTGGCCTATATTGAATTGCTTGCCTTCCAAAGGGAAGGTGTGGGGAGGGAGGGAGGTAAAGAAGTTGGAACTCAAAGTGTTAGGAACAACTGTCGAGTAATGTTCTTGCCACTAGGAAATAAGAAATACAGGTAAAGGGGTATAGAAAGTTATCTGGCCCTACAGGACAAAAGAGAAGATGGAGACAAGGGCAGAGAGGGATGATGGAAGAGAGAGCAGATTGGTCATAGAGGCAATTAGAATGCTTGGTGTTTGGGGGGGGGATAAAAGGGGAGAAAATTTAGAACCCAAAATGTTGTTAAAATGAATGTCAAATAAATAAATAAAAATTTAAAAAAAAAGAATTATTTTCTGCAGTGGGTTTTGAACCTCCTTTTCCATTTTGCCTATTATGCTTTTTAAATCATTCTTCTCCTTATTGACTTTTTGGACTTCTTCCAATGGGGATAGTCTATTTTTAAAGGTCTTATTTTCTTCACCATTTTTTGGGTCTCCTTTAATAAGTTGTTGACTCACTTTTTGTGATTTTCTTGAATTGCTCGCATTTCTCTTCCCAGTTTTTCCTCTACTTCTCTTACTTGATTTTCAAAATCTTTGTTGAGCTCTTTCATGACTTGAGACCATTGAATATTTTTTTAAAGGTTTTGGATGTACAAACATTGACTTTGATGTCTTCCTCTGATGGTATGCTTTGCTCTTCCTCATCTGAAAGAACAGAAGAAAATACCTTTTCACCAAGAAAGCAACCTTCTATAGTCTTATTTTTTGCACTTTTGGGGCATTTTCCCAGCCAGTTACTTGTCTTTTGAGTCATTTATCAAGTGGAGGTTATACTTTCCTAGACTTCAGAGGTTTTGTGCAGTTCTTCCCTGAGACATCTCTTAGAGACCTGTAAGTTCTCAGTTCCTTCAAGGTGGCATAATCAAGGGAGAGGAGTTTACTCCTCTACTGGCCTGCATGCACCCTGTTCTGTGAGCAACCAAAAGCCCTCCTTTCTGCCCTGGAACTGTGAGTAGTGTTCCCTCTCCACAGCCACCACCACCTTAACCACTTCAGGATTCCTCCTCCCCCTAGGACTGCCATTCAGGAGTGAGACTAAGACCAACCACTTGATCTCCCCAGAGTCTTTAGGTTCAGGACTCCAAAAGTGGAAGCTTCTGCCTCTGTGGCTGCCAACTCCCTGGGACCAGGTCTAATGCTGTCCTCACTCTGCTCTCACCCAGGTGAAAGACTTTTCTTACTGACCTCTGATGTTGGTTTTGACATTTGTGGGTTGAGAAATCTGGGACCCACAGCTGCTCCCCGTGATTCCTCCCTCAAAGCTTGCTCCAGTCCTGTCCTTGCCATGTGGCCCAGGCTGTGCTGTGCTCTGCTCCAGGCCCAGGGTGATAGATCTTTTCTGTAGGCCTTTCAAGCTCTCTTATGCTGAAAATCTGTTTCACTCCTTCATTTTGTGACTTCTGCTGCTCTAGACTTTGTTTAGGGTCATTTTTTGCAGGTATTTTATGGGCTATGGGAAAAGAACATCTACAAGTCTGTCCTTCTACTCACCATCTTGGCTCCACCCCCCACCCCAGATCCATCTTTTCCAATGTGTAGTGGCACATGTGCACCCACATATGTGTGTGTATACACACACACACAAGCATACACACACAGGAAGGGTAAGATTCCTCCTTACTCTAATATTCTATGAGAAATTATAACACCAGGAAAATGTGATAATCAATTGACTGAGTGCAAAGTAAAAGGTTCTTCTGAGTACATATACCTTCAAATCATTTATAAACATTGTCGAGTGGTTTGTTTCATTACCATTTCTGCATAAAAAACACTGACTATTTATTCTTTCTGTCATGAGAGCATAAAGACTGATAAAAATAGCCTTATTCTAATTGAATGTTTCTTCTAATAATATCAATTATCATTTCTTACCCACAACAGATCACTAGCTTTCACATACTTCTTAAACAGTTCTTAACTGAATTTTCAGCTAAAGTGTTAATTACCCAATTTTGTAGTTTCTTAGTATAATAATTTCCCAGAGGAAACTCCAAACTCTCTTTGTATGAAACTTATTATTCATATGCCAGTAAAACTCGTAGCTATTCTTGTCTCCTTTCTTTATCCCATATGGTTACATAGTCACAGAATTACCTATTATTAAATGAACTAATAAGTTAAAATACCATATGTTAATATTACCCTTCTTTTAGTCATTTACATTTAGCAATAGTTCCTAAAACTTTAAGCAGAACTTGTCTGAAGCAAGTTTAAGTATAACCTTTGAAAGATTCTTAAAACTAAAGACTCTAGAGGGAAAGAAACTTGAAGATAATTGAAGACCATATGCTGCATTTCTAAGTTGCCTAAACTGGACTCCAAATTTATCTCCCCCACATCCAATATCATTGATGACCATTTATAGAGCTGAAATTATCTATCCCACACACAAAATATTGCTACTAGTTCTTCTTTGGATCTTCACAAAAATTTCCGTCTCAGATTCTTAGATTTACTTATATGAGTATATCTGCATGCTATGCAATGGTCTTCCATTGTTTCTATGTATTCTGCTTTAAAAGATTTTCAAATACACTAAGTCCTAAGAAAATCAATAATATCAAATTATTTTAACTTCTTTAATATTATCAGTTAGCTACTCATTAGACATTCTTTGTACATCTGTGCGTAGAAATCTGAAGTAATGGGTTTAATTCCTGACTTTAACTTCAGATATTGTCTCCCATGAATTATATGCCCTCTGGACCACTATTCTTTTGATGTTTTATCTGCTATTTTATGCTGTCTAACAACCAATATTTATAAGCAGTTTTCTCTATTACTTCTATATTCAATCCAAAATCAGTTCACTCACATCTGCAATCTATCAGGGGGGAGATGTACGCAAACATATATGCATGTGCAGATTTATATGAACATATGTGTGTATGTGTTAATGTATATATCTTCATGTCTATGCAAATATATATATATTCATACATCTAACTATATATTCTTATATATGTATCTATATAGCTGTACATCTATCTACGTATTAATCAGTCTAATTACTAGCTTTCACTAGTGATTCACAGAACCACTTACTTTTGGAGTTGTAAGAAAACTTAGAGACCATTCTATGATCCAGTAAGTTGTCATGCCTTATCCTTTCTACCTTCATAATATCTCTCATATATGCCTCTTTCTCTCTTTTGGCACTTTCATGATTCGGTTGTAGGCACAATGAATTCCAAAAGCTCCCTATTTCCTCTATGATCAAATATAATACCCTCTATATGGTTTTTAAAGCCTTTTATATTCCATCTCCTTTATACCTTCCCAGTATTCATACACATTGCTCTCCTCCAGATACTCTACTTCCTAGTGACATTCGTGTCCTTGTTGTTTCTAAGACATGATACCTCATTTTTGGATTGAGCATTCTCACTGACTTTCCAGCATGCCTCATCTCCACCATCTGGATTCCCTGACTTTCTTCAAGTCTCAGTAATAAATCACCTTTTTAAAATACATTTTCATTCATTCTGTTGATATTAAATGTAAAAAATTACTTAAAATCAGTCATTGGAAATATGTTCTCATATTAGCCATGTTCCAAAAGATAAGATGCAAAAATCCAAACAAAAATAACGTTTTAAAAAAAGCATGCCCCTATCTTCACTGAGTGTTCATCAGTTCTCTCTCTGGATGTGTATAGCATTTTTCATTGTGGTTCATTTGGAATTGTCTTGGATCATTATCTTTATCAGAGTAGGTAAGTGTTTCACAGTTGACCATTCTCCAGCATTGTTGCTGCTGTGTAAAATACTATTCTGGTTCTGCTCATTTCATTTTGAATCAATTCATGTAAGTCTTCCCAGGTGTTTTTGAAACCACTCTGTTGGTCGTTTCAAACAGCACAATAGTATTCCATCACAATCGTATATCATAACCCAATCCATCATACCTAATTTCAAATGCATGCCCTTAATTTCCTATTCTTTGCACAAATACCAATTTTAATGCAATTTCCTTGTTTATCACAAGTATTGTCTCATTATTAGCCTTTTTCTATTATCTTATATGTTAAGGTTATTCTGAGCAAATAAAAAAGTAAGAAATGAATTATAATTTAGCAACTTTGTCTTCCTTAGTCATTATCATCATCCCATTCAAGCCTAGTTGTATTGCACGTCTGGCCCATAATACCTTTATTTGATTATATTTAGAAACCTCAGATTCTTTCTTAACAATGTTTTATTCCAGATGTTTGCTTTCTTTTCTGGATCCCCTTCCTTCAGTCATCATTTAACAATACTTCTGCTCCTTTTGATTTTTTACCCCAAAGACTTTATATTTTTAGTGATAAATTATAGATTCTACTGGTAGTGTCATTTGTCCTTATGTGACTCAGCAGAAGTGGATAGTGACCATCAAAGTTTCTGGGAAACCATATTTAATGAAACTCTTTTTCATGCATTTCAAAATATTAAGAAATTTTAAGTGTAGAGCAGATCTTTGTCAGTTTGCCTTAATTTTGTACCAAGATGTATTCTCTATGTACCAAGTTATGGGTAATTAAAAAGAAGTATATCAAGACCAGTGCAGAGCTTTGGTAGGAAAACCGAAGACACCAGAGAAATTTCTTGTAACTATTTTTAACTCCATTGTCAGCGCATGTCTAAGGTGCATTTTATATTTGCCTTTATTTTCTTGGGCACTGATTTAATGAATTGAAATTACTTAGAAATAAATTCTAACAATTTTGTTTTATCTTAAATTTTAGGCTGTGGTTGATACCATACCATGACTAGAACACAAAGAACGATGTTAGAGTAGTTGGTTTTATCACCTCCCTCCCCAAAGGCAACAAAAACATAATTTCATGGGATATTTGGTGATCTCATATTAAAGCACCAAACAAAACTATTTTCAAATTTTTTTCCACCCATATGAGATGAAACGACTGAGGAGACCGAGAAATTTTAAGATTAATTCAATTAGGCCCTTCAAATTAAGTCAATACATGCTTATGCAGTTAACAACTTGAGTGTAAAGGTGAGAATAGTACTTGAGAGAGAAGTTGAGTTAGTCTTTTGAAAAACTAAAAGTCTTAATTTCCCTGAAAGGAAAAGATTCATTACTTTTTAAGGGAGTTGTCCTAGAATTTTGTCTGTGCACAGTCAGACCACCTCCTTGCCGAAGCAAAATTGAAATTAGTAAGAAGATAGTAAAAATAATAAAAAAGTGAAAAATGTAATGCAAACAATCAAACCACCTTGATTCCAAACTATTAAAACACCTCAAAAAGCAAATCTTTGCCTACTTGCCAAACGGAGGGAGGTAGTAACCAAAGGTAACAGCAACTTAAAACATAAAATTGTTTGTAAAAGTTTATTAAGAAGGTTGTTTATTTCTTCATAACATAGAAAGGAGGCATACAAGATAAAATCAATTTGAAGAAAAACTGAAAAGAACTGAACATCAACCCAAGAAAATTTAAAGATGAAAATGGAAGGAAAATAATAAAAGAAAATAAAGGTGAAAAAGCATGATGATTCTAATGGAAGCATGTCTTTCTCCCTCCCATCTTTAGACATCTTGATGGGAATTTAGCAGCCTGGGGAAAAGGATGAAGAAAAGGCAAGTAGACTAAAGTTCCAATAAGTGGGGGAAAGTATTTCAGCAGAGTTTGGACAGTAGAGTATTAGTGGGGAATAGATAAAACTTCAAAAACAATATTCAGCAGCAATACTCCACTTTTTACCTTTTTTATAAGTCATATTCACCAATCAGAGGAAAACCACCATGGTGGCCACAGAGCTAATTTGGAAGCCAGCAGAACCTGTGTTCAAATCTTGCCCCTGTCACACATTAGCTCTGGAACCCAGGAAAATCACATAACCTCTCAGTGTCCTGGGAACTTTCTAAGACTAAAAGTTGTATAGAAGACAATAATCTGTATTGTTAGAGGAAATTTATTCATCTTGAGGTTCTCTATACCAAAAAAATTACACTGCTGACCCTTATGCCTATGACCTCCCCTTTCTGCCATAGGCACATATGAATGCAAAGCAAATTAAAGAAACTAGAAAGATAACTTTCCCTTCACTTTCTGAACATCTGAAAATCAATCACTTCTCTTTCTTATACTCAATTATAGTGACTATGCTTTAGGATTTCTTAAAATATATATGAAAAACCGCAACCCCAATGAGGAAAAGTGAATGACAAGAGTTAGCATTTGAAATTGTGAGAGACATGCAGGGAAAGATGAACCTGCTAATTATGAAATCATCTCCCCTTCTACTGAAGCTTTAATTGGGAGAATTTGCCAGTGGAAAACTGAAGTGAATTCCCTAGTCTGCAACTTGGCACCTCAATATTTTCTTGCAACTCATTTACATTTTTAATATAACTTGATGATCTTCATTTATCATACACATTTCAGTATTCCAATAACACATCAAGCAGAACATAGTGTTTCTTTAGTACTCTCACTCATTCATAGACAATTTGTGTGTGTGAAACATAATTTTCTCTTGATTTTTATTGCATTTCTAGTGGTACAGAAAAAAACTTAGAATGGTGCAGGAGATTTAAAATTAAAGGGGAATTTTGTTTTCATCATTTTCCTGCTTTTGCTTTTCTCCTTTCCTATTATGCATGATCTTCAATGGGCAGCTGTAAAGATCATTTTCATCTCATCACCAGATACACTCAGAAGCCCTGAAGCATTGAAGAAGGTTGAATTGTAACATCATTTTAACTGATAAACCAATTCAGGGAGCAAACTATTACAATACTAAAGATATGAATGTAATAGACACCAGGTTGCCAGGTTACAGATATGCACCTGCTCTTTCAGCTTTCAAGTACAGAGATGATTTATGTTCTATGAGCATGCTTTGTGTTTTAGCTCTGGTAGTACTGAAAAGAAAAGAATGACAGATGTACCATGTTTTATGCTACTATAATAATATTATTCCATTAGTTTTGGAAGAGAAGAGCAAATAAAAAGTAAAAATTAAAAAGAAAGATATATCTAATAATCAAGTAAATATTCAAAAGACAAAATGGCAAATATAATGGGACAAGTTTGCACAGTTAATTTAACCGCAAAATACAAGCCTTCACTGTGGGTTTTTTTTTTCTACAAAATTCACCAGAATATTGAAAAGAACATCATTCTGTTAATTAGGAGACTTTGGTTTAATTCCCAGTTTCTGCCATTTATGATGCTATAAAATTGCACACATTTCTTCACCTCTCTGGGCCTGAATTTCCTCCATTCCAATACTAGGTCTATTTCCAAAGAGTATTAGGGGAAAAGGAAAATAACCTATATGTTCTGAAATATTTATATCAGTTTTCTTTGTAGTGGTAGAGAACTGGAAATTACAAGGATGCCCAGCAATTGTGGGATGACTGAAGAATTTGTGGTATATGATCATGATTGAATACTACAGTGCTATAAAAAAATTAACTCGTTGATCTTAGAAAAACATGAATAGACTTGCACAAAATAATAAAGAGCAGAAACAAGAGAATGGTGTATACAGTAACAGCGATATTGTTTTAAGAATAACTTTGAACAATTAAGTCACAATCACTATTATGAATACCCAAATTAACTCCGAAGAACATATGAAGGAAAACAGGAGAATATTATCCACCTTCAAAGAAAAAACTGATTAATAGAAGTATGCATAGAATGATTTCACACACATTATGTATAACACATATGTATACATATGTATATTACACACATGTGTGTATACACACATATATGTATATGTGTATATATGTACATATGTGTGTGTATATACATATACATCTATGCATATTTGTGTCTAAGGGTAACCATCTCTAGGGCAGAGGGACCAGAAAAAATAGGAAAAAAATGAATTTACATGATACATTTGTTATGTATTTAGAAGGAAGAGAAATTTGCACATAATAGATTTGCAGTTTCAAGGGAAATCATATTTTTATTATTCCATAATATTATGAAAATTTGATTTTATTCCATAAATTAAAAGTAAAATAAAAATTAATAATAAAAATGAGAGGGATAGACTAAATCGTTAATATAGTCTATTTTGACTCCAATCTGCTACAACTCAATATTGGGTTCAGACTGAACAACTGGATAGTACCTACCAGAAAAGCCAAAGATTATGAAGACGCTAGGTTACATCCACAGTACATAATAAGCATTTGAGAGGAGGTATTTTTATTGATATTTATATTGAATAGGCATTAGATATGTATGATTAAGTAAGATGAAATAAAATTTTATGAAACTATCTTTGATTTCAAAATATTATGTTTCCTTCTGGAATACCATTCTAAACTGCATATAGTATAAACTTGGAGATTATAACTAAGAAGGCAATAGTACAGTCAAAAGAACAGTGAAAGGGTGGAGCAAAATTAATAGAGTAAAGACAGATCTCTCAAATCTCTTAATTAAAATAAAACCTTAAAATGAATTCTGGAATTCAGCAAAAGGACAGAGTGAAACAATTTCCAGGCTAAGAAAATTTAGAAGTTCATTGGAAAAGGTCTGTCATACTGGAGTGAGAGTGGAGCACAGTCCAACATATCACACCAGCACGTCCTTGCCCAGCATCAGGCTTCTCGGATGAGTGAATCAGAATTGCTTGCAGCAGAGAAGTGGGGGCTTCTAGCTCTCTCGTTCTACAGATAGTAAAGGAGTCAGACAAGTTATCAGAAGGCAATTGAAGGGAACCTTTTATTGGCATTGAGAGCAAAACTCTGTTGCATTGCCTATACATGGCTCTGGGTTGCAGTCCTAAAAGGGATGAGTAGCAGATACTTATCACAGCTCTGAGATTGAAAAGAGTGATTGGGAACATTCACAGACAAGAGCCCAGGCCAGGAGAGCAGTGACCTCACCTCTCCTTAGAAAATACCATCTTGAAAAAAGCAAAAGCTTTTAGACCCCCAGAACTAGCTCTGAAAATAGCAATATCCCTCTGCTCCGGAGCAGGGCCAAATTTCAATGTAAAGTTAAAAAGAAGAAATAGGCTGAAATAATGAGCGAATAGAAAAAAAAAAAAAGAACCTGATCACTGAAAATTACTGTGGTAATTGTTGTGGTTATTGTTGCTGCTGCTTTCCCTGTCAGTGTCGTTGTTGTTGTATTGTTTAGTACTTTCCAACTCTTTGTGAGCCCTTTCAGAGTTTTCTTGGCAAAGATACTAGAGTAGCTTGCCATTTCCTTCTCTAGTTCATTTTACAGAAGACAACACTGAGGCAAACAGGGTAAGTATTTGAGGCTGGATTTAAATTCAGGTCTTCTTGAACTGCAGCTTGCTGCTATGTTCTCTGCACCACCTAGATGTACTTTAATATGCTGACAGGAAAGATCAAAATAAAAACTTAGAAGAAAACAACAAAATTCAAAGTAGCTACATACAAAATATCAAATAGAAACCCTAAAAGTGTTTATAAAGAATTTTTAAAATTAAAGACAGGTAGAAAAAATTAGGAAAAATGAGAGTGATGCAAGAAAATCCTGCAAAAAAAGTCAACAGTTGGGTAAATTTGGTGCAAAAATACTTGAGAAAATAATGCCTTTTAAAAAATAATAGACTAAAAGTTAAACAAAAGAGGCACAAAATTTTACTGAAGAAAAGAACTTTTTACGAAGCAGAATTGGTCATAGGAAAAGTATAAAGGCTCAGTGAAGAAATCCTTAAAAATTAGAATTGGCCACTGGAAGCTAATGAAAATGTCAGACTTCAAGAAACAACAAAAAGTAAAATAATTTTTATTATTTTGAGATACTTTAACTATTATTTTTAAAAACTATTTTATTTGTTTTCAGTGTTCTACAATCATTTCAATCTATCTTAGATTTTTCCACTCCTTCCCCCTCCTTCCCTCTTCTTTCCCCACTCTTTCCCTGGGATGGCATAACATTTTATATAGATTCTACACTTAAATTCCTATTAAATACATTTTCACTTTAGGCATGTTGCACGGAAGAATTAAAATGAATGGGAGAAACCATAAAACAAAACAAAATCAAATATAATATAAAAGAAAATGGTCAGCTTCATTCTGCAATCAAATTCCATAGTTCATTCTTTGGATGTGGAAGGCTTTTTGTCTCGAGAGTCCACTGGGAATTTTGTAACTCCTTCATTGCCAGAAAGGATTAGGTCTCAGAAAAATTACTAAAACACTGTGATTAGGTGTACAAAGTTCTCCTGGTTCTGCTCCTTTCACTCAGCATTACTTTAGGCCTCTCTGAAGTCTTCCTGTTCATCATTTCTTACAGTAAAATAGTATTCCATTACATTCATATACCACAATTCCCCAATTGACGGACATCATCTTGATTTTCATATTTTGGCCACCACAAGGAGAGCAGCTATAAATATTTTTGTACATATAGGAGCCTTTCTCATTTTTATGATCTCTTAGGGAACCAGTCCTAGAAGCAGTATAGCTGGGACAAAGGATATAAACATATTTGTAGTCCTTTGGGCACAGTTCCAGATGACTCTAGATAATGGTTGAATCAGCTCACAGCTCCACCATCAGTGAATAAGTCTTCCATCTCTCCCACATCTTCTCCAACATTTGTCATCTTCTTATTTGGTAATGTTAGCTAAATTGATAGGTGTGATATGGTACCTCAGAGTTCTTTTGATTTGCATCTCTCTAATTAATAATCATTTAGAGAATATTTTCATATGATTACAGATAGTTTTAGTTTCTTCCTCTGAAAACTGCCTGTTCATATCTTTTGATCATTTATAAATTTGGGAATAACTTGCATTCTTTTATATTTGAATCACTTCTCTATATATTTTAGAAATAAGTTCTTTATCACAGAAAATAGTTGCAAAAATTCTTTTCAGGTTTTCTGCTTCCCTCTTAATCTTTGGATTGGGTTTGCATTGGGTTTGGTTGTAAAAAAACTTTTCAATTTAATGTAATCAAAATTATCCATTTTGCACTTCATATTGTTTCCTATCTCTTCTTTGGGCATTAATTTCTCCCTTCTTCACAAATCTGACAAATATACTATTCCTTTCTCCCCTAATTTTTTTGTAGTGTTAGTCTTTATACCTGGATCATGCATCCATTTGGACTTCATTCTTATTTACAGTGTCAGGTAATGGTCTATGCCCAATTTCCACCACAATGTAATCTAGATTTACTAGCAGTTTTGTCAAACAGTGAGTTTTTATTCCAGAAGCTGGAGACCTTGGGTTTATTAAACAGCTGACTACTAGAGTCATTGACTGCTGTGTCTTAATTACCTAACCTATTTTACTGGACAACCTCTCTATTTCTTAACCAGTACCAAGTGGTTTTGATGATTACTTCTTTATCATATAATTTGAGATCTGGTAAGGTTAGGCCACTTTCACTAGTATTTCTTTTCATTAATTCCCTTGATATTCTGTACTTTTTGTTCTTCCAGATATATTTTGATATTATTTTTCTAGCTCTAAAAAATAATTTTCTGATAGGTTGATTGGTATGGCACTGAATAAATAAATCAATTTAGGTAGAATTGTCATTTTTATTATATTAACTTGACCTGCCCACAAGAAACTGATGTTTTTCCACTTCCTGAGATCTGACTTTATTTATGTGAAAAGTGTTTTGCAGTTGTGTTCATATAGTCCTTGGCTTTTTTTGGCAGGTAGACTCCCAGATATTTTCCAGTGTCTACCAAAACTTTAAATGGGATGTCTCTTTTTATCTCTTGCTGCTGGGCTTTGTCATTACACACACACACACACACACACACACACACACGTGTGTGTATTGCAGATGATTTATGTGGGTTTATTTTGTAATCTACAACTCTGACAAAGTTGTTTATTAATAGAAGTAGTTCTTTTTTTTACTTCATTCTCTAGGATTCTCTATCATCATACCTTCTGCAAAGAGAGATAACTCAGTTTCTCCTTTTCCTATTGTAATTCCTTCAATTTCTTTATTTCTCTTACTGTTAACATTTCTAGTGCCATCTTGAATAAATGGTGGAAATGAGCATCATTTTTTTTACCCCTGATCTTATTGGAGAAGAATCTAACTCATCCCCATTGCATATAATATTGTTGATAATTTTAGTTAGATACTGCTTATTCTTTTAAGGAAGATTTCATTTATCACTATGTTCTAGGAATGATAATTTTAAAAATTATTGGACTACCTTAAAGCCATGATGAAAAAAGTGGCTACACATCATCTTTGAAGAAAATATCTAGAAAAATTGCCCAGAAATTCTAGAACCAGGGTGCAAAATAGAAATTGAATGAATCCACAAATTTCCTCTGGAAAGATTCCAATAAGAAACTCCTTGGAATATTGTAGTCAAATTTTAGAGTTCTCAGGTCAAAGAGAAAACATTGCAAGTTGTCAGAAAGAAACAATTCAAGTATTATGGAAAGAGAGTCAGGATAATACAAGATATAGCACCTTCTTCACTAAGGGATTGAAGGACTTTGAATATGATATTCCAGAGGTCAAAGGAGGTAGGATTAAAATAAAGAATCATCTACCCAAGATAGTTGAACATAATATTTCATGGACAAAATGAATATTCAGTGAAATAGAAGACTTTTAAGCATTCTTGATGGAAAGACCAGAGCTGAATGGAAAATTTGACTTTCAAATATAAGAATCAAGAGAATAATGAAAAGGTAAACTGGAAAGAGAAATCAAAAGGCTCTTATTAAAGTTGAACTGTTCACATTCCTGATTGGAAAGATGATATTTGTGGCTTATGAGACCTTTGTTAGGTTTAGAATAGTTGAAGGGAATGTGTAGACACACACACACACGCTTACACATATATATCAAACATATACATATGTAATGTGTGTATACATGTATATTTGCATACATATACACACACAAACAACATGTGTATGTGTATACACATATACATATATGTGTGCATATGTATTTATGTATCTATGTGTATACATGCATATACATATATGTACACACATGGGAAGTGACACAGCATAAGTTGAATATGAAGGGATGCTATCTAACAAACAAAATTAAGGGGTGAGAGAGGAATATGTTGAGAGGAGAAAGGGAAAAATTGAATGGGTAAATTATGTCACATAAAAGAGGCAAAAAGAAGCTTTTACAATGGAGGGGAGGGGGGAGATAGAAGAGGGAATGAGTGAACTTTGCTCTCATTGGATTTGGCTTAAGGAGCAAATAACACGCAGATTCAATTGGGGTATCCTAACCTGCAGGAAAATAGGGTGAAATGGAAAAAGGGGGGGATGATAGAAGAGAGGGCTTATTGGTGGAGGCAGTAGTCAGAAGCACTTTTGAAAAGGGACAGGGTCTAAGGAGAAAATAGAATAACTGGAAGGTGGGATCAAATGCAGGTAAATTGTCTTTCACAACATGATTAATATGCAAGTATTTTACATAACTAAACATGTATAACCTATGTTGAATTACTTGCTATCTCAATGAGGTTGAGTGATGAGGGAAAACGGAAGAAAATGAGGAACTCAAAGTTTTAAAAACAAATATTAAAAATTGGATTTATATTAAATTTTATATTCAACTGAAAAATAAGATATACAGGCAAAGGGCTGTAGAAATCTTTCTTGCTGTACAAAAACTTAAGGGTGAAAGAGGCAAGAATTGAGTATGAGAGAAGAGACTAGGAGGCAGGGGTAGTCAGAATGCATTCCATACTGGGCTGGGGAAAGGGGGGGATAGGGAGAAAATTTGGAACTCAAAATTTTGTGGAAATGAGATTTGAAAAGTAAAAATTAGTTAACTAATAAAAATAAAACAAATGAAAAAAATTTAAAAATAGAAACAATTATTTGAGGTTAAACAGATAATTTTGACTATATTAAAATCAGAAAAATTTTTGTAGAAGCAAAAAATGGCACAAAAAGAACAAAACTGGGGGAAAATTTACAGCAAGTTTCTCTAATACAGATCTTCTTTCTCAAACAGGTAGAGAATGAACTTAAATTCACAAGAATATAATTTATCCCCCAAATTGATAAATGGGGAAAGGATTTTATCAGATATTTTTCAGAATAATATATGAAATTTATCGGTGGTCTTACTATTGGTATTATTGTTGCTGTTGTTGCTCATCTTTCATTCTTTTAGATATTTATTTATGTTTAGTTTTCAACATTCTTTTCCACAAGATTTTGAGTTCCAAATTTTCTCCCCATCTCTCTCCTCCCCTCACCCCCAAACAAAGTTCATTCTGAAAACCCTTTCCCCCATTCTTCCCTCCCTACTCTCACACTGCTCCCTTCCCTTATCCCCATTTTGTCTCTTTTCTTGTAATGCAAGATAGACTTCTATACCCCATTACATGTATTTCTTATTTCCCAGATGTATAAAAAAACAATTCTAAACATTCTTTCCCATAACTTTGAATTGAAACTTCTCTCCCTTCCTCCCTCCCCACCCATTTCCACTGAGAAGGCAAAAAATTCAGTGTAGGTTATACATGTGTAGTTATGCAAAATACTTCTATAAAAGTCACGTTGTAAAAGACTAACTATATTTCCCTCCATCCTGTCGTGGCTCCCCATTTATTCTATTCTCTCTTTTGACCCTGTCTCTCCCCAAAAGTGTTTACTTCTAATTACTCCCTCTTCTCATTTGCAGTATTTTCTATCATCCCCCACACCTCTCATCCCTTTATCTCCTACTTTCCTGTAATGTAAGATAGATTTTCATACCAAATTTAGTGTGCATGTTATTCCCTCCATCAGCCAAATGTGATGGGAGTAAGCTTCACTTTTTCCCTCTCACCTCCTCCCATTTCCCTTCCATTGAAAAGAACTTTTTCTTGCCTCTTTTATGACAGATAATTTCTCTCATTCCATTGTTCCCTTAATCCTTCCAATATATTCCTCTCTCACCCTTCAATTTTATTTTTTACATATCATCTCTTCCTATTCAACTCATCGTGTGAACTCAGTCTATATGTAGATAATCCCTTCAACTACCCAAATGCTGAGAAAAGTCTCAAGAGTTACAAATATTATATTTCCATGTAGTAATGCAAACAGTTCAACTCTAGTAAGTCTTTTATGATTTCCCTTTCCTGTATACCTTTTCATTTGTCATTTAACTCGTGGTTGAAAGTCAAATTTTCTATTCAGCTCTCGTCTTTTCATCAATAATGTTTAAAAGTTCTCCCTTTCATTGAATGACAGTTTTTTCCTCTGAAGTATTATACTCACTTTTGTTGAGTAGGTGATCTTGGTTTAAATCCTAGGTGCTTTGACTTCTGGAATATTGTATTCCAAGCCTTTTGATCCCTTAATGCAGAAGCTGCTAGATCTTGTGTTATCCTGATTGCATTTCCACAAATCTCTAATTCTTTCTTTCTGGATGCTTGCAATATTTTCTCCTTAACCTAGGAACTCTGGAATCTGACTACAATATTCCTAGGAGTTTTACTTTTGAATCTCTTTAGAAAGGTTATCGGTTGATTCTTTTAGTATTTATTTTACCCTCTTGTTCTAGAATATCAGGGCTGTTTTCTTTGATAATTCCATGAAAGATCATGTCTAGGCTCTTTTCCTCATCATGGTTTTCAGATAGCCCCATAATTTTTGAATTGTTTTTCCTGGATCTATTTTCAACGTCAGTTGTTTTTATAATGAGATGCTTCATCTTTTCTTCTATTTTTTTTTCATTCTTTTCGTTTTGTTTTTTAATTTCTTGGTTTCTCATAAGGTCATTAGCTTCCTTCTGCTCCGTTCTAATTTTTAAAGTACTACTTACTTCTTTTTGCATTTTTATATTACTGTATTGTCCATGGTACATTTTGTCAAAGCATGGTTTTTCAGGCTTCATCTTTTAATCGGGTCTATTTTTACTTTTGATTTCTCTGAGATCAAGATTGCTACCTTTGCCTTTTTTAAATCTCAACTAGAATGCAAACAATTCTGTTACAGCCCCTTATACTTTTTAAATTTAATTGTTTTGTTTGTTTTCAGTGTTCAATATCTTAGATTTTTATTTTTTATTTTCACTCCCTCCTCCTCAAAACCCCTTTCCTCCCTGAGAAGGGGCACAATCTTTTATAGGTTTGACACACACATTCCTATTAACTGCAAGTTGCACAGAAGATTTAAAATGAATGGGAGAAAATATAAACCAAAATAAAACACAATACAAAAGAAAAACGGTCTGCTTCTCACACACATTCCTATTAACTGCAAGTTGCACAGAAGATTTAAAATGAATGGGAGAAAATATAAACCAAAATGAAACACAATGCAAAAGAAAAATGGTCTGCTTCCATATGCAATCCAATCACATAGTGGCGTCTCTGGATGTGCAAGGTATTTTACCTCAAGTGTCCAATGGAAATTTTTTAAGTCCATGCAATTCAATGAAGTACTAAGTCTACCAGAAAACTTCCTGGCACACTGTTTTTGTTGCTGTGTACAAAGTTCTCCTGGTTCTGCTCCTTTCACTCAGCATCAGTTCATAAAAGTCTTCCAGGCCTCTCTCAAATATTCTTGTTCATCATTTTTTCATAGCATAATAATATTCCATTGCATTCATTTACCACAATTTGTTGCATCATTCCTCAATTTATGGGTTTTCTCTTGATTTCCAGCTTTTGGCCACCAAAACAAGAGCTGCTATAAATATTTTTATTCATGTGGGACCCTTTCCCATTTCTATGGTTTCTTTGGAATAGAGTACCAGAAGCAACATGGCTGGGTCAAAGAGTATGTACATTTTTGTAGACCTTTGGGCATAGTTCCAAATTGATCTCCAGAGTAGTTGGATCACCTCACTTCTCAACCAACAATGAATTAGTGTTCAAACTCTCCCACATCTTCTCCACCATTTATCACTTTCCTGTTTTCTTATGTTACCCAATTTGATCGGGTTGATGTGGTACCTCAGAGTTGTTTTGATTTGCATCTCTCTAATCAATAGTGATTTAGAGCATTTTTTCAATTGATTACAGAGAGCTTTAATTCCTTCCTCTGAAAATTCCCTGCTTATATCCTTTGATCATTTGTCAAATGAGGAATCACTTGTATTCTTGCACATTTAACTCAGTTCTCTATATATTTTAGAAATGAGGTCTTTATCACAGACACTAGTTAAAAAAATTCTTCCCCAGTTTTCTGCTTCCCTCCTAATCCTGGTTGCATTGGGTTTCTTTGTAAAAAAACTTTTCAATTTAATGTAATCATAATTATCCATTTTGAACTTCATAATCTTCTCTATCTCTTGTTGGATTATAAATTTCCCCATGCTCCATAAATCTGACAAATACATTATTCCTTGCTCCCCTAATTTTTATAGTATCAATCTTTATACCAGATCATATATCCATTTGAATTTTATTCTGCTGTCCAGAGTCAAGCATTGGTCTATGCCCAGGTTCCTCCACACTGTTCTGTAGTTTTTCTATCAACTTTTCTCAAACGGTGAGTTCTTATCCCAAAAGCTTGGGTCCTTGGGTTTATCAAATAGTAGATTTCTATATTCACTAACTACTCTGTCTTGAGTACCTAAACTATTCCACTGGTTTAAACCTCTGTTTCTTTGCCAGAAGCAAGTGGTTTTTATGGTTGCTGCTTTATAATACAATCTGGCAGTGGAGGGGCACCTTCCCTAGCATTTCTTTTCATTAGTTTCCTTGATATTCTAGACCTTTCACTCTTCCAGAGGAATTCTGATATTATTTTTTCTAGATCTAGAAAATAATTATCTGGCAGTTTGTTTGGTATGGCACTGAATAAGTAAATTAATTTAGGTAGAATTTTCATTTTTATTATATTATCTCAGTCTACTCAGAAGCAACTATTGTTTTCTCACTTACTTAGATCTGACTTCATTTGCATGAAAAGTGTTTAGTAATTCTGTCCCTGGGTTTGTTTTGGCAAGTAAACTCCCAGATGTTTTATAGTGCTTCCCCTAGCTTTGAATGGAATTCTTCCTTGTATCTCTTGCTGTTGGGGTTTGTTAGTAATATATAGAAATTAAAATGATTTATGTGGATTTATTTTGTAACTTGTAAGTTTGGCAAAGTTGTTTGTTATTTCAAGTACTGTATTTACTTGATTCTCTGGGATTCTCTAACTATATCACTATGTCATCTGCAATGAGTGATAACTTAGTTTCTTCTTTGCCCATTCTAATTCTGTCAATTTCTTTTTCTTCTCTTATTGCTACAGCTAGCATTTCTAATACCATGTTGAATAACAGTGGTGACAATGGACATCCTTGTTTAATCCCTGATCTTATTGAAAATACATGTAGCTTGTCCCCATTGCATGTAAGTCTTGCTAAAGTTTTTTGGTTGATACTGCTTATTATTTTATGGAAAGTTCCATTTATTACTATGCTTTCCAGTATTTTCAATAGGAATGGGTGTTTTATTTTTCTCAAAAGCTTTTTCTGAGTCTATTGCTATAATTATGTGGTTTCTGTTTGTTTTTTTTGCTTACATTAGCAAAAATGCTAATAGTTTTTTCTAATATTGTATCATTCCTGCGTTCTTGGTATAAATTCTACCTGATCATAATGTATTGTTGCTGTATTCTTTTTGCTAATTTCTTGTTTAAAATTTTTGCATCTATATTCATTAGAGAAATTGGTCTACAATTTTCTTTCTCTGTTTTGACTCTTCTGGTTTAGGCATCAGAACCATATTTGCATCATAAAAAGAATTTGGTAGGATCCCTTTTTCAGCAATTTTCCCAGATCTTCTATAAAGTATTGGATTTAATGGTTCTTTAAATATTTCATAGAATTCCCTTTAAATCCATTTGGCCTTGGAGATTTTTTCCTAGGGAGTTCATTCATGGCTTGTTCAATTTCTTTTTCTGAAATGAAGTTATTTAAGTATTCAACTTTTTCTTCTCTTAATATGGGAAATTTATATTTTTTAATATAATGATCCATCTCATTTAAATTGTCGAATTTATGGGCATGGATTTGGCCAAAGTACTTTCTAATTATTGTTTTTATTTCGTCCTTATTGGAGGTTAGTTCACCCTTTCCATTTTTGATGTAGGTAATTTGGTTTTCTTCTTTCTTCTTTTTAATAAATGGATCAAAGGTTTATCAGTTTTACTGATTTATTTTTTATAAAACCACCCCTTGGTTTTATTTATTAATTCAATAGTTTTCTTAATTTCAATTTTATTAATCTTTTTTTATTGCATTATGATATCAGATGGATGCATTGACTATCTCTGCTTTTCTGTCCTTGATTGTGAGGTTTTTATTTCCTAGTACATGGTTAATTCTCATGCCATGTACCGCAATCTCATGTGCCATGTACCACTGAGAAAATGCGGATTCCCTTCTATTCTCACTCAGTTTTCTCCAGATATCTATCATATCTACCTTATCCAGAACTTCTTATTTATTATGAGGTTAGATTTATCAGTTTCAGAGAGGGAGAGGTTGAGGTCCACCACTGGTATACTTTTGCTGTCTGTTTCTTCCTGTAGCTTCCTTACCTCCTGATGTATGATTTCAGATGCCATTCCACTTGAAGCGTATATGTTTGGTAATGAAATTGCTTCATTGTCTACCTTGCCTTCTAGCAGGATGCAGTTTCCTTCTTTATCTCTTTTACTAGAATCTATTTCTTCTATTGCTTTTCCTGAGATTAGGATTCCTATAGCTGCTTTTTTTACATCAGTTGAAGCACAGAATATTCTGCTCCAAACTTTTGCCCTTACCCTGTGTGTTTGTGCCTTTTTCAAATGTGATTCCTACAAATAACATATTGTTGGATTATGGCTTTTCATCCATTCTTCTACCCATCTCCGTTTTATGGGACAGTTCATCCCATTCACACTCACAGTTATGATTACTATCTGTGTCTTTCCCTCCATTCTCTTTTCCCTTGTTTATGCTTTTAGTTCTCCCCTCTCAGTTGCCCTACTCAATAGAGTTTTAATTTTTGACCACAGCCTCCCTCATTTTCCCTCCCTTTTTTCAACCCCCTTATCTTTCAATCTCTTTTCCCTTACTACTTCTTTCCCCCCTTTTAGCCTCCCCTCCTTTTTCTTGACCCCATCCCCTTCTAATTCCTATGGAATTAGTTGTATTTCTATACTCAGCTGAGTTTTTTGTACCCTCTTTGAATCCAATCAGATGAGAGTTAACCTCAAACAATGCTCACATCTCTCCTCTCTTTCCCTCTACTGTAATATATTTTTCTTCTTCTTCCTGTGATGCAACTTATTTTTTTACGCTTCCTCTTTTTCACATCTCCCATTTCCATCCCTTTGCACCCTTAATTCACATTTTTTTATCATCACATCATTTAATTAATACCTACTTCCTCTATCTATGTACAACCCTTTTGTATTTCATGATAAATATATAGTTCTCTAGATTATCACGTATCATTTTCCCTTATAGGGATGCAAACAGTTTGCCCATATTGAGTAACAAGTTTTTGTTTTTATTCCCTCCGTTTAGGTTTGAATGCCTCCCTTGAGACTTGTCTTTGAGTATTGAATTTTTAATTGTGTTATAGCTTTTCATCAGCAAGGTCTGGAAATCCTTTATTTCACTGAATGCCCATCACCTTGCTCAAAATATTATGATCAACTCTGCTGGGTAATTAATCCTTGGTTGTAATCCCAGCTCCTTTATCTTATGGAATATTGTATTCCAATTCCTTCGATCTTTCAATGTCGAAGCTGCAAGGCCCTCTGTGATCTTGACTGTAGTTCCTTGATATTTAAATTGTTTCTTTCTGGTTGCCTGCAGTATTTTCTCCTTTACTTGATAGTTCTGGAACAATATTCTTTGGTGTTTTCAGTTTGGAATCCTTTCAGGAGGTGAACAGTGGATTCTTTCGATGACTATTTTGCACTCTGGATCTAGGACTTCTGGGATGTTTTCCTTGATGATTTGTTGGTTGATTGTGTCCAGGCTCTTTTTTTTTATCATGGCTTTCTGGTAGTCCAATAATTGTTAGATTTTTCTCTCCTGGATCTATTTTCCAGGTCAGTTGTTTTTCCAGTTAGGTACTTTACATTTTCTTCTATCTTTTCATTGTTTTGATTCTGTTTGACTAATTTTTGATGTCCCATAGATTTATTAGCTTCTATATCCCCAATTCTAATTTTTATATCATTGTTTTCTCTAGCTAACTTTTGCATCTCCTTTTTCATCTGTCAAACTTTTCCTTTTAAGGAGTTATTTTCTCAATTTAGGTTTTGTACTTCCTTTTCCATTTGTCCCATTGTCCTTTTAAATTCTTCTGTGATTTCTTTTTTCATGTTTTTAAATTCATTTGTCAGTTTTTCTTCTATTTCTCTAATTTGGCTTTAAAATCCTTCCTGAATTCTTCCAAGAAGACTCTTTGTGCTTCAGACTAGTTCATATTCCCTTCTGAAATTTCAGATGGGCATACAGTCTCAGTGCTGACTTCATTGTTATTTGTGTTTTCAGCCTTGTCCTTAGAAATATTCTAAGGTCTTTTCTTGTCTGTTTTTCTTCTTACTCATGATAATCACCCTTTTCCTGGCTTTTAAAGTAGATCTCTGCATCTGGGGCACACAGGACTCTGTGCTACAGTTCTTGTGCCTAAACCTTGAGGCTTTGTGTGTAGTCACCTCTGGTTCTTTCAGCTTGAAGCAAAATGCTACAGCTTACCTGGTGCTGAGCTGGTTGGTGTTGGAAAGCAGAAGCCAGATGAGGTCTTTTGGGATTTCCTCCCTGTTACCTTAGAGCTAGTTCGTTAAGTGTAGGGGAGAGGACATCTGGCCAGAGGAGATCTCCTCTGCGGAGCTAGAATGTAGGCAAGTTCAGCAGTTGGTGATCCTGTCTGCGTCGAGGCATGCCTGGGGTCCTGCTGTTGGCAGTTGCTATCTCCACCCCTCTGAGCCTCAGGATCTTCTTTGGTTTGTTCATGTGGGGTTGTCTGGCATAGCTCTGTTTCTGCACTCGTCCCCTTCAGCCACAGCAAGAGGGACCCTCTTTAATGATCTTCCTAGCTTCACATGATAAGAGTCTGTTAACTCTTCAGCTGCTTCTGTTGCTCCAAGGTTTTACCCAGGGAGATATTCTCTGGCCTTGGCAAGTTCAACAAAGAGAGAGAGATAGCAGTTACTAATCACTATACCATCTTGGCTCCCAGAAACTGAATCTCCAAACTATTTTCTTCAGTGAGGTTTTGAACCTCCTTTTCCATTTTGCTAATTCTGCTTTTAAAAATTTTTTCTCCTCATTGGGTTTTTGGTCCTCTTTTGCCATTTGGGTTGCTCTATTTTTAAACAAGTTATATTCTTCAGTATTTTTAGGAGTCTCCTTTAGCAAGCTGTTGACTCGCTTTTCATGATTTTATTTCATTGCTCTCATTTATTTTTCCACGTTTTCCTCCACATCTCTAACTTGATTTTGAAAATCTTTTTTGAACTTTCATGGCCTGATACCATTTTAAATTTCTTTTGGAGGTTTTGGATCAAAACGCCTTGACTTTGATGTCTTCCTCTAATGGTATGCTTTGCTCTTCCTCTTCCAAAAGGACAGAAGAAAATTCATGTTCACCAAGAAAGTAACCTTCTATAGTCTTATTTTTCCCTTTTTTGGGCATTTTCCCAACCAGTTACCTGACTTTTGCATTCTTTGTCAAGTGGAGTGTATAACCTAGGGTTCTGTAAGTTCTCAGGTCCTCCAAGCTGGCACAATAAAGGGAGAGGAGTTTACTCTTCTTCATGCTTGTGCTTTGGTCTGCAGCTACCACAAGCATTTCTGCCAAGGTTCTGCAGGTAGGGTTCCCTCTCCGCAGCTGCCTCCAACTCCACCAAGACAGTGATCCTCCTCATCCCAGGAACATCACTTGGGGCTGAGATAGAGATTGGCTTCTCTATTGCCCCAAGGTCTTTTGACCAAGGGCTCAAAAATGTAATCTCTGCTTCAGTGACTTCCACTGCCTGGGCTAGCACTAGGGTTTGACCCTGCTCCCTTCTTACCCAGAAGAAAGAGTTTTCTCATTGACCTTTGAAGTAGTCTTTGGTGTTTGTTAGTTGATAAATCTGGGAGCAGCAGCTGCCATCATTAATGCAGTCTCTGAAGCCTGCTCCAGTCCTGTCTGAGGTGGTCAGTATGGCCAAACCTGGCCTGAGCTCCATGGGCTGCACTCTACCCTGAGCCTGGTGTGATAGACCCTTCTTGTAGGCTTTCTAGGCTGTCTTGGGCTGTAAATATCTTTCACTCTGTAGTTTTGTGGCTTCTGCTGCTCAGGAATTTTTTTAGATTCATTTTTACAGGTATTTCATAAACTTTTGGGAGTAGAGCTAGAGTAGGTCTGTCCTTCTACTCTGCCATTTTGCCTCCACCCCTCCTCATCTTTCATTTTTGAAGAGGATCAATGACATCACAAGGATGATGTGTTGACTTGTGTGCTAATTGGAATTTTTTAGGCTGAACTGTGCAAAGATGTCAGCCTTGCTTTCTCCTCAACAGTCATTTAAAAATTCTCTAAATCTCTACTGATTAGAGAATTGCAAATTAAAACAACCCTAAGGTACCACTTCACATCTATCAAATTGGTTAAAATGACAGAAAAAGGAAAATGGCAAATGTTGGAAGGAATGCAGGGAAAATGTGATACAAATGCATTCTTGGTGGAGTTGTGAATTGCTCTAACAATTCTGGAGAGCAATTTGGAATTCTGATCAAAAAAGTATAAAACTGTACAAGACATTTGACACAGCAAAAGCACTAATAGGTCTATGCACCACGACAGATCAAATAAAAAGCAAAATGACCTAAATGTATAAAAATATTTGTTTTATTTTTTAGTGGTGCCAAAGAATTGAAATTAAGGAGATGCCCATCCCCTAGAATTGTGACAAGAAACTATTGTGCTCTAAGAAGTGATGAGGAGGATTCTTTCTGAAAAAGCTGGAAAAACTTACATGAACTCATCCAAAGTGAAGAGAGCAAAGCCAGGAGAATATTATACATGGTAATAGTAATTTTATATGCTAATCTACTGTGAATAACAGCTATTTGCTGTAACACAATGATCTGAGAGAATGGTGGAGGACTGATGGTGAAAAATGCTATTAACCACTACAAGAAAAAAAATAATATAGTCTGAATGCAGATAAAATCATATTTTAAAAATATTTTTGTTTTGTATTATGCTGTCTTTCAAAACGTGACTAAGATGGAAATATGCTTTACATAGTTGAAGAAATATAACCTATATCATATTGCTTAACTTCTCTATGGAGGGGGGGAGGAGCAGGGAGGACAGGAGAGAACTTGTAACTCAAAAGTAAAGAAAAATAAAGTAATTTTCACGTGTAATTTTAAAAAAATTAAAAATTTTAAAATGAAAGAATGAATCTTAGAATTTGAGTCAAAGGATGTGTATTCAAATTATTATTCTATCATTAACTAACAGTGAGACATTAATGAAGACTCTACATTTCCAGATCTCAGTTCCTTATCTCTCAAATATAAAGGTTCTGACATAAGATGCATCTAAGTACCATGCAGCTCTAAATTTAGAAATCTTTAAAAAAATCTGCTTTCATTAGTAAGAGGTTTGCAAGAGCAACTTGACCTTAAAAGGAATCATAGGCTAATAATCTGAAATTATAAAAGAATGCTTGATAACAAGTAATGTCTTTAAAACCTTTGTACCTTCCTTCCCTCCTTCCATTTTTCACCTCCTTTCTGTCTCTTTCCCTTTCTATTTCTCTTACCCAAGAAGATATTGAATATTTCCCCCTTTACACTTTTTAAAAAGGTTTTCATAGAAGTTCACATTGTTAACATGAATCTTCATTATGTATAGAAAAACTGCTCTTACATGCTGAAAAGGATAAGCATGCAGATCAATAAAAGGATATAGGCAAAAGTTGACATTTGTCACAATTAATTGAATTACAAAATTTTAGAGCTGCAAAGGATACTAGTTATTATCTAATTATAGTGTTATGAATCCTCAATTATATGATAATAGAATAAATAAAATAGCCTACAATATTATATTGTCCATTTTATTCTTTCCTTATAATCCTTATCTTTCTTTTACCACATTTGCCCAATTTCAAATTTTACTTTACTTTAATAATTTCCTATAAACAGGAGAAAGGTGTTTTTATTAGGCAGTTTCTTATGCATAATTGTGAATAATTACAATTCATGTATTTATCTTCTTTTCAGTGTTAGTTAAATGAGTGCGTGAAGCAACACACTATAGTTGAATAGTTGGCTTACTTTTTCATGAAAATATCAAATGCAATTCTTTAGTTGAAGATTTATTTTATTTTAGACTAATCTAGGAAAGAGTTGGCTAATGGTAGAGATTTCTAATAGCTGAAGTGGGAGTGTGAGGTTCAAGTGATTTGAATAATTTTAAACATAACTCAGGAAGAAAAATTGGAGGTACAAATCAGGTACTTTAGCTTCTGGACTACTGAGGTAAAGAAATCTTATCTGGAGGAGGGCATGAAGATTTTTGATCATGCTATGTAGACATGGTTTCATTTAATTCAAATAGCTATGTATTAAGTACCTACAACATTCAATGTTCATGACAACACAAAGAAAAATACATTTTTTTAAATGACCATTAATTATACTTGGTGGGTGGTGGACAGGGTATACTGTCTGTAAAAAATATAACTAAAGTAATTTGAGTTTAGAGACAGTACTAACTTTTACACTAGAAAAGTGAAAGAAAGACAATCAAAGAGAAATAGAGAGAAGGAGGAACAAAGAGAGATGGAGACCCACAGAGAGAGGGTCCTAGAGGAACACAAAGAGTAGAGATATACAGAGAGATAAAAACACAGCAGGGGATGGTATATATTTCATGCAGTGAGGCAGATTGTGGCAAAGAGAGTTGGGCAATTCTTGGCAGCCCGGTTAGGTGGGGATATAGCATTCATAATGGAGAATAATATAAAATGCAACTATTAATACGTATTGGAAGCAGGTTTTAAAAATTGTTCCTCATTTAACAGTATTGTTTTAGAACTTGTTCATGAGAAAAAAAAAATTAAAAAAAAATATTTTCAGTTGACCAAGAGCCTAATGTGTTATAGCAGTGCAGTCTTGCTATACTATTACCCATTAATTTACCACTCTTCTAATAATATTGTTGATGTACTTCTTGCCCCCTGGACTCCTGCCTTCTAATAGTTGGAATGCTCTATTCATATTCCTAGTTCTCTCTATTGTTATATTCCTGAATTCCTGGACCTGAATTTTTTTTCTATCATGTGAAACCTCCCCAACAATCTGCATTACCCTACCGATTCTTGTATGGATACCCCATATAAGACTATGTTCGGACCTAAGCTAATTGTTATCGTACTTCACTAATCTTTTACCTCTTAAACTATGCTCCCAGATTGAAATCTAATTCTTTGGATCACATCTCCATGTACTCATTCCAGTATATACTTCTGTGTTTTATCTTTGTCCACTTCCCCCCACACAGACCTCTGATTACATGTTCACCTAATCCTACAGATATGCCTATGGTTCTATTATTCTTTCTAATCTGTCCTGTACAATTACCAGGGAGAACTGGTAATTCCACTAAGATTCTATGATTCACTTGTTATTTAAGATAATCTAAAGAATTAGAATGGTGTATGATTAGACATACCTATCCTCCCAGATTCTAATGCCTCCTTTGAAATTTATCTTTCATTTATCTTCTGTATATTTTGTCAACACATGTCTGCAAGATATGTCATCCAATATAATGCAAGCTCTTTGAGGACAGGAATTATTTCATTATTTTATTTCCTTATCCAAATCCTTATAGCATGTTTGACAAATATTAGGTTAATAAATACTTTTTGATTGATTAGTTAAAATAAATTATGTCCCACTACTCAGACTTTTAATTGAGTGCAAATTTTGATGCATTACAGAAGTCTCCTTTGTCAACTCAATGCACTTTTACATTTGAGAAACAGCATTCAGATATTCCAGTAAAGCTACAGATGTTTATCATTAATACTTTCATTAGAATTTACACACAACACACATACACACACGTAGATAAGTGGTTATGTGTGTGTATATATGTGTGTGTGCATGTATATATATATATGTATATACACTTACATTTGTGTGTATGTGTGTGTGTTTTGTGTGTGTATGGTTTGTCCTTTGTTTTTGAAGAGGGTCAATAATATCACAGAGTGATGTACTGACTTACATGTGAATTGGATTCAAGTGAGGCAAAGCTGCACAAAGTCATCAGTCTTAATTTCTTATACTGAGAATTCAAAGCCCAGTGGCAAGACAAAAAAAATGATGACTGGCAGTGGCCCAGGCAGTGGAGGACTTTGACAACTTTTATATCTGACCAAGTTCTAAGTGCTCCATGATGCCTGTCTTATCCACCTTCATGGCTGCTGGAACAAACTGTTCTCATCCCCCCCATTCTGTCAGGAAAGTCTTCACATGCTTAAGTTAGACATGCCCCTAACTCACTGACAAGGTTGAGGTCTATTGGTTAACCTCAACGTGGTTTAGCCCATCACCTAAGACAACTTACTGGGATGTGACTACTGCACAAGATACAGTCTTTTGAGCTACCGAAAAGAGTTGGATGAATCAGGTAGTTGCCAAAGGTGCATAAGCAGACCTGAAAAGGGCTCATCTAGCTTACATGCCCAAGGTAGCAGTCCTCCTGAACACCTAAAACACTACACCACACACACAGAAACACACACGCACATGTAACTGATCACATATGTGTTTATACATGCATATATGTATATATGAGACTAGGTGGAGCAATAGATAGAGCACTGGGCTTAGAGTCTGAAAGACTCAGTTTCACGAGTTCAAATCCATTCTCAGATACTTACTAGCTGTGTGACCATTGGTAAACCATGTAACCCTGTTTGCCTCAGTACATCATCTGAAAAAGGAGCTGAAGAAGAAAATGTAAAACCATTCCAGTGTCTTTGCAAAGAAATGTCCAAAATGGGGGCACGAAGAATCAAATACAACTGAATAACACCATTTGTGTATATATGTAAAAACATGTGTATATACATATATACATACACACACACAGAACACACACACATATAAAAACAATTGATCCTCACAATAATCCTGTGAGGTAAGTATTTTTACTGTTTTTTCCATTTTAGAGATGAAGAATGAGGATAATAGAAAGGTTAAGGAACTATCTCAGGGAAAAACAATATGTGTTTGGGGTAATATTAGAACTCATATCTTCCTTACTAGGTCCAGTGCTTTATTTAATGTACCACTTGACTGCATTAATAAATGCTTCAGAAATGCTTGCTCTTGATGATGATGATGATTGCAGCCAACATTGAGGCACAATATCTTGAGCATGAAGTAATTTGTCTTCTTTTCTTTCTTGTTGCCACTTCTGTTGGTATGGTTTCTAATAGTCTCCTGCTCTGCAATTACCTACACACACGTACTCATGCACATATGCATGTACACATGCATCCATATATTACATATATATGTATTTCTCAACTAGGTCACATATTTGTAGGTATTTACATGTGATCATTTAGTTAGAATTCCTTCATTTTTTCTCTAAAAGATCATAAAAACTAAAATTGCAAACATTTTCCTGCATGTAAACTTAATTATTCTTCAAACAATTCTTGTCATTCTCTGAAGCTTTTCTTAAAATTTTTATGCTATTATTTTTTCAAGGATAAATGCAATAAGGAGCAGATCAAAAGTATGCTAGCACCTTTATTATTATTACCATTTCCTGACAGCTTAGTAAAATCCCTAAAAAGACAGGCAGCAGTTACCTTGCTGAAATATGTATCTTTCCACTTGTTCAATACTCAGTGGATGGAACAAAGAAACTAATGATATCAAAATTTCAAAGAAGTGTATTTTGCATTAATGAGAAGAAAATGGGTTTGTGCCTACCATGATTAACCATTTCATTATGAATTACTCAAAAAGTCATAGAGGAAATGTGCTTTTAGTTGATCACAGAGTTAGGAGTTAGGCTAAAATTTTCAGGTTAAATTATAATAAAGAAGAAATATTTCAAAAACCTAAATTCAATTAGGCATAGTTTTTGAATTATTGAAGAGTGTTTAATCTTGACTTAATAAGGCAGAATAGGCACTGTGAGCTGTGGAATATATTTTAAGATACAGGAATAAAACATTACAATCAGATCATTCTAGGCTGCGGTGAACTTACAATGATTATCTAGTCCATCTCTTTATCTTTAAACAGGAAAGTAAATCATTCTATTCTTGCTGTGTTTTCATAGGATCTTATATATAAAAACCTGTGGAGAAGGATAGTCTGAAATGTCCCTTGTTGATATATTGTATTATAATGAACTCTCCTTACATTTCTAAGTATCCTAATCTGTTCATTAGAGAATTTTGTTTTTGATGTCCCAGAGCAGAGACAGAAAATATCTGAGTATGCACATTTACTTTCCATAATTAAAAAAGTCAACTTCTCTAAATACCATTTTATAAATTTATAAATTCATTATACTTAGATTGAAATAGGACCTTGGAGATCATCTAATCCAATATCCATATTTTGTATTAATGGACTTGAAAGTCCTAGCCAATAATTTCATGAATGATTAATATTATGAGAAAACTAGCCCCATGATATTTGGAAATTTTTTGTATATTTTGTTTTCCAATTACTGAAATTTGTATTTTTTTACTTACACTGTTAACTACTATTTCTTATAAACATTTTTCCAACAATTTAAGAGTTGTTGTGTTTATTTTTCTTTTATTTATTCCAAATTTATTAATTTATCTGTTTTCAGTTTTTAACACTCACTTGCATAAATTTTAAATTTTCTTCCCCTCCCTTTCCAAGATAGATTGGAATCTTACATGGGCTCTACACATACATTCCCATTAAACACATTTTCACTGTAACCATATTGCATGGACAAATTATAACTAAGGGGAGAAAACATGAGAAAAACAAAATAAAACAAAATATATTAAAAGAGAAAATAATCTGCTTCCTTCTATTATTTGACTCCATAGTTCCTTCTCTGGAGGTAAATGGCATTTTGCATCATGAGCCTTTGGAAATGTTTTAGTTCCTTGCATTGGGAAAGGTTAAGTCTATCAAAATCAGTCTTTGGACACTGTGACTGTTACTGTGTATAATGTTCTGGTTTTGCTCATTTACCTCAGCATCAGTTCCTATAAGTATTTCTAGGTTTTTCTGAAGTCTGTCTGTTCATGATTTCTTATAACTGTGTTTATTTTTCTTAAAAGCATAAGATTATAGAGCTGGAAAAGGTTTTAAAAACCAATGACTCTAATACATTCATTTCACAAATGAGTAATCTGAGGTCATGAGAGTTTAAGAATCTTGACCAATTTCACACAACAAGTAGTTTCTGAAGAAGAATTTCAAATCAGGTCTTCCAGTCTTACAATCTGAGGTTTAACAAATTGCATAATGGCGGACTCTTAAACAAAAGTAGAACATTCTATATTTGTTATTGAAATGGAGTTATTGTCTTGTTGAGACGCTAATTGTACAAGATCATTCAGAGTTTGGTTTGTTTTTTATCCTCAGAGTCTAGAGTGTGAATACATCCACTTAGATCTAGAAAATTTTCAGTTTCACAGGATATGGTAGGATTATGAATTTCTCAGAAGCAGCTGCTCTTAGTTATTCCAAATTTGCTAACACAATGTCCCATAAGAATCATGCTTAGAAATTGATTGATTACCTAAACTGCAAATACATGAAAGCTGTCTTGTTCAATACAGAAAATAGAGTTGGAAGGGAAATGTGCAATCATAATTTTAAGACCATTTTCATTTTCACATGACATAACTTTAACTCAGAGAAGTAAATGCCTTGTATAGTACCCTACACTTAGTAATTAGTGGATATGAAACTTAAACCCAACTTTCCAGGTTCCAAGTTAATTTTTAAAATTAATATATGCAATTGTCATAAATATCTTTCAGCTGCATCAAGAAAAAGTTAGAGAAGTTCAGAACGTCAGAATGATAAGGCAACATTAAAACCATTGATTATAACAGGTAATTAAACAGGAATTTTCTCATAATATTTCAAGGATGACAAAATATTTTGCATACAATACTTGATGCTTGAAATAATCCTGTGAGATATTGATAATGTCTCCATTTTTAGTTATTAAAATATCTCTCAATTATAAGTAAAAAATTTAACAATCTTTTTTTTTAATATTTGGGTTACAAATTATCTCCCTTTTTCCTAAACTTCTTCTTCCTTCAGAAGGTGAGCAATTTGATGTATGCATGCACATATATATATATATATATATATGCATTCACATGCGTGCTTATATGAATACATATACATACACATGCATGCATACACACTTGTGTGAAGTCATTCAAAATATATTTTCATTTTGGCCATGTTGCAAAAGCAACACAAAGCATCCATCAATTTTCTTTCTAGAGATTTGCCCTTAAGAATTGACTTTGTGGAGGGTAGAGCCACAATGATGGAGTAGAAAGGTGGACCTGTAGAAGCTCCCCCACATAGCCCATAAAATACCTGTAAAATATGAGTGTAAACATATTCTAGAGGAGTAAAAGTCATAAAATGACAGAGTGAAGGAAATTTCCAGCCCAAGTCAGCTGGGAGGGCTGATAGGAAGGGTCTATCACACCAGGAGCAGAGTGGAGCACAGGCCAGCATGGGCTGTGCAGCTTGGTAGGGACAAAACCCAGAACAAAGAGCCACCACCAACAGCAGTTCCCAGATTGCTCAACCCACAAACACCACACAGCTTCAAATGTCAGTGAGAAAACTCCTTCACCCAGGTGAAGGAAAAATAGACTGGAACATCAGCAGCAGCCTCTGCATCAGCACCATCCATTATTGGAACCCTTTATCCAAAGCTCCTGAGAGAACTGAATGGCTGATCTGAATCTCAGCCTGGAGTGGCAGCCTGGGAGTCATCCTCCTAAATTGAGGGGAAATTGAGCTGCTGATCTGAATCTCAGTCCTGAGCATGGCCCTGGGGTGAGGAGGAGTGGTGGCTGAGCTGGAGGTGATTGAGGAAAGGGAATTCTACTCACAGACTGTGGGCAGAAAAGTTTTTGGTTGCTCCCAGACCTGTGCACAGGGCAGGAGAGGAATAAACTCCTCTCCCTTGACTGTGCCCCCTCGGAGGAACTGAGAACTTACAGGTTCCCAGAGAATATCCTCCTCTCGACAAAGGAACCAAAAGTCAAGTAACTGGCTGGGAAAATGCCCAAAAAAGGGGAAAAAATGAGACTATAGAAGGATACTCTCTTGGTGAACATGTATTTCCTTCCACCATTTCAAATGAGGAAGAATAATGCACAATGTCGGAGGAAGACAAGGCCTCTGTATCCAAAACCTCCAAAATAAATATGCAATTGTCTCAGGCAATGGAAGAGTGTAAAAAGGATTTTGAAAATCAAGTGAGAGATGTGGAGGAAAAATTGGGAAGAGAAATGAGAGCAATGCAAGAAAGTCATGAAAAGAGAGTCAACAGCTTTTTAAAGGAGACCCCAAAAATGCTGAAGAAAATAACACTGCTACAAGTAGGCTAACTCAATTGACAAAAGAGGTAGAAAAAGCCAATGAGGAGAACAATGCTATAAAAAGCAAAATTAAACAAATGGAAAAGAAATTTTAGAAGCTCAGTGAAAAAATAGTTCCTTCAAACTTAGAATGGAGCAGATGAAAGCTAATGACTTTATGAGAAACCAAAAAATTACAAAATAAAATCAGAAGAATGAAAAACATGGAAGATAATGTGAAATATCTCGTTGGAAAAAACAACTGACCTGGAAAATAGATCCAGGAGAGACAATTAAAAAATTATGGGACTACCTGAAAGCCATGATAAAAAAAGAAGAGCCTAGACATCACCTACAATGAAATTATCAAGAAAAATTGCCCTGATGTTATAGTACCAGAGGGCAAAATAAATATTGAAAGAATCCAGCAATCACATCCTGAAAGAAATCCAAAAGGAGAAACTTTAAGGAGTATTGTGGTCAAATTCATAGTTCTGAGGTCAAGGAGAAAATATTGCAAGCAGCTAGAAAGAAACAATTTGAATATTGTGGAAAAACAATCAGGATTACATAAGATCTAGCAGTTTCTACATTAAGTGATCAACAGTCTTCGAATATGATAATCCAGAAGTCAAAGGAACCAGGATTAAAACCAAGAATCACTTACTGAGCAAAACAGAGTATAATACTTCAGGGGAAAAAAATGATCATTCATTGAAATAGAGGACTTTCAAGCATTCTTGATGAAAAGGCCAGAAATGAATAGAAAATTTGACTTTCAAACACAAAACTCAAGAGAAGCATGAAAGGGCAAAGAGGAAAGAGAAATCATAAACTACTTTCTAAAGTGCAATTGTTTACATTCCTACATGAAAAGATATTATTTGTAACTCCTGAGATTTTTCTCAGTATTTGGGTAGTTGGAGGGATTATATGAACACACACATATATATATATAATATATAATGTTTTTTGTGCATGTATATATGTGTATATATACATATATATATAATATTTATATATAATGCTATATATATATGTATAATGTTACATATATGTATAAAGTTTATATATATATATGCACAGGGTAAGTTGAATAAGAAGGGATGACATCAAAAAATAAAATAAAATTAAGGGGTTCGAGGGTAAAATATAGGGAGGAGAAAGTAAGAAATGGAATGGGGTAAATCATCTCTCATAAAAGAGGCAAGAAATAGCTTTTTCAATGGAGAAGAAAAGGGAGGAGGTGAGAGGGAAGAAGTGACGTTTCCTTTCTTCACATTTGGCTTAAGGAGGAAATGACATGTTCACTCAGTTTGATATGAAAATCTCTTACATTACAAGAAGGTAGGAGAGAAGGGGAGAAGTGGTGTGAGGGGAATGATAGAAGGGAGGGCAAATGGGGGGAGAGAATAATTAAAGTAGACACTTTTGGGGAGGAACAAGGTCAAAAGAGTGAGTAAAATAAATGGGGGGGCAGGATAGAATGGAGGGAAATATAGTTAGACTTACATAATTTGACTATTATGGAAGTCTTTTGGAAAGCTACACATATGAAGCCTATTTTGAATTGCTTGCCTTCTCAGTGGGGATGAGTGGGGAGAAAGGAAGGGAGAGAAGATGGAATTCAAAATATTAGGAAGTAATGCTGAGAACTGTTTTTGCATACACCTGGGAAATAGGAAATACAGATAATGGGGTATAGAAATCTATGTTGCTCTACAAGAAAAAAAGAAGATGGGGAAAAGGGAAGGGAGGAGTCTGATAGAGGGGAGGCCATATTGAGGGAAAGGTTAATCATAATGCAAGGCATTATGGGTTGCGGGGAGGGGAGAGATGGGGAGAAAATTTAAAACTCAAAATTTTGTGGAAATGAATGTTGAAATCTAAAAATAAATGAACAAACATTAAATAAAGAATTGTCTTTATGGTAGCCAAAAACTGGATATCAAGGGTATGCCCATGAACTGGGAAATGGCTGAATAAATTGTGGCATATGAAAATAATGGAATACTATTGTATGAAATGTATTGTATGAAATGATGAACAGGAAAGCTTCAGAGAGGCCTGGAAAGACTTGTATGAACTGATGCTGAGTGAAAGGAGCAGAACCAGGAGAACTTTGTACACAGCAACAATCACAGTGTGCCAGGAATTTTTCAAGTAGACTTAGTACTTCAATGCAATGTAAGGACTTGAATAATTCCCAGTGGTCTCTTAAGTCAAAATGACTTCCACATCCAGGGAAAGAACCTTGGAATTCGAATGCAGAATGAAGCAGACCTTGTTCTTTTGTATTATATTTGGTTTTATTTTGTTTTATGATTTCTCCCATTCATTTTAATTCTTCTATGCAACATGACTAAAGCGAAAATGTATTTAATAGGAATGTATACATTGAACATATATAAAATTGTATGCCATCTCAGGGAGGGAGTGGGGAGGTTGGGGGGAAAGTAGAAGGGAAGGAAAAAATCTAAGCTATATGGAAGTGATTGTAGAACACTAAAAGCAAATAAAATAATAGAAAAAATAAGTTTCTTGGATCATTGTGTTGTTTAGAGTAGCTTAGGCTTTACCAATTAATCATACTAACGGTGTTGCTGTTACTGTATGCAGTGTTCTCCTGGGTCTGCTCACTTCACTTTGTCTCAGTTCATATATGTCTTCATAGGTTTTCATGAAAAAGATTTTAATTTATGTATCCCTAACCAGTAATAATTTTAAGCGTTTTTCATGTGTCGTTGAATTTTTCTTCTCAAACCTGCCTGTTCATATCCTTTGACTACTTATCAACTCTGGAATTGCTTCCACTTTTATAACTTTGTCTCAATTCTCCATATATTTGAAAAGTGAAGCCTTTACCACAGAAGGTTGCCACAGTATTTTTCTTTCTAATTTTGCCGGCATTTGTATGTTTATGTAAAAACTTTATTTTTTTGTTTTGTTTTTGTTTGTTTGTTTTAATTGAAATACTATTTTTCAGTTTTCCATAATCAATTCCATATATCTTAGATTTTTTTCGACTCCATTCCCCTCTTTCATGCCTTCCTCTCCACTTCCTCCCTGAAACATCTTGCAAACTTATATGGGTTCTAGAGGTACATTCCTATTAAATGCAGGTTCCATGAAAGAATTAAAATGAATGGAAGAAACCACAAAACCAAACCAAACCAAATATCATACAAAAGAGAAAGGTCTACTTCCGTCTACAATTCGATTCCATAGTTCTTTCTCTGGATGTGGAAGGCATTTTGTCTCAAAAGTCCACTGGAAATTTTTAAATCCATGCATTTCAATGAAGTATTAAGTCTGCCAGAAAAATTCCCCAGACACTGTGGTTGTTGCTGTGTACAAAGTCCTTTTGGTTCTGCTCCTTTCACTCAGCATCAACTCATGTAAGTCTTTCCAGGCTTCTCTGAAAACTTCCTGTTCATCGTTTCTCATAGCACAAGAGTATTCCATTACATTCATATACCAAAACTCGTTCAGCCATTCCCCAATTTCTGGGCATCCCCTTGATTTTCAGTTTTTGACCACCACAAAGAGAGCTGCTATAAATACTTTTGTACATGTGGAATGCTTTCCCGTTCCTACAATCTCTTTGGAATAAAGTCCCAGAAGAGATATTGCTGGGTAAAAGGGTATGCACATTTTTGTAGCCCTTTGGGCATAGCTTCAAATTGTTCTCCAGAATGGCTGGATCAACTCACAGCTCCACCAACAATCAATTAGTATTGCAACTCTCCCACATCTTCTCCAACATTTATCACCTTTCTGTTTTGTCATGTTAGCCAATCTGATGAGTGTAATATGGTACCCCCAAATTGTTTTGATTTGCATCTCTCTAATCAATACTAATTTAGAACATTTTTTCATATAACTATAGATATTTTTACATTTTTTCCTCTGAAAATTTTCTGTTTATATGCTTTCACAATTTGTCAATTGTGGAATGACTTGTATTCTTGTACATTTGGCTCAGTTCTCTATATGTTTTAGAAATGAGACCTTTATCACAGGTACTAGTTGTAAAAATTCTTTTCCAGTTTTTTGCTTCCCTCCTAATATTGTCCGAATTGGTTTTGTTTGTGCAATAACTGTTCAATCAATTGTAATCAAAATTATCCATTTTGCACTTCTCAATGTTCTCTATGTATTGTTGGGTCATAAATTCCTCCATTGTCCATAAATCTTTCAAATACACTATTCCTTCCTCCAATAGATTCCTGTATTCACTACTGTGTCTTGAGTACCTAACCTATTCCACTGGTCTACCCCTCTGTTTCTTAGCCAGTACCAAGTGGTTTTGATCATAGCTGCTTTATACTACAATTTGAGATCTGATAGGGCTAGGTCATTTCTTCCCTAGCATTTCTTCTCATTGGTTTCTTTGATATTCTGTACCTTTTGTTCTTCCAGATGAATTTTGATATTATTTATTTCTAGCTCTAAAAAAAATTATCTGGAAGTTTGATTGCTATGGCACAGAAGAAGTAAATTAATTTAGGTATAAGTGTCATTATTATATTATCTTGGTCTACCCATGAGCAACTGATGTTTTTCTACTTTTTTATATCTGAATTTATTTGTGGGAGGAGTGCTTTGTAATTGTGTTCATCTAGTCCATTTGTTTGTTTTGGTAAGTAGATGTCTAGATATTTTAGAGTGTCTACCCTAACTTTAAATGAGATTTCTCTTTCTGTTTCTTGCTGTTGGGCTTTGTTGGTAATATGTAGAAATGCAAATTATTTATGTGGGTTCATTTTGTAACCTGCAACTTTGCTAAAATTGTTTATGGTTTAATGTAATTTTTTGCTTGATTCTCTGGGATTCTCTATGTATATCATCTTCAAAGAATGATAACTTAGTTTCCTCTTTGCCTGTTCTAATTTTTCCAATTCCTTTTTCTTTTTTTTATTAATTAATTAATTTATTTAACTTTTAACATTCATTTTCACAGAATTTTGGGTTCCAAATTTTCTCCCCCTTTGTCCCCTCCCCCTGCCCCAAAACACCAAGCATTCCAATTGCCCCTATCACCAATCTGCTCTCTCCTCTATCATTCCTCTCTGCCCTTGTCTCCATCCTCTCCTCTGTCCTGTAGGGCCAAATAATTTTCCATAACCCTTTACCTGTATTTCTTATATCCTAGCTGCAAGAACAGTACTCAACAGTTCTTCCTAAAACTTTGAGTTCCAACTTCTTTTCCTCCCTCCCTCCCTACCCCCTCCCTTTGGAAGGCAAGCAATTCAATATAGGCCAAATCCGTGTAGTTTTGCAAATGACTTCCATAATATTCGTGTTGTATAAGACTAACTATATTTCCCTCCATCCTATCCTGCCCCCAATTTCTTCTATTCTCTCTTTTGATCCTGTCCCACCCCATGAGTGTTGACCAAATTGCAACCTCCTCCCCATGCCCTCCCTTCCATCATCCCCCCACCCTGCTTATCCCCTTATCCCCCACTTTCCTGTATTGTAAGATAGGTTTTCATACCAAAATGAGTGTGCATTTTATTCCTTCCTTTAGTGGAATGTGATGAGAGTAAACTTCATGTTTTTCTCTCACCTCCCCTCTTTTTCCCTAAACTAAAAAAGTCTTTTGCTTGCCTCTTTTATGAGAGATAATTTGCCCCATTCCATTTCTCCCCTTCTCCTCCCATATATTTCTCTCTCACTGCTTGATTTCATTTTTTTTAAAGATATGATCCCATTCTCTTCAATTCACTCTGTGCACTCTGTCTCTATGTGTGTGTGCGTGTGCATGTGCATGTGTGTGTGTGTAATCCCACCCAGTACCCAGATGCTGAATAGTTTCAAGAGTTACAAATATTGTCTTTCCATGTAGGAATGTGAACAGTTCAACTTTTATAAGTCCCTTATGACTTCTCTTTGCTGTTTACCTTTTCATGCTTCTCTTCATTCTTGTGTTTGAAAGTCAAATTTTCTTTTCAGCTCTGGTCTTTTCATGAAGAATGCTTGAAAGTCCTCTATTTCATTGAAAGACCATTTTTCCCCTGAAGTATTATACTCAGTTTTGCTGGGTAGGTGATTCTTGATTTTAGTCCTAGCTCCTTTGACTTCTGGATATCCTATTCCACGCCCTTGATCCCTTAAGGTACAAGCTGCTAGATCTTGTGTTAACCTGATTGTATTTCCACAATTCTTGAATTGTTTCTTTCTAGCTGCTTGCAATATTTTCTCCTTGGCCTGGGAACTCTGGAATTTGGCCACGATGTTCCTAGGAGTTTCTCTTTTTGGATCTCTTTCAGGTGGTGATCTGTGGATTCCTTGAATACTTATTTTGCCCTCTGGTTCTAGAATCTTAGGGCAGTTTTCCTTGATAATTTCATGAAAGATGATGTCTAGGCTCTTTTTTTGATCATGGCTTTCAGGTAGACCCATAATTTTTAAATTGTCTATCCTGGATCTATTTTCCAGGTCAGTTGTTTTTCCAGTGAGATATTTCACATGATCTTCCATTGTTTGATTCATTTGGTTTTGTTTTGTGATTTCTTGGTTTCTCATAAAGTCATTAGCCTCCGTCTCTTCCATTCCAATTTTCAAAGAACTATTTTCTTCAGTGAGATTTTGAATCTCCTTTTCCATTTGGCTAATTCTGCTTTTGAAAGCATTCTTCTCCTCATTGGCTTTTTGAACCTCTTTTGCCAATTGAGTTAGCCTATTTTGCAAGGTGTTATTTTCTTCAGCATGTTTTTTGGGTCTCCTTTAGCAGGGTGCTGACCTGCTGTTCATACTTTGCTTGCATGTCTTTCATTGCTCTTCCCAGTTTTTCCTCCACCTCTCTAACATGATTTTCAAAACTTTTTTAGCTCTTTTTGAGCTCTTCCATGGTCTGAGCCCATTGAGTGGGCTGGGATACAGAAGCCTTGACCTCCGTGTCTTTCCCTGATGGTGAGCATTGCTCTTCTTCATCAGAAAGGAAGGGAGGAGAAACCTGTTGACCAAGAAAGTAACCTTCTATAGTCTTGTTTTTTTTCCCTTTTGTGGCCATTTTCCCAGCGAATGACTTGACTTCTGAATATCTTCTTCACACCCACTTCACCTCCAGATGCACCCAGCCATAGCTTGGGGTCTGAGATTCAAATGCTGCTCCCCAGCCTTAGGGCTTCTGTGGGGGTGGGGCTGCTATTCAGTGTGAGATCAAGTTCGGGTGCTCAGGTAGGGGCAGGGCCACCACAAGGGGCTCAGTTCCCTCAGGGGGTTTATGCAGAGACCTTCAACAGTGGATCTCGGCTCCTGCCTGCTTGGGGAGCCATGGTCTGCTCCCACCTCTGCTGCTGCCTCCCGAGGGGGCCTGAGTTATGGGGGCACCCCACTCCCCTCTCAACCCGCCAAAGAGACCTCTCACTGACCCTTGTTACCTGTGGGTGAAGGGACCTGCGCAGCTGCTGGAGATTCTGTCCCTGAAGCCTGCTCGTATCTGCTCCCTGCTCGTATCTGCTCCTCTCAGCACCAGGCGGCCAACACAGGGCTGGGCTCTGCTCCGCGACCGCAGAGCCAAGAACCTTTGGCGAGAGGTTTTCAGGCTCTCTGGAACAGAAATCTCGTCCACTCTGCTGTTCTGTGGCTTCTACTGCTCCAGAATTTATTGGCAGTTCTTTTTTGCAGATATTTTATGGGCTGTGGATTTGGAGCTAGCGTATTTGTGTGTTTCTACTCCACCATCTTGGCTCCGCCCCCCCCAATTCCGTTTTCTTGTCTTATTGTTATAGCTACCTTTTCTAATACCATATTGAATGATAATAGACATCCTTGATTCACCCCTGATCTTACTGGAAATTAATCTAGTTTGACCCAATGCATATATTGCTTGCAGATAGTTGTAGGTGGATACCACCTATTATTTTCTGGAAAGTTCTGTTTATTACTATGCTTTCCAGTGTTTTCAATAGGAATGGGTTTTGTATTTTCTCAAAAATTTTTTCCGTATCTATTGCGATAATCATGTGGTTTCTGTTAGTTTTGTTGTTGATATGATCCATCATGCTAATTGTTTTCCCAACATTGAAGCAGCCCTACATTCCTGGTATAAATCCTACCTGATCAGAATGTGTAATTATCTTGATAAATTGCTGTATTCTTTCTGCTAAAATTTTACTTAAAATTTTTGCGTCTATATTCTTTAGAGAAATTGGGCTATAATTTTCTTTCTCACTTTTGGCTCTTCCTGGTTGAAGTACCAGAAACATATTCCTATCTTAAAAAGAATTTGGGAGGACTCCTTTATCAGCAATTTTCCCAAATAGTTTATATAGTATTGGAATTAACTGTTCCTTAAATGTTTGATAGAATTCGCTTGCAAATCCATCTGACCCTAGCGACTTTTCTTAGGGAGTTCACTGCTTAGTTGCTCAATTTCTTTTTCTGAGATGCAGTTATTTATATACTCAACTTCCTCTCTTGTTAATAGGGGGAATGTATATATATTTTTAAAAATAATGATGGATCTAATTTAGACTGTCGAATTTATGGGCATACATAATTTCTTTTCATTGTTTTACTTTCTTCCTCATTGGAGGGGAGTTCACCATTTTCATTTCTGATGTTAACTTGGTTTTCTTCTTTCTCTTTTTAATCAAGTTGACCAAAGGTTTATCAACGTTAGTGGTCTTTTCAAAAAACTAATTCTTAGTTTTATTTATTAGTTCAATAGATTTGCTAATTTTAAATTTTATTAGCCTCTCCTTTGGTATTTAGTATTTCTAATTTGGTATTTACTTGGTGATATTAAATTTGTTCTTTTTCTAGCTTTTTCAGCTGCATGCCCAACTCATTGATCTCCTCTTTTTCTCTTTTATTCATGTAGGTATTCAAAGATATAAAGCTTCTCCTAGGAACTGCTTTTGCAGTATCCCATAAGATTGGTAGGTTATCTCATTATTGTCATCCTCTTGAATGAAATTGTTGATTGTTCCTATGATTTATTTTTTAACTCACTCATTATTTAAGATTAGATTATTTAGTTTTCAATTATTTTTGGACTATCTGTACATGGCCTTTTATTGCATATAATTTTTATTGAATTATGCAGTGAGAAGGATGCATTGACTACCTCTGCCTTTCTGCACAGGATTAGGAGTATTTTATGCCCTAGTACACCGTCAATTTTTGTATTTGTTCCATGAACCACTGAGAAAAAGATATATTCCTTTTTATTCCCATTCAATTTACTCCTGAGATCTATCATAAATACCTTAACTTAGAGTTTTACTCACCCCCTTAACTTCTTTCTTTTTTATTTTCAGGTTAGATTTATCAGTTTCAGAGAGGGGAAGGTTGAAGTCCCCCACTGGTATAGTTTTGCTGTCAGTTTCTTCCTGTAACTCCCTTAAATTTTCCTCTAAGAATTTGATGCTATTTCACTTGGAGCATATATGTTTAATAATGAAATTGCGTTGTTGTCTATGGTGTCTTTTAGCAGGATACAATTTCCTTCCCTACCTCTTTTTATTAGATATATTTCTGCTTTTGCTTTGTCTGAGGTTAAGATTGCTATTGCTGGCTTTTTTACATCAGCTGAAGCACAAATTATTCTGCTCCAAAGTATTACATTTATCCTGTGTGAATGCCCCCGTTTCAAAGGTGATTGTTGTAACCAACATATTGTTGGATTATGGCTTTCATCCATTCTGCTATCCATCTGTGTTTTATGGGAGAGTTCATCCCATTCACATTCAGAATTGTGATTACTATCTGTGTCTTTCCCTCCATCTTCTTTCCCCTTGTTTATGCTTTTAGTCCTTCCTTCTCCCTTCCCCTCTACAATAGAGCTTTAATTTTTGACTACTGCCTCCCTCACTCTTCCCTCCCTTCTTTGAGCCCTTTCCCTTTTAAACACCTTTTCCCTTACTACTTTTTCCCTCCCTTTTAGCCTCCCCTCCTTTTTCTTTCCACTACCCCCTCCTACTTTCTAGCCAGCTAGTTGTATTTCGATTCTTAGCTGTTTCTTTTTGTACTCTCCTTAAATCCAATCAGATGAGAGTAAATCTCAAACAATTCTCATCTCCCTCCCCTCTTTCCCTCTATTGTAATATATTTTTGTGCCTCTTCCTGTGATGGAACTTATTTTTTTCTGCTTCCTCCTTTTCAGTACCCCATTACAATCCCTTTGCACCCTTAAATCATATTTATTATAATCACGTCACTTAATTTGTTTATTCCCTCTATCTATGAATATCCCTTCTGTATTTCATAATAGATATATGATTCTCAAGATTTACAAGTATCATCTTCTCTTATAGAGAAGTAAACAGTTTGCCAATATTAACAAGTGTTTTTTCTTCTCCTGTTTTCCTTTTTATGGCTCTCTTGAAAACTGCCTTTGAAGACTGAATTTTCTATTGATTTCTGACATTTTCATCAGGAAGGTCTAGAAATTCTTTATTTCTTTGAATTTCCATCTCCTTGCCTGAAATATTATGCTCAACTGTTCTGGGTAATTAATCCTTGGTAGTACTCCCAGCTGCTTTGCCTTACAGAATATCGTATTCTTATTCCTTTGATCTTTTAATGTAGAAGCTGCAATGTCCTCTGTGATCCTAACTGTAGTTCCTCGAAATTGAAATTTTTTCTTTCTGGCTGCCTCCAGTATTTTATCCTTTACTTGATAGTTCTGGAATATGGCAACGATATTCCTCGGTGCTTTCAGTTTGGGGTCCCTTTCAAGAAATGAATGGTGGATTTCTTTTGATGACTATTTTGCCATCGGGATCCAGGACTTCTGAGTAACTTTCCTTGATGATTTCTTGGATGATATTGTCCAAGTTGTGTTTTTTTTTTTCATCATGGCTTTCTGGTTGACCTATAATCCTTAGATTTCTCTCCTGGATCTATTTTCAAAGTTAGCTGATTTTCCAATTAGATATTTTACACTTTCTTCTATCTTTTCATTCTTTAGATTCTGTTTGACTGGCTCTTGATGTCTCATAAGTTCATTAGCTTCTACCTTTTTGATTCTAGTTTTTACCAAATTGTTTTCTTCAGTTAACTTTTGCATCTCCTTTTCCATCGGACCAATTCTTCCTTTTTAGGAGTTATTTTCTCCACTTACTTTTTGTGCTTCCTTTTCCATTTGTCCAATTTTCCTTTTTAAGGAGGTGTTTTCTTCAGTGAATTCTTTTTTTTCATACTTTTAAAAACATTGACCAGTTTTTCCTCTATTTCTCCAATTTGACTTTTAAAATCCTTCTTCAGCTCTTCCAGGAGTGCTCTTTGTGCTTGTGACATGTTCATTGTCCCTTTTGACGTTTCAGATCGGAGTACATTCTCAATGCTGACCTCTTTGGTATTCCTGTTTTGGTCCTTGTCCATATAGAAAGATTCTATGGTCTTTTCTTTGCTTCTTACTTATGATGATGAGACTTTGTGTGTTGTGATCTCTGGTTCTTTCAGCTAGAAGCTAAAGTGCTACTGCTTAACTGATGCGAAGCTGGTTGCTGTGAGAAAGCAGAGACCAGGTGAAGTCTTTCTGTTTTTCCCTTCAATGAACTTGGAGCTACTTTAAGTGTTGGAGAGGGGTGGTCTGACCATAGAAGGTTTCCTCTGTTGAGCTTGAGCACAGGTAAGCTCAGTGCTTGGTGATTCTGGTTGCCCTAGTGTCTTCCTGTTTTCGCTGAGCCGCTGAGGCACATCTGCAGTCCTGGTGTTGGTGGTTGTGGGGCTCTAACCCCTGGGTCTCCAGATCTGCTCCTGGTTCACTGAGGTGGGGCTGTCTGGGACAGCTCTGGTCCTGCACTGATTCCCTTCCACCACAGCAAGAGGGATCATCCTTAGTGATTTTCCTAGCCTCCCTTGCTATGAAACTGTTTGCCCATTCTGCTGATCCCACTCTTCCAGGATTTTTCTGGGGAAATATTTTATGGCTCTTTCAATGTCAACATGGGGAGGGGGAGAGAGCATTACCAATCAGTCTGCTATTTTGGCTCCCAGAAGTTCAAGTAGGTGGCTTACAGACATTTAATCTGTGGGCTGATAGTTTCAGTAGCAGCCACTGCAGATACCTGTGGTTCCTCGCCTCTCACTTGCTTGATTCTACTGTACTTGATATGCCTGGCAATTCCAGTCAGCTGTTCTTTATATTCTGCAATATTGTTGAAATTACTGTCAGTTTTTTTTTCCTTTTAATGAATTCCCTAAGTATACCACTATATTTTGGTGATAGTTTTTTTTTTCATTCCCTATTTCTACTCTTTTTAAAAAATATGTAATTTATTTTTCAGTTCTCAACATTCACTTCCTCAAGAATTTGAATTCAAAATTTTATCCCCATCTCTCTCAACCCCCACCGCAGGGCAGCATGCACCCTGTCTACCCCTTACTCCAGTCTGTCCTCCCTTCTATTACTCATACTTCTTTCATCCCCCTTCCCCTCTATTTTCCTGTAGGGAAAAATAGATTTCTGTACAAAATTGCCTGTATAGCTTAATTTCCAGTTGCATGCTAAAACAATTTTTAACATTAATTCTTAAATGAGTTTCATATTCTCTCCCTCCCTTCCCATGCACACTGATTGAGAAAACAAGCAATTCAATATAGTTCATGCATGTGTAACAATGCAACACACTTCAATAATATTTATGTTTTAAAAGACTAGCCACATTTCCCTCTGTCCTATACTGCCCATTATTTGTTTCATTTTCTCCCTTGACCTGTCCTCCCTCCATAGTGTATGCTTCTCATTATCCCTTTCCCCAATTTGCTGCCCCTTCTATTATCTTTCATCTCCTATCCCTTTCCCCCTTGGTTTCCTGCAGGGTCAAATAGGTTTCCATATCCAATTGAGTGTGTGCTATTCCATCCTTAAGTCAAATTCTATGAAAGTAAGCCTCAATTATTTCTTTTCTTCTCCCCACTCTTCTCCTCCATTGTAAAAACCCTTCCTTCCTTATTTTATGTGAGATGATTTCCTACATTCTACCTCTCCCTTTCTCTTACTCCTAGTACATTCCATTCAACAGGAAATTTTATTTCTTTAGGTATTGTCCCTTCATATTCATCTCACCCTATGCCCTCTGTCTATGTGTGTGTGTGTGTATAAATATTCACAGACATACACAAATATGTATGTACACATACAGACATACACAAATACACTCAATGACATATATTTACCTACACATATATAATATACACATGCATACATAGCCATGCACATATACATACATATATATGTATATGTGTGTATAATCCCTCTGACTTCCCAAATACTGAGAAAAGTTGCAAGAATTACAAATATTATCTTTCCTTATAGGAATATATATTCCCTCTAACTACCCTAATACTGAAAACCGGCTCATGGATTACAAATAACGTCTTTTCATGTGGGAATGTAAACACTTCAACTACTTCCTTAAAGCTTTTCTTTCCAATTTAGCTTTTCATGTTTCTGTTGACTCTTGTATTTGAAAGTCAAATTTTCTATTGAGCTCTGGTCTTTTTAACAAAAATACTTGTAATTCCTCTATTTCATTGGATGACTACTTTTCCCCTGAGGTATTATGCTCAGTTTTGCTGGAAAGGTGATTCTTGGTTTTAATCCTATCTCCTTTGACCTCTGGAATATCATATTCTATACCCTTTGATCTCTTAGTGTAGAGGATTCTAAATCCGGTGTTATCCTGATTGTACTTCCACAATACTTGGCATGCTCCTGACTGCTTGTAATATTTTCTTTTTGACCTGAGAACCCTGAAATTTGAATAAAATATTCCTAGGAGTTTTCCTTTTGGAATCTCTTTCAGGAGGTGATTGGTGAATTCATTTCATTTCCATTTTACCTTCTGGGTCTAGAATGTTAGTTTTCTTGATAATTTCTTGGAATATAATGTTTAAGCTCTTATTTTGATCATGGTTTTCAGGTAGACCAATAATTTTCTAATTGTTTCTCCTGTATCTATTTTCCAGACAAGTTGTTTTTCCTTTGTGATATTTCACATTGTCTTCTGTTTTTTTTTTCTTTCATTGGTTTTGTTTCATGATTTCTTGGTTTCTCATAAAGTCATTAGTTTCCATCTGTTCTATTCCAAAAAGGACTATTTTCTTCATTGAGTTTTTGAACCCCCTTTTCCATTTGCCAATTCTACTTTAGAATGTATTCATCTCCTAATTGGCTTTTTGGACTTCTTTTGCCACTTGAGTTAGTATATTTTTAAAGATATTATTTTCATTATTATTATCTTTTGCATTTTTTGATTCTCCTTTAACAAACTGTTGACTCACTTTTTATGATTTTCTTACAGCTTTCTCATTTCTCTTCCCAATTTTTTCTCCACCTTTCTTACTTGATTTTCAAAATCCTTTTTGAGTTCCTCCATGTTCTGAGAACATTGCATATTTTTTTGAAAGTGTTGGATGTAGAAGCCTTGACTTTGATGTCTTCATCTGACAGTATGCTTTATTCTTCCTCATCTGAAAGGATGGAAGAAAATATCTTTTCACCAAGAAAGCAACCTTCTATACTCTTGTGTTTTTTTTTCCCCTTTTTGAGGCATTTTCCCAGCCAGTTACTTGGATTTTGAGTCTTTTATCAAGTGGAGGGTGTACTCTAGGGGCCTACCTGTTCTCAGTTCCTCCAAGGTGGCACAATGAAGGGAGAGATGTTCACTCCTCTCCTGTCCTGTGCTCTGGTCTGTGAGCAACCACAAGAACTCATTTCTCTCCTGGAACCGCCAGTAGAATTCCATTTCCACAGTCACCTCCAGTACCACCACTCCAACCTTCCTTCTCACCCCAGGACTGCTACTCATGAGTAAGACTCAGATCAGCCTCTTAATTTCCCCAGGGTGTTTAGCCCGAGGGTTCCAAAAGTGGACGCTGGTGCCCCTCTGGGGTGGGAACTGGGGACAAACCACAATCTCCTCTCACCCAGGTAAAAGAATTTTCTTATTGACCTTTGAAGCTGTGTTTGGAATACGTGGGCTTGGAAATCTGAGAACCACAGCTACTACAAGTCATTCCATAGCCTGAAGCATGATCTAGGTGAGAAACTTTTCCTCTCAGTCTTCCAGGCTATCTTGGGCTGGAAATCTGTTTCTCACTGTCATTTTGTGGCTTCCACTGCTCTAGAATTTGTTTAGAGTCATTTTTACAGGTACATTTTGGGCTACAGGGGAGAGCTAGGGCAGGTCTGTCCTTCTACTCCATCATCCTCCCTATTATTATTTTTACAATTGTTATAGCAAGGGTTACTAATATCACATAATAAATTTGATAATGTACATTCTTGCTTCACTCCTGTTCTTATTTTGAAGGCTACAACTTTATTCCCATTATACTCAATGTTTGCTCCTGGTTTTTGATAGATACTATTTATCACCTTCACAAAATTCCGTTTATTCCTATGCTTTCTAGTCTTTTTTAATAGGAATGAATCCTATGTACCTATTGAGATGATCACGTAATATGTATTCTTTTCATTATTGGTTTCATCAATTATGCTGAAATTTTTCCTAATATTGAACCACTCTGGAATTCCTTGTATAAAACCCAGCTAGTTATAGTGCCTAATCATTGTGATGTATTGTTGTACTTTCCTTGTTAATGTATTTTTTTTTAATTTTTGCATTGATATTCATTAGGGAAATTGGTCTATACTTTTCTTTCTTTGGTTTTGATCTCCCTGTTTTAGGCACCAAGATCATATTCATGTCACAAAAATAGAAATATGGTCAGAATTCTTTATTGATTTTTTCAAACAGTTTATATAGCATTAGGATTGTTTCATCAAATAAATATTTGGTAAAATTCATTTCTAAATCCATTCCTGTTAATTTATTTTTTCTTAGAGACCACAATCATATCTTACTAAATTTATTTTTCTAAGTTAGAATTATTTTAGTTTTATATTTCTTGTTCTAATAAATTGAGCAGTTTGTGTTTCTGTAAATGTTCATTCATTTCACTCACTATATTGCCAGTTTTAATGGCATATAATTAGACAAAATTACCCCTGTTAATTGCTTTAATTTCATCTACATTGGTGTTACACTCAACCCTTTATTTTTCATGCTAGTAATTTAGTCTTCTCTCTTTTCTAAAATCAAATTAATCAATGGCTTATCTACTTTTTCATAAAACCATCTCCTTGTTTTATTTATTAGTTTAATTATTATATTCTCATATATACTTTTTGATACACTTTTTCTTGCTTTTTAGTTAGTCTCTTCTTTGACTTTCAAGGTTTCTATTTTGGTGTTCATTCACGAATTTTAATGTTATTTTTTCTAGTTTTTAATTACGTACCCAAGTCATTTATTTGTTCTTTCTTTCTTTTTTGATATATGTATTTAAATATGTAAATTTTCCCAAGCACTGCTTTGACTGCATTCCACAAACGTTTGAAACGTTACCCCATTGCCGTCATTTTCTTTAACGGAATTAATTATTTATATGGTTTGTTTTTTGATGTACTCATATTTTTACAATTAGAGTATATATTTTCTAATTAATTTTTTGATCTGTGCTTCCATGTCCCTTTATTGAAGACAATTGTATCACGTTTTCTTGTGAAAGGGGTGTATTTAACATATCTGTTTTTCTTCAATAATTTGTGAGGTTTCTATGCCTTATCGCATGGCCAATTTTTATAAAGGTTTCATACTTTTCTTTATCCACCCTCTCTTTTATCCTCACATTTTTCTTCATTCCCTTCCCCTCCCTCCTATTTCACTGTTTGATGTGATAGATTTCTCTACCCAATTGAGTATATACATGCTTTCTTTCCCTTTGAAACAATTTATATATGACTGAAACTCAAGTTTTCCCTGCCACCCTCAATTATACCTTTACTTTAAAAGTTCTTTTTTGTTTACCTTTTCTAAGAAATTATTTTCCCTCTTTTCTCCTATCCTTTCCTCCTTTTCTCATAGAATCATTTTTTTTTCACCTATCTATTTTTTTGGCATCATCTCAACATAGTTGACTTGCTCCTATACTCTCTATTTAGAATCATTCTATCTGAAGTGATTTCCTTTATAGGAAAGAATACAATTTAACCTTATTGCATCTCTTAGTGTTTCTCTTTCATTTTCATGTATTTATTCTCTTGAGTTTTGTATTTGAAAATCAAATTTTCTATTCACCTCTAGTCTCTTGATCAGGAAAGCTTGAAAGTCTTCTATTTCGTTAAATATCCATTTCTCCCCGGAAGGATTATAGTCAGTTTTTCTGGATAGATTATCCTTGGTTGTAATGGTCTTTTGTAATCTAGAACATTAAACTCCAAGTCCTATGGTCTTTTAATATAGTGGGTGCTAAATCTTGTGACTGATTGTGACTCTATGGTAGTAGTATGTTTGTTTGTTTTCCTTATTATTTGAAATATTGTCTCTTCCAGCTGGGAATTCTGGAATTTGGCTGTGATATTCCTGGGGGTTTTCATTTTAAGATATTTTTCAGAAGGTGAATGGTATGTTCTTTATATTTCTATTTTTCCTTCTGGTTCTAGAATATTGGGACAGTTTTCCTTGATGATTTCTTGTTATATGATATCTAGCCTCTTTCATTCATTATAGCTTTCAAATAATCCAATAAGTGTTAAATTATATTTCCTTGATCTATTTTCCACATTTTTTACTGACAACTTTCATCACATTTTCCTGTTTTTCATTCTTTTGACCTTTCTTCCCCCTTGAAACCTGATGTTGTGATTAGCTTCCATTTGCCCAATACTAATTTTTGAGGAATTATTTTCTTCAGTAAATTGTTTTACTTCTATTTCCATTTTGCAAACTTTTCTATATAAAGCTTTTTTTTAATCAGTGCAAGTTTGTATAATTCTTTTTACCCTAGCTCAATTCTGGTTTTAATGGTATTATTTTCTTCAGTATTTCTGTTCCTCTTTCACCAGCTTCTTAATTGTATCTTCATAATTTCTTCATTTGATCTAATTTATCTAGTTATTTTCCTCTGCCGCTTCTATTTGACTTTGAAAATCATATTTAGCTGTTCCAGGTGTTCTTGCTAGTCTTTTGTCCAATTCATATTTTTCTTTGAGCCATTGCTTGTAAATATTTTGACTTTAATATTTCCTTCTGAGTGTGTTTCTTCATATTACTTGTCACCAGAGTAGTTTTTAATGGTCCCATTTATTTTCAGTGTTTGCCTATTTTCTGTTTTCTTAATTTTGACCTTTATGTTTAAATTTTGCTATTTTCCTGGTAGGTAAGACAGAAAACTGTCTCAAGCTACAGGCTTTTTTTTGCACTACTATTTTCAAAGCTACTTCTTGATGTCTGAAAGTTTGTAGTACTACCAAATTGGTGTCATCAGGGCAAAGCTGTGGTCACTGTTCTCCTGATATATGGTCTGGTCCTTATATTGGAAAGGCCCCTGATCCCCTGAGAATGAAATCAGTGCTGTGCTTCAGGGTCCCTGTTTTCCTGGAACCAGAAACAATACTGTTCCTCATCAACCCTGATTCATTGTGACCAAAAGAGAAACAGGCCCTCAAAGCTCCCATTCCCTCTTGACTCAAAGTGCTCCTCTATGTCCTTAAACTATGATGCAGAGTTGGATAGAAGCAAAGGCATTTCCAATTTATGACTGTGTTCAGTATTAGTATAAAGGTCACCTGCACTCTCTTTCTGACAAGTTGTCAGCTGCCCTTAGCATCTCCTCTTGAGAACTCCTGAAGTTACTACTGCTTCTGTTACTACACCATAATCCAGCACTGTTATTTCATGTATACAGGGTTTAGATTACCCTCTACCCCTGTGTCACAGATTTCTCTTTTCTGACCTCTTTTGTTATCTTGGGCTGGAAGGTTATCTCATTTTGATATTTTGTTGGCTTTTGTACGACAGAATTCAAGCTGTTATTTTAAAAATATTTGGAGTGAAATGTTTGGAGTACTTTAGCTTAGTGCTTTTTCTATACTATGACCTTGACTCCACCCTGCTAAGTCTCATTTTCCCCATTTTACAGATGAAGAAACAATTGTTCAGAAAAGATACTTTAATGACCAATTATATAGGCATTAAGACAGAGAAGCACTATTGTGAATCAAATTATATATATATACATATATATATATGTACATACACACACACACATACACACACATACACACGTCCATACATATACATACACATACTACTAGAGTTTAGAGGCAGCAAATTCCTCTAGAAATTAGAGAATTCCATAGAATCCAATGGTTCTCCAAACTCAAGCTGTTCCTTCTTATACGTCCTTCATTCTATTGGCTCAACTGCTTACTTACAATTTTAAAGCTGTACAATTTTCTTTCCTTCAAGAAGTCTTAAAATTATAATTTATTGGGATGTTATAGTTTCAAACCTTTCACCAGTTCTTTGATTTATTTATATATTAAGGGTTAGAGCCTGTCTTCTGGATTACATATCAACCAGTCCTTTCAGTAAGTACTAGAGGTGAACTTAATCCCTTCAGCAGTTAAGAATTTCTTGGATAGGATATTATAGCTGATCATTTTCAATTAGTGATTGTAGGCTAGAAGATTTTTAAAGGTTATAGTGTGAATTCTGGCTAAGAATCATATCATAGCAAAGACCAAAGTAACATGGAACAAATATGACACATGACTGAAATTTCAGCCAATAGATCAAAGGACTGATTGCCAGAAAAATTAAGGAGTCTACAGATTTTGCCATCAATTGTTGGGAACTGAAGATTTTGGAGGTAAGTCTGTCCTTAGTTCATACACACATGCTGTTCCACATAATACACACACATATATACATACACACAAGCACACATATAAGACTATTTGAATAAATTTGGAAAGCTTCTCTATAACTTCCACCTGCTGTTCCCAATTCACCCCTCTGGAAAAAAATCTTTCTGTCTCTATCTCTCTCTTTGTCTCTCTCTATCTCACACACAGAAGCACACACACACACACACACACACACACACACACACACACACCCGTGTATGTATGTATGTATCTATATCTACCTATCTACATATGTATCTACATCTATATCTATCTATGTCTGTCTGTCTGTCTATCTATCTATCTATCTATCTATCTATCTATCTATCTATTTATCTATCTATATACTGAAGGCATTTATTCATGTGAATAATCATACCCACATGAATAACCAGATGTAGGTAATGGTCATCCCATTTGACATGTGTCCCATGATGACATGGGTCATCCCATTTGACAAGGGTTCTTTCTCTGTACAGTGACATTCCTCAAGACATTTTAACTAAAGGAAGGAGTACTTTCTCCATGTAACAATTTATATTCAATTATGAGTTCATCTTAAAATTATTCCCTTCCCTTCCTTCTCATTAGGTACTTTGCTATTCTCTTTCTCATAGCCTTTTACTTCAATACTTCTTCATGTCAAATTCTTATTCAATTCAAAATCACTTTCTATTTCAGTATAATTCATTTCCCTCCTTCAGCTTCAAGTCAGTGTGATGCTATGCAAAAGTGATGGATTTGGAATCAAAAACTGTAAATTTAGATCAAAGTTATACTGCATACAATATGTGTGACTTTGGGCTTCAGTTCTTTACCTCTGTAATGAAAATGTTGGGCTATATAACCTCTAAGGTACCTTTCAAATTTAAAGCTCTGATCCTATGAACTTAATTTTGTATTTTGTCTATTGTATAATGGGAATGTCGCTGTTGATATGACTGGAATTCTCCAGTAGCATATTAATCAATGAGGAATCACTTTTTTAAAAAAAATTATTTACTTAACTTTTAACGTTCATTTTCACAAAATTTTGGGTTCCAAATTTTCTCCCCATTTGTCTCCTCCCCAACTCCAAAACACCAAGCATTCTAATTGCCCCTATCACCAATCTACCTTCTCTTCTACCATCTCTCCCTTCCATTGTCCCCATCTTCGCTTTTGTCCTGTAGGGCCAGATAACTTTCTATACCCCATTACCTGTATTTCTTATTTCCTAGTAGCAAGAACAGTACTCGACAGTTGTTCCTAAAATGTTGAGTTCCAGCTTCTCTTCAACCCTCCCCCCACCCACCCATTCCCTTTGGGAAAGCAAGCAATTCAATATAGGCCATATCTGTGTAGTTTTTCAAATGACTTCCATAATAGTAGTGTTGTGTAAGACTAACTATATTTCCCTCCATCCTATCCTGACCCTCATTGCTTCAATTCTCTCTTTTTATCCTTTCCCTCCCCAAGAGTGTTGACTTCAAATTGCTCCCTCCTCCCATTGCCCTCCCTTCCATCATCCCCGCCACCCTGCTTATGCCCTTTATCTGCACTTTCCTGTATTGTAAGAAAGGTTTTCATACCAAAATGAGTGTGCATTTTATTCCTTCCTTTAGTCGAATGTGATGAGAGTAACCTTCATGTTTTTCTCTTATCTCCCCTTTTTCCCTCCACTAAAAATCTTTTGCTTGCCTCTTTTATGAGAGATAATTTGCCCCATTCCATTTCTCTCTTTCCCCTTCCAATATATTTCTCTCTCACCTCTTAATTTCATTTTTTAAAGATATGATCTCATCCTATTCAATTCACTCTGTGCTCTGTGCTGTGTGTGTGTGTGTGTGTGTGTGTGTGTGTGTGTGTGTAATCCCACCAACTACCCAGATACTGAAAAGTTTCAAGAGTTACAAATATTGTCTTTCCATGTAGGAATGTAAACAGTTCAACTTTTATAAGTCCCTTATGACTTCTCTTTGCTGTTTACCTTTTCATGCTTCTCTTCATTTTTGTGTTTGAAAGTCAAATTTTCTTTTCAGCTCTGGTCTTTTCATGAAGAATGCTTGAAAGTCCTCTATTTCATTGAAAGACCATTTATTCCCCCTGAAGTATTATACTCAGTTTTGCTGGGTAGGTGGTTCTTGGTTTTAGTCCTAGTTTCTTTGACTTCTGGAATATCCTATTCCATTTCCTTTGATCCCTTAATGTAGAAGCTGCTAGATCTTGTGTTATTCTGATTGTATTTCCATAGTACTTCAATTGTTTCTTTCTAGCTGCTTGCAATATTTTCTCCTTGACCAGAGAACTCTGAAATTTGGCCACAAGGATGCACTTATTAAGTACAACTGTGTGTGAGGTACTGTATTATATGATGGGGATAGTAAGACAAAAATGAAATAATGTATTCCAACTATACATAGAATTGATTAATATTTTACTTGTTTTTCTTTATAAAGTTGTGATCAGATACAAATATCAACTGCATTTGGAAAATTGAGGAATATTTTCAGTGATTACAGCATATTCCCTGATGAAAAGCTCACTTTTTAACCACACTTCTCAAGTTGTTGCATGATTTAATCTCAGAAGAATGAATAAAACAAAGAGCAATACAAAGATTGTAAAATAGTGAAAACAATCATATGTGAGAAATTGTATAGACAGAAACAAAAATACTCAGATTGAGAAAATCCAGGAAAAAAAGATGATTAACTCAAGTTACTGGTCTTTATGAAATATTGAATGTCTTTACAGGAAAGCTTCCAAAGCTGCCATACAACCTCTATACATACATTCAATAAGTGTATTTTTATTGGTTGATTCAGTGAATATTTATGAAGAAAATAGATAAGAAAATTACAGGATGAGAAGCTGTGGGTGGATAATTCACTATACTAGAGAAAGGAATGTTGCCATCAACAAGATCATGGATCTGGTGAAATATAGAACCAAATAAATGGAGGATTATGTATATAAATGACAACCTATAGAAACAAAGTTTATATGAACTGTTTTGTGTTGTATTTAAATAAAATTTATAAAAAGTTAATCAAATGCTTACTATGCTGCATATGTTTTGTCATGCTATATAATAATTATGAAAAAACAGTTACCAAAGAGCATTTACGTATATACTATGTGCCTGATGTTTTACTAAGTGCTGGGGATGTGAAAAAAAGAAGCAACATTACAGCCTTTATGGAGTTTGAAATATAATAATAATAATAATAGCAATAATAATAATATAATTAATTCCAAGTGACTTAAATTTTTATTTTTATATATTCAACTCAAATATGTTTATAGTCAGCTTGAGGACAGAAAAAGGGTCTGGGTCAAGAAAGAAGCTATTCTGAAACACACATTGGCTTCTCCCTTCTCCAGTTGTAGACCACATTACCCAATATAAATTGGAAATTCCAAACTGATGGGTGTGTGTATATTCTTTAGTTGAAAGACATATTAGGAAGATTCATTGATTCCAGGTCCAAGTATTGCTTCGCTCAAGTTAGGGAAGACATCATTCCAGTTAGGTCTCATTCCTCATCCCCCATTTAAGAACAGAGCTCAGAGAGAGCAGCAAAGATCTTTGGCTCTGGAATGAAAGACTATGTACAAAATAAAGAAATAAAATTACAAGTTATAAGAATACTGATATTTTTTCATAAATCATGAGCAAACAGTTTAACCTTTGTCTGTGCCTTATGATGGGTCTTTAACGATTTCCTTATGTTTTTTCTGCATCTTTTTTATTGAATTTCCCACTGAATTCTGATCTTTTTGTTACAAATACTTGAAAGTCTTTCATTTAATAAAATGTCCATTTTATTTCCCATTCAGAAATATGTTCAGACTTTCTGGGTAAATTATTCTTAGATTCAACTTCAGCTTTTTTGCTCTTTAAAATATAATGTTAAAAAGTCTTTCTGAGAAGAAATTTCTAGATCTTGTGAAATCCTAATTGTTCTTCCACAGTATTTAGATTATGTTTTTTTCTTGCTGATTGAAGTACTTTCTCTTTTGCCTTGAAATTTTGAAACTTGGCTATGACATTCCTATAAATTTTCTTCCTAGGATCTCTTCCAGGTGGTGACCAATGGATTTTTTTTCTATTTCTAGTTTAATTTCTTGTTCTAGAAGTCTAGGACAATTTTCTTAACAATGACTTATAGAATCTTATCAAGATTTTTTTTTTTATCACATTTCAATTGTGGAATGCCTGAACAAGTTATGGTATATGATTGTGATGGAATACTGCTATGCTATAAGAAATGCACTCAATGATTTTAGAAAAAACAGTGAAAGAATTGCATGAAATAATGAAGATTAAAATGAGTAGAACAAAGGAAATTTTGTATTTAGTAATAGCAATATTGTTTTCAGAATGACTTTGAGTAAATATTTTGTCTCTTACAAATAACCAAATTAATTATAAAAAACGAAGAAAGATGCTATCTGTATTTAGAGAAACAACTGATAAATGGAAGTATATATAGAATAATTTTACATATATAAATGCACACATACTTTTTTGCTTCTAATCGTAGCCATTTCTAGGGTGGGAGTGAAAGGATAAAAAAATACGATAATTTTGTTGAATATTTGAAAGAACTAGAAAGTTGGAATGTTGGATTTGCAGTTTCATGTGCAAACATCTCCATAAAATTTTACCATTGTATAAAATGCTTGTTTAATTCCATAATTAAAAAAAATTAAAACAGAAAAATATGATTTAAAAATGTACTACACAAACCTTAAAATAATTAGATAAGTGTCAGATATCAGCCTATAAACTTCTTGTTTTCCCTAGTAGAAGGTAAGCTCATTAAATGCAAGAACAGTTTCATTTTTGTACTTAAATCCCCAATTCTTAATACAGTCTTTTACAAATAGTATGTAATTAATATTTGCTATTTATAACAGCACTTTTTGTGACAGGTAATAATGGGACACAAATAAGATATCTGTCAATTGAGGAAGGGAAAACCAATTGTGGTACATTATTGCAATGGAATATTAATGTACTGAAAGAAAAAAAGCATATGATGAATACAGAGAAGATCTATATGAACTGATGCAAGGTCAAATGAGATGAGTCAAGAAAGCAATAAACAACATGATATTTTCAATGTAAATGCAGAGAATTACACCAAAAAAACCCAACACTAAAGGTAATAAAATTATAAATATCAAACAAGAAAAAAAAGAAGAAAAAATGATGAATTTTCCCTTACATCCAGCAAGGAACAAAGAAAGCACAAATGTTCATCCTTACTTTCCCACTTCAGTGGATGAGTTAAAAGGCAGTTAAAAGCTGGAATTTAAAGAAAGGTTTTTGTCTCCAACAATGTCCCCAACGATGATTCAAATTTTGCCAGTCAGATATTTTATTTGATTAAAAACCAAACAATGAATAAATGAATAAATAAAGCAAAAACTTGTTAGCAAAGTAAAGTGGTAGAGATGGAGATGGAGGACTCCGTGTTGTATTTTATCATAGGCATGCTTGTAAACATTTATCAACCAGCTCATTGGAAAAAAAAAAACTTTTCAACAAATTTTTAAGTTTAATATACATTAGTAACATTTTCTCTATCATTTTCTTAAGACTTGAAAATCAAAAAATATTAAATCAAGCCCTGATTTACAGACCAATTTCTAAGATATGAATGTTCATGCTGATAATTTAACAATTGACTCTTGCAAATGAGTAAGAGCTAGCTCATTAATTCATCTAGGTTAACAAAGCAAGCTGATTAAAATAAGCCCCATATCCAACTAATGAGTTTAGGAAGTGAATAACAGCAATAAAATTATTTAGAAGTGTTTAAAATGTACCAAGCACTGGCCTACAATATGGCAGATGTAGAATAAGGAAACAACAGAGTTCTTTCCCTCGTGGTTATATTCATTATATTCAAATAGGGAAAGATAACATGTTGAGCAGGTAGAAGTGCAGTACTCATGCAACAGCATTATTTAGAGATGCCTGGAGAATGACATGGCAGCATGATTCTAATGAAGAGAAATTCAAATCTCACCTAGAAGACTGCAAAGTCTCAGAGACAGGATTCTGAGTTTCAGTACCATAACAAGGAGAAACGGAGAAGTGTCTATGAATTGGAGACTTCCAGAAAATGTAGGAAATTTCAATTTTTTCCAATGTGAAGACAAATTATTTTCCTTTTCTCTTTTTTAAAAATAATCTTTCTAAACTGCTGATTCTTTTTTACTTTCACATTGTTTATGAAAATTAATGAATTACTATCGTTACCTTAGTGACATTGTATTTCCTTGAAATGGGGAGGCTATGCCCTAATCTTAGCTGGAAGTACATTCAAACAACATTTGTTATCATCCATAATGGAAGTGCATATTCATTAATGAAGGTAACTACATAATCTTATCAACATTATAGCTCATATTCTCTTTAGTTTCTGAAGTGACACATTCTAGTCTATTTCTCTCTATTGTACCCTAAATGAAAAATGGACCCCAAATACCCAAAGCTGGCTTGTTTATGTCAAAAAGAAATTGCTTTCATGCATGGTAGAGCTACATCAATGTACCTCTCAGAAGGAATTATACAAAAGATATGATCATCTAGCCCATAGGGAGTTAGAAAATCATTGATTTCCTCAAGCAGTGCAATTGTAAGCAAGGAAATAGATTCGGCAAGTGGAGTGACTTGCCCAAGGTCATATGGGTGGTAGAGAGCAGAGCTGGGACTTCTTTCTTTGAAAAGGAAACACATGATTAATTAATATTTTGGAGATTCACAGGATCAAAGATTTAGAGTTGGAAATAACCAGATGCCTGAAAAGGCATCTGTTCCAATCTCCTCATTTTATAGTTAAGGAAATACATGAAAAAATTATTTGGCCAAGCTAGTAAGTGGCAGATGTGGAATTACAAAGGCTGAGATTTGAACCAATGTCCTTGTAAATCAAAATATAGTATCCTTTCCACCATGCCATGTTGATTATAAATTTAATTTCATTCACCTATATTTCAATAGATGGAAAATAATTTATTGGAAATTGCATTAGTGGAGAGGAAGCATGGACAAGAGAAAAGTATATTAGACATAGCTTCAGATGACCTATATTTTAATTCGAGCACCAACACTTGTCAACTTTGGTTGTAGTGAAGTCACATACCATTCTGAAAGTCTGTTTTCTTCTTCATAAAAATTATAGCATGCATCTAATTTTTGAATCACTCACCTCACCTATATTTTGTGAGGAAAGTGCTATATTAATATGAGCTTTCAGTGGCACTAAATTTGTGTGTATACATTGCTTACTCAACAGTTATTGTATCATATCACTATAGCTCCAAATTCTAAATGGATTTTCCTCTTTGAAAGTGACATGACCTAGAAAGTACAATCCAACTAATTTTTTAAAAAAATACTATTCCTCTTACCCCCAAGAAATATGTCCTGAGGAAAACATCTGGATTATTCAAAAACATGTGTTTTTAATGGGAAAGCAATTTTTAAGGTTTCAATGTGCATAGCAGGGTATCTACCTGACTTAGTCTGCTGCAGCAGACTGGATACTCCAGTAGCCAGGCACAGCCAAGCAACATAAAATGCTGACAGCTCTAATGAAGCAAAAGTCAGTGAAAGATCTTTCAAATGTTCTGGCAAGACAGCCATTTATCTTGTATTTGATTGATAGCCTCCCTTTGTGAGACAGGACACAGCTTATCAGTAAGCTGCATCTTGCATTAGATAATCAATAAAAGGTCTTTTGAGTAGGTTACATCAAGCTGTCATTCTACCACTGACTCAGGTTATAGTGACTGGAAAGTTGTGTCTTCATTAAGGTCTTTCTTTAGGAGGAAGGAAATAGAATTCAGGAGTTGTGGCCTTCCAGAGAAACAATGGAATAGATTCAAAGTTTTTGGATACCGAAGTTAAGTATCTGAGTGTTTCTTTGTGGTGAATTGAAGAGTTTTGAGTGTTTACACAAAGCATATTTCATTAATTTCCAGGAATTTTCACAATGTCAAATGAAATGGGAGAATAAGGAAATCGTGATCTGTAGGATGGATAGAAGTGAAAGGGAATTTATAGATCATCTAGTTTCAATCCTTTGTTTTAGATATAAGGAAAGAGAACCATAGAGATTAAGAGCCTCGAACAAGGTCACAAAGATAGTAAGAATCAGAAGCAGGACTTAAACCTTTTTTTACTCCAAAGCCTAAGCATTTTATACTAAGAAACCTCATACAGGAAAGACATTAACAAACAAAGATGCAATGATTAATTTTTCCCACCCTTATAATGTTCCATGAGGCAGGGTGGAGTTCATAGAAGGATATCTAGCTCTTCTTGCTTTTAAATAGATCTAAAATAAGTATGTTTTTCTTGGCTTATTATAATGAATATTTATGTGTCACTGGGAATATACCTGAGAAACCATCCTAAAATAAATAAATAAGTAAATAAAAAGAGAACCCTAATTTGATAATAGGTATGAATTTTAGAATACAGACTAATTAGTAAATTACTTGAGTGAGTTGGAATAAAAATTAATAAGATATTTCTGTCCACCCACCTCAATTGGATGCTGGCATAAAAAAAGTGAAATTCCTAGGTGTGATTTGTGAAAAGGGGTTGTCTTACTTGTTATAGAAGGAATTCTTTTGTTCCTTGGTTAGTTGTCCCTAATAACTCAAATCTCTAGAAGTAAAATCTGAAATTTCACAGATAAAGCAAGACAAAACTAGATGATAGTAATTTGGAGTTATAAAGTCATATGAAAAGTAAATTTAGAAACATCACAAACATTGGAATATGGATTGTAGAAATCCAAACTATGACTTTAAGAAATATCCCAGACCAAAACTTTTGCTTATTCAGTTTTCATGATGATAAAGGTATACAGAGAAGCAGCAGATTTTTAAAAAAGACACATAGTTATGTGCCATAGCTATAGCAACCACAATGCCCAGTTTTCTAGATCAATTCTATTACAAAGAGAAAGTGGAATTTTAAGGAAATTTGTTCAAAGGAAAAGCTCTTATTATATCAGGAGTCTATGACATCTGGTACAGTTATATCAGAAAGAGCAGTGAATGTATCCATAGTTATTTTCAAAGACACAACTGTTATCAAGCTTCATCTTCCCCATGCCCAGCATCTCAAGAATTCTACAGGATAATTCGACTCAGATTTCCACAGGGATATACGCAACACAAGGGCATACAATTGTTAACAAAAGCCACTTAGTGATGCTATAACTATTCCTGCTGTTGTTTTCCTTTGCCAAAAAGAGATTTTTTGGATCTGTTTTTATTCTTAGCTACAGCAACAAAATGGCCAAACTTATCCCTTCATGAAAGAAACTCTGTTACTTCTAGATTGTGTCTTCTGATGCGGGGCAGTTTCAGAATGGGGTAATGTTTGTGTCTTTTTCGAAGTACTGAAAGCACCTGTTGCCTTCTTATGCCATGGATTAATTGCTTGGTCCTCAACATAGTAATTATATAAAAGGCAAAGCATCTGAATTTCAAGGAAAAAAAACATAGCTATTGCAACCATAGCAAAACCACCTCTTCACACACGTAACAGAAAACTAGTTTCATAGGTTCAGAGATCTAGTTCTGGAATGAAAATCAGAAGTAATCTGTTCACAAATCAAGCTGCCTATAAAATAAAGTTCAAGCTTTTCCATCACATATACTTGATGCAATCCAAAATTTCAAACAAGAGTTTTAACTTAAACTTTCCTTTTTATGAGTTAATATTTAAATGTTATTTATTAGCCCTCCTTTTCTAATTTTGCTTTCCAGTTCTCTCCCTCATTCCCCTTTCCTCCTATTGAGAAGGCAAGTAATTTTGCATGTGAAATCATATAAAACATATGTACATATTAGTCATGTTGTAAAAAAAAGCAATACAAATTGAAAAATTGAAAAAAAATTAAATTGATCCCAGAGATCATCAGTTTTTTGGAGGTGGATAGCATTTTTTCATTATGAATCTTTTGGAATTGTATTTAATTACTCTCTTGATTGCAGTAACTAAGTCTTTCATAGCTGGTTATCCTCATAATGTTGCTATTACAGTGAACAATGATCTGCTTCTGTTCACTTTATTCAAGGCTCAGACTCCGTTCCCTGTGTATTTGAGAAATCAAGCCTTTATCAGAGAAATTTTCTCTAAAATTATTTCCTAGTTTGCTAATTTGCTTCTAATTTTGACTGCATTGGTTTTGTTTGTCCAATAAACGTTATCTGTTATTATTCCTGTGTAGCAGCAAGCATCCCAGCATACACAGGAGGGTCTGCTGTATGGGTTCTTAGATCTGCTTTTCTAAAAGGAAAGCAACTTTTAAGGGGTCAATAATCTACTTTAATTACATTCACTAGCAGAAAAAATACAAGCAGAGAAATAATGACCAAAAGACAGGATTTCTAACTGTATGTTCATAAGCAATACATACATCACAGGTCAATAGACAGATCCAACTGTCTGACCATTATATACATATATGGTTATCAAAGAGAGAAGCACCAACTTCTGGTTTTTCAAAGCTAGGGAGAGATGGTGTCCTTAATGGCTACCTAGAATTTCATCTAGCCTGTGAACCTTCTTCCAGCTTCCCAAAGAAAAGTCTCATCTCAGGGCATATATACACTTTTCAGAGCCAGAGGGCATCATGATCCTTCTGACACAGTGCTTCATTGAAATTAACAAATGCTTCCCTTAATGAGCTTCTGCTGAGGCATATTAATGGGTGGTGAAGATCTTGAACTCTAATTAACATTACATACTGACATTTATTTCCACTCTACCTGGACACGTTTCATCAGAAATAAGAATTAGGAGCTGGAAGAAACCTTTTGGATTTTTCATGGTACAATGGTAAGGTATATATAATACATACATACATACATATATGTGTGTGTGTAGGCACACATATACATATTTACATACTATATATGAATATATGTGTCTGTGTATATATGGATGGATTCATAGTTTCTTATTTCTAATAGTATATATGTTGTTAAATATACACTTCATAATCAATATCTTACCATGTTCTCTGAAGTTATTGATCTCTATGATTGAAAGGATCCCAATAAATCAAGTGAAATTTCACTTTTCAGTTTGAAATTCAAAAATAATTTGGAAACATCATCAGGTTGTGACATGAAGTTGACTAGCAAGATTAGACAGAAAGAAGAGACAGATTACAGAGATGAAGGAAAGAAGAGAGAAAAAGAAATATAGATCATATAAATGTTTACTATGTGCCAATCAGGGTTCTTATTTCTGATAGTAAAAATTTTAAAAAATGTTACTTGACATTTCCTGACCTTCAGGAACTTACATTTAAATAGGTGGAGATGACTCATAAAAATGCTAGGGAATAGAGGATGTCTATGCAGGGGCGTTGTAAGACGATTGCAGGAAATGACAATAATCTCAAATGATGCGTCCTAGTAGGGTAAAACAAATATTTCACTCACTTGACACATGTATCAAAAGTGTCATTTGAGATGATTTTTGGTAACATGTAGGGGGGCATTGCTTAAGGAAATTTAAGCAAAAATGCAACAGAATTATAATGTTTATACCAGAACAATAAGTGCCTGTAGGCCATGGAAATAGTATGTCTAAACAGGTTGGAGAACATATTCAAGTTTACCTCATTAACAATCAAGGAATACACACACTCACACACACACACACACACAGTTCTTGGTTACAAATTATAATTGAATTGAAAATGCTGCAAATAATATTAGCTCATTTTTGAAGGTTGAAGGGATGATTATGCTTGTGATGAAATGACCAAGTGGATGGAATATTTGTAGTAATACTCATAAACTAGCATTTGTATCTTTTACGATATTGTAAGGAAACTTTAAGGCTTCCAAAATTTTTATATTTGTTCCCATTTGATCCTCACAAATATCCTGTGAGTTAGGTGCTGTTATTATCCCCATTTTACAGTTTTTATGTCTTGTTATCCTCCATTAGTTTGCAAGTTTCTTGAGGGCAGAGACATTACACTCTTTTCTTTTTCTTATTTGCCTCTTCAGCATTTAGCACAGTTCCTAGAACATTGTAGGTTCTTAGTAAATGTTTATTGTATTGTATCATAGGAAACCCAATCTCAGAGATATTCAGTGACTAACTCCAGGAATGACCTGTGCTGAGCAAGGATCCAAAATACATCCTTCCCAAGGCCAAGTCCAATACTCCATCCACTGTACCATCTTACTCCTTTCCTATCTACTAGGCACTGTGGTAAACACTGAGGTCACAAATAAAACACATGAGAGTTCCTGACCATGAGGATCTTAGGTATTAATGAGTGAAGACATCAACAAAATATAAAGGAGTTAAAGAAAGTTTTTGTTGTATATGTGGAAGGGGGTGCTCATGGAACATTAGTAAATACATTTTAGATTTCATTTAAATTAAACTTAGAGCAAAGTTAGTTTGTCACATTTAAAATGTTTGAAATCACTAGGGAAATCCTTCAATCCTTCACTATCATATGAAGATGAATCTAGGGTCTCAAAGACTTTTTTTAGCAGAATGTAAGCTTTGAAGGAAACTGTAAAGTGAGAAAGACTGCATTTGGGGGCCTAAGAACCAGCTTAGTGAAGTTTGGAGATACTTGATTGCCACATTGGTCAAAAAAATTATCTAGTGAAGTTTTTCAAGATGATCTAAGAATTAATAGAGGTGTTATACTCTGAAAGCTATGTAAACATCCAAATGATGAAATAATAGCTCTTTGAAGAATTAGCTTAAGGTAATTAGATAAAAATGGTAAGCATTTTATATGACAAACATAATTAGTGTTATGTTTTCTTGGCTAAACCAAGCATTCCTGTGGTCAGCTGGGGAGAAAGAGAAAAGGAATGGATAGAGAGAAAGGACTTCTGAAGCTCTTCTAAGAAATAACTATAATACTGAAGAATAAAGGCAACTAAGCCTCTTTATTGACTTTACACTAATTCACATCTCACTCTTACCCTGCCACTTCTTCCCCATTCTCCCACACACTGAGAAAACCAAACTCGATAATTAAAATTGGGTGATCAGCAAAATGAGATTACAGAAGAAAAGATTATTAATGCTCTGCCTAAAATATAGGCCCAAGAATTTTGTTCAATCATCCACTTTTTGTATGACTATGTCAAAAGAAAATGATATTTTAATCTTACTCTCTTAAGGAGGTCTTAAATGCCTTTCTCAATGCAGTGTAAGATCTCCTTAGGGTTGCTTTTAGTTACTGAATCATACTATTGACTGATATTAAGCTTGCTATTTATCAAAGATTCATGATCTCTCCCTTTTTTAAATGAAGTATTCCCTAATCATCCTCACCCCCTTTTCTCATCATGTGTCTGTGAAACTGAATGTTTTTAAATTTTGACAAACTTTATGTTAATACCTTTAGTATTCCATCTTGTTAAATTTGACCTGACTTCTCTCTAACGACTTCCTAAAAGGAGACAAAAGTTACCAAAAGGTGCCTGCCATAAAAGCCAATGCCAGGTCATATGTTCAGAAACGTGCTAAAAAAATGTAACCTCTAAGTATCTGTGCTTGGGTGGCAAGAAGAGTGGTAGACTCCCATAAGTGAATTAAAAGGATATGGAAAACCCAATGAATAGATATTTTATAATGTTGGGAGGAGCAGTGACCAGTCCTGGCAGAGTAGCCTTAAGAATAGTACCTCTCACATTCCCTGGAGTTCTAGGGTGCCACAATGAGTCTTGAATATCTAAAACTGTGAAATTCAAATACCCATGGGTTAGGGGTTAGGAGATTAAATTCATCAGCCCTGATAATGTAAAAACATTCTGGTAGGTGAAAGTCAGTGTAAGAACTCAGGTGGCACATGTAGAGGCAAAGTAAGGCTGATCATCTTACCCAAACATACAAAAAGGGATAGAGTTTGGCCATCACACAGAGCTCCAGTTGGGGAACTAATGCTAGAGACATGAGTAAACAAAAATCATCAAACATTTATGACACATTATAGAAACAGAGACACATAGAAGTTCAAGCAAAGCATAGTAACTCCACAACAGATGCAATCAGAGACTCAAATGTGAAAAAAAAAAAAGAAATTTCCACAAGAACTTTTTCAATACTTAGAAGAAATGAAGAAAAAAGCTAAAAATTATAGTGATTGGGCAAATAAATTATACTGCAAATTGATAGAAAACAATAGAAAGCAGTAAAAAAAACACAATGAATGCCTTGAAAATTAAAAATAAAGAAAATGAAGTTTAAAACTACATGAGACAGCAAGAAACATTTGAAATATAGAATAAATCATAAGGTTTCTTTATTAAAAAAAAAAAACTTACCTGGAAAAAGTACAAGGAGAGCTCACTTAAGAATTGTCAGATTCCCAGAAACATGACCCCCCCCCCAAAGAAAGCAAAAACCAACACAACACTAGCTAGACAATGTATTTTATTTTATTTTTTAATTTTTTTTTACTTTTTGTTTCCACAAAATTTTGAGTTCCAAATATTTCCCCATCTCTCCCCTGCCCCACCACAAGATGTCTTACATTCTGATTAGCACTTCCCTCAATCTTCTCTCCCTTTTATCACACCCATACATTCCCTTATTACCATATTCCATATTTTCTTGTAGGGCAAGATAGATTTCTGTATCCCATTACCAGTATTTCTTATTTCCCAGTTGCATGGAAAAATAATTTTTTAACATTTGTTTTTAAAACTTTGAGCTCCAACTTCTCTCTCTTCTTCCCTCCCCACCCATCCCCACCGAGAAAGCAAGCAATTCAATATAGGTTGTGTATGGATAGTTATGCAAAAGACTTCTATAAAAGTCATGTTGTAAAACTATAACTATACTTCCTTCCATCCTATCCTGCCCTCCATTTATTCAATTGTCTCTTTTGACCCTGTCCATCTCCAAAAGAGTTTACTTCAAATTTCGCTCTCTATCCATTTCCCACTCTTCTATCATCCCCATCACACCCCACTTATCCACTTCTCCCCTACTTTCCTATAGTTTAAGTTAGATTTTCATACCAAATTGAGGGTGCATATTATTCCTCCCTTAAGATAAAGGTGATGAGAGTAAGATTCACTTTTTCCTTCTCACCTCCGATCATTTCCCCTCTGCTGAAGAAACTTGTTCTTGCCTCTTTTGTGAGAGATAGTTTGCTCCATTCCATTTCTTTCTTTATCCTTCCAATATATTCCTTCTCACCCATTAATTTCAGTTTTTTAGATATCATCCTTCCTAGTCAAGTCACCCTGAGCCCTCTGTCCATATGTATATAAGCCCTCCAACTACCCAAATACTGAGAAAAGTCTCAAGACTTACAAATATTATTTTACCATGTAGGAATGTAAAAACTTCATATTTAGTAAGTCCCCTGTGATTTATCTTTCCTGTTTGCCTATTCATGATTCTCTTGATTCTTGTGTTTGAAAGTCAAATTCTTTTTCAGCTCTCGTCTTTTCATCAAGAATGCTTGAAAGTCCTCTATTTCATTGAATGAACATTTATTCCCTTGAATTATTATACTCTCTTTTGTTGGGTAAGTGATTCTTGGTTTTAATTCTAGCTCCTTTGACTTCTGGAATATCATATTTCAAGGCCTTCAGTCCCTTAATGTAGAAGCTGCCGGATCTTGTGTTACCCTGATTGTATTTCCACAATACTCGATTTGCTTCTTTCTGCCAGCTTGTAATATTTTCTTCTTGACTTGGGGTTTCTCGACGTTGGCTATAATATTCTTAGGAGTTTTTCTTTCCAGATCTCTTTCAGAGGGTGATCAGGGGATTCTTTCAATACTTATTTTACCCTCTCTTTCTAGAATATCAGGGAAGTTTTCCTTGAAAATGTAATGAAAGATGATATCTATGCTCTTTTTTAATCATGACTTTCAGGTAGTCTCAAAATTTTTAAATTGACCCTCCTGGATCTATTTTCCAGGTCAATTGTTTTTTTTACAACGAGGCAGTTCATATTGTCTGCTATTTGTTCATTCCTTTGGTTTTGTTTTATAATTACTTGTTTTTTCATAAAATCATTAGCTTCCATCTGCTCCATTCTAATATTTAAGGAATTACTTTCTTCAGTGAACTTTTGGATCTCCTTTTTTCATCTAGCCAAGCATACTTTTTAGAGAATTCTTCTCCCCATTGGCTTTTTGGATGTCTTTTGTCATTTGGATTACTCTGTTTTTTATTTGTGTTTTTTAATTTATTTTGTTTGCAACACTCATTTCCACAAAATTTTGAGTTCCAAATTTTCACTCCATCTCTCCTCTCCCCCAACCCAAAATGCCTTCCATTCTGATTGCCCCTTCCACTAATGTGCCCTCCCTATTAACACCCCTCCCTTCCTTTATCCCCATCTTCTCTCCTGTCCTGTAAGGCAAGATAAATTTCTATGCCACATTACCTGTATTTCTTTTTCCCAGTTGGATGCAAAAACAATTCTCAACATTTGCTCCTAAAACTTTGAGTTCAAACTTCTCTTTATTCTCTCCCCACTCATCTCCACTGAGAAGGCAAGCAATTCAATATAGGCTATATACGTGTAGATTTGCAAATGACTTCCATAATAGTCATGTTGTGTAAGACTACATTTCCCTCCATCCTATCCTGTCCCCCATTTCTTCTATACTCTCCTTTGACCTTGTTCCTCCCCAAGAGTTTTGCTTCTAATTGCTCCCTTCTTACATTTGTCCTACCTTCCATCATCCTCCTTACCCTGCTTATCCCCTTCTCCCTTACTTTCGTGTAGCATAAGACAGATTTTCATACCAAATTGAGTATGCATGTTATTCCTTCCTTGAGCTATATGTGATGAGAACAAGTTTCAATTTTTCACTCTTTCCTCCTCTTATTTCGCCTCCATTGGAAAGCTTTTGCTTGCCTCTTCTATGAGAAATAATTTGCCCCATTCCATTCCTCCCTTTCTCCTCCCAATATATTCCTCTCTCACCCCTTACTTTTATTTTTTTAGATCTGATCCCTTCCTATTCCAACTCACCCTATGCTCTCTATCTCTCTGTCTTCTCTCTCTCTGTATGTATATGTGTGTGTGTATGTGTTTGTGTGTATACACGTGTGCATAATCCCTCCAGCCACCCAGATACTGAGTTACAAATAATATTTTTCCATGTAGGAATGTAAACAGTTCATCTTTGGTAAGTCCTTTGTGATTTCTCTTTCCTGTTTCACTGTTCACGCTTCTCTTCATTGCTGTGTTTGAAAGTCAAATTATTTTTTCAACTGTGATCTTTTCATGAAGAATGCTTGAAAGTCCTGTATTTCATTGGATGGCCATTTTTTCCCTGAAGTATTATACTCAATTTTTCTCTGTAGGTGATTCTTGGTAATCCCTTTGACTTTGGTAACATCATATTCCAAGCCATTTGATCCCTTAATGTACAAGCTGTTAGATCTTACGTTATCCTGATTATACTTCCACAATACTCGAATGTTTCTTTCTGGCTGCTTGCAATATTTTCTCCTTGACCTGGGAAGTCTGGAATTTGGGTACAATATCCATAGGAGTTTCTCTTTTCAGATCTCTTTCAGGAGATGATCAGAGACTCTTTCAATATTTATTTTGCCCACTGGTTCTTGAATATAAGGGCAGTTTTCCTTGACAATTTCGTGAAAGATGATGCCTTGGGTCTATTTTTGATCATAGCTTTCAAGTAGTCTCATAATTTTTAAATCATCTCTCCTGGATCTATTTTCCAAGTCACTTGTTTTTCCAATGAGATAGTCCACATTATCTTTTATTTTATTTTGCCCTCTGCTTCTAGAATATCAAGGCAGTTTTCCTTTATATTTTCATGAAAGATGATGTCTAGGAAGTAGAAAGACGCACATACACATAGCTCCAAACACACAAACCACAGAACGGATAGAGGGGACCAACCCAGAGCGAATTCTGCACCCAGAGACCACGGAATATTGGAGCGAGGGAGATTTCTGTTCCGGAGAGACCTGCAAACCTCTCACGGGGGGTCCTTCGCACCGTGGACTGGGCGCCGGGACGGGGAGCAGAGGGCAGCCCTGCCGCGGCCACGACACCGTGAGGAAAAGATCCGAGAGGGCTACGGGGACGGGATCTCCAGCAGCCACGCGGGACCCCCCACCCACAGAGGGACCTGCAAACATCTCGCAAAAGGTCCGTTGCGCTGCAGACGCGGAGACCAGCCTGCACCTGCGGCGGCCACAGCTCTGAGAGGCACAGATATGAGAAAGCTCCAGAGATGGGACTTCCAGCGGCGGCACAAGCCCCCCCACCAACAGGTGACTGACGGGGGTAGGTGAGAGAGTCTCTTTGGCGGGTTGAGAGGGGAGTGGGGTGCCCCCATGGCTCAAGCCCCGCCAGGAGATAGAAGCTGAGAGGCTGCTACAGACAGGGGCTCCCCAAACGGGCGGGACCCTGGATCCATTGTGGAAGGTCTGTGCATAAACCCCCTGAGGGAACTGAGCCAGAGAGGCGGCCCTACCCCTGACCATCTGAACTTAATTCTCACACTGAATAGCAGCCCTGCCCCCGCAAAAGCCCTAAGGCGGGAAGCAGCATTTGAATCTCAGTCCCCAAACGCTGGCTGGGAGGACCAGGAGGAGAGGTGGGTGTGAGGAGAACATTCAGAGGTCAGGTCACTGGTTGGGAAGAATGCCAAGAAAAGGGAAAAGAAATAAAACTATTGAAGGGTACTTTCTCGGAGAAAAGACACCTCCTCCCTTCCTTTCTGATGGGGAGGAACAATGCTTGCCATCAGGCAAAGACACAGAAATCAAGGATTCTGTGTCCCAGCCCACCCAATGGGCTCGGGTCATGGAAGAGCTCAAGAGGAATTTTGAAAATCAAGTTAGAGAGGTGGAGGAAAGACTGGGAAGGGAAATGAGAGGGATGAGGGAGAAGCATGAAAAGCAGATCAGCTCCCTGCTAAAGGAGAACCAAAAAAATCTTGAAGAAATTGGCACCTTGAGAACTAGCTTAACTCAGCTGGCAAGGGAGGTGCAAGGGGCCAATGAGGAGAAGAATGCTTTCAAAAGCAGAATTGACCAAATGGAAAAGGAGATTCAAAAGCTCACTGAAGAAAATAGATCTTTCAAAACTGGAATGGTACAGATGGACGCTAAGGACTTTATGAGAAAGACAGATATCTCAGAACATACCGCGCAGATTCAAAAAATGGAAGATAATTTGAAATATCTTATTGGAAAAACAACTGACCTGGAAAATAGAATCAGGAGAGACAATGTAAAAATTCTGGGTCTACCTGAAAACCATGATCAAAAGAAGAGCCTAGACATCATCTTCCATGAAATTATCAAGGAAAACTGCCCTGAGATTCTAGAACCAGAAGGCAAAATAAATATTCAAGGAATCCGCAGAACACTGCATGAAAGAGATCCAAAAAGAGAAACTCCTAGGAGCATTGTGGCCAAACTCCAGAATTCCCAGGTGAAAGAGAAAATATTGCAAGCAGCTAGAAAGAAACAATTCAAGTATTGTGGAAATACAATCAGGATAGCACAAGATCTGGCACCCTCTACATTGAGGGATCGAAGGGAATGGAATAGGATATTCCAGAAGTCAAAGGAACTAGGACTGAAGCCAAGAATCACCTACCCAGCAAAACTGAGTATAATACTTCAGGAGAAAAAATGGTCTTTCAATGAAATAGAGGACTTTCAAATTTTCCTGATGAAAAGACCAGAGCTGGAAAGAAAATTTGACTTTCTAACACAAGAATGAAGAGAACCATGAAAAGGTGAACAGCAAAGAGAAGTCCTAAGGGACTTACTAAAGTTGAACTGTTTACATTCCTACATGGAAAGACAATATTTGTAACTCTTGAAACATTTCAGTATCTGGGTACTGAGTGGGAGTACACACACACACACATACACACACGCACACATACATAGAGACAGAGTGCACAGAGTGAATTGAAGAGGATGGGATCATATCTTAAAAAAAAAAAAATGAAACCAAGCAGTGAGAGAGAAATATTGGGAGGAGAAAGGGAGAAGTTATATGGGGCAAATTATCTCTCATAAAAGAGGTAAGCAAAAGACTTATTAGTGGAGGGATAAAGAGGGGAGGCAAGAGAAAAACATGAGGTCTACTCTCATCACATTCCACTAAAGGAAAGAATATAACGCACACTCATTTTGATAGGAAAACCTATTTCATAATACAGGAGAGTGGGGGACAGGGGCACAAGCAAGGTGGGGGGGAGGATGGAGGGGAGGGCATGGGGAGGAGAATGCAATCCGAGGTCGACATTCATGGGGAGGGAAAGGACCATAAGAAAATAGAAGTAATGGGGGACAGGATAGGGTGGAGGGAAATATAGTCAGTCCTATACAACACAACTAGTATGGAAATCATTTGCAAAACTAAACAGATATGGCCTATATTGAATTGCCTGTCTTCCAAGGGGAAGGGGTGGAGAGGGAGGGAGCTAAATAAGTTGGAACTCAAAGTGTTAGGACCAAATGTAATGTTCTTACCACTGGGTAACAAGAAATACAGGTTAAGGGGTCAAGAAAGCTATCTGGCCCTACAGGACAAAAGAGAAGACGGAGACAAGGGCAGGGAGGGAGGATAGAGGAGAGAGCAGATAGGTCACAGGGGCAATTAGAAAGCTTGGTTTTGGTGGGGGGGGGGAGGGAATAAAAGGGGAGAAAATTTGTAACCCAAAATTGTGTGAAAATAAATGTTAAAAGTTAAATAAAAACAAACAAACAAACAAAAAAAAAGAAAGAAAGAAAGATGATGTCTAAGCTCTTTTTTTGATCATGGTTTCAGGTAGTCCTATAATATTAAAATTGTCTCTATTGGATTTATTTTCTTGTTCAGTCGTTTTTCCAATGAAGTATTTCACATTGTCTTCTATTTTTTCATTCTTTTCATTTTACTTTTGGTTTCTCATAAAGTCATCAGCTTCGATCTGCTCCAATCTAATTTTTAAAGAACTATTTTCTTCAGTGAGCTTTTGAATCTCCTTTTTCATATGACTAATTCTGCTTTTTAAAGCATTCTTCACCCCATTGGCTTTTTGGACCTCTTCTGGTAATTGAGTTAGCTGATTTGTAAAGGTGTTATTTTCTTCTGCATTTTTGGGGTCTCCTTCAGGAAGGTGTTGACTTGTTTTTCAAGATTTTCCTTTGTTGCTCTCATTTCTCTTCCCAACTTTTCTCCCACTCTTTAAAGTTGATTTTCAAAACCTTTTTCAACTCTTCTATGGTTTGAAACAAATGCATATTTATTTTGGAGGATTTTGGTTCAGAAACCTTGACTTTTAAGTCTTCCTCTGATGGTATGTGTTGTTCTTCCTCATCTGAAAGAATGGAAGAAATTATCTGTTTACCAAGAAATTAGCCTTTTGTAGTCTTATTTTTCCCCTTTTTTGTGCATTTTCCCAGTCAGTTACTTGACTTTTGAGTCCTTTGTCAAGATGAGGGTATATTCTGGGGACCTGTAAGTTCCCAGCTGCTCCAACATGGCACAATCAAGGGAAAGGAGTTTAAACTCCTCTCCTGGCCTGTACTCCAGTCTGGGGGCAACCACAGACACTCTGTTCTACCTAGGATCTGTCTTCAGAGTTCCTTCTACAGAGCCTCAACAAATTCCACCACCAGCACTCTTCCTCAGTGCTGCAGAGCCCTTCATGACTGAGATCCACATCAGCAGCTCAATTCCTCCAATGTCCTTAGGCAGAGATCTCCAAAAATGGACACTGCTGCTGCATTGGCTGCTACTGGCAGGTCCAGACCATGTTCCCTTCTCACCCAAGTGAAAGAGCTTTCTTGCTGACCTTTGAAGCTATTTTTGGCATTTGTTGTTTGAGCAGTCTGGGAACTACAGCTGCCAGTGGTGCCCTGAAACCTGCTCCAGTCCTGGCCCTGCTGCACAGTGTGACCAAGGCTGGGCTCTGCTCTGCTCCATGTTTGGTGTGATAGACCTTTCCTGTTGGCCTTCCATGCTATCTTGGTCCTGAAATCTCTTTCACTCTGTCATTTTTTGACCTTTGCTGCTCTAGAATTTATTTATAGTCTTTTTTTACAGGCATTTTATGAGCTCTTAGGGGAAGCTTCTCCAGGACTATTTTTCTACTCTGCCATCTTAGGTCTTCCACCACATCATTCTTTTAGAAAGGTAAAGATCCCAGGAATGATAAAGAACATTCAGAGTTTCTAGGTGAAAGAAAAAAAAATATTACTGAGTGAGACAAAAAGAATAATATTACAAAGAGCCTTGAAAAAAAAAAAATCAAGTACCAAGGAAATGCAATCAATATCTTGCAAGACCTGAGAGCTTCTATAAATAAGAAGTAATCTTGGATTATAAAACTCAAGAGAGGCCAAATGTGTGAATTAATTTCAAAAAGTAAGTTTCCCTGTCACTATCACTGTGATGCTACAGGGCACTCCAGATTAAAAGATCAGAGATTAGTAGAAAATTTGAAATAAAAACAAGAGCTAAGAGAAACCTAGGGAGTTAAATTTAATTGAGCATTTGGAAGATGCATTATCATAATGAAATACATTGTAATAGAGTAGAAATAAGCACCAATTTATTTTTACTTCACTTTTAATTTATGGAATAAAACAAGTATTTCCATAGCATTGTACACTTAAAAAAAGATGATTGCATATGAGACTGCAAATGTACTATGCACAACTTATTATTTCTTTCAAATATACAACAAGATAATGTTGCAAATTTATTTTTTCTTTTTTAATTATACAAATGCAAAAATGATGCAAAGTATATGGAACTCATTATTTGTCAAAGCAGGTGTGCATAAGAAGAAGAGTTTACAAAAGAATATAAAAAGAATAGTATACAAACTTATAAGCAAAATGTGGGCAGGCACTAAATTGACCTTTACTTGCAAAGTTTTATGATTCTCATTGTTATTGTAAGGGGGAGATTTCAAATGATAGCAGTTATGATGCCAAAAAAGAATAAAAGAAAAAATATAACTTTTAAAACATTTTTAATTGAAAAATAAGAAAAGACAAGTTAACAATGAAATTCAAGGCAGCTTAGAAGGTAAAGTTTTGCATTTATTATACACTTTAAACAACAAGTAGTATGGATTAGAGACTCAGGGTATCAAAAAATCTTTGTATTATGTCCTACTTTGTACATGGAATTGCTCTTTTTTCTTCAGTTTTGAGAAGTTGAAATTTTAATTTTAAAAAATGCACTCTTCTGGTCTATTAAGATTTCAGGAGTTCCTGATTCAAATGTTGGCTATCTCCCTGAGCATTTTTATCTAATTTGATAATCCTTCCAACTCTATGTTTATCTAAATCATTGGTGAACATTGAAAACTAACAGTATCAAGAGCATATCCTTGAGGTATACCGTTAGTGATAATGAATTATTAACTACTCTTTTCTTTGGGTCTAGCTACTCAACCAAATCAGCTTACACCTAATAGTATTATCATATGGCCCACAACTCTCATTTATAATAGTATGAGACAGGTCCACAAGTTTAATTTACTTAGCTTCTCCAGACCTCTATTCAATCATCTGTATTTTGGCAAAGCTTGTAGTTAATATTACCTGTTAAATAGATAATATTTTCTAAATCTTCAAGTTCTCCAAAAAATGAATTGCTTTTAATTTTACTTCTTGAAGTAGTAGATGCCAATTCTACTGGCACAACATAAGCTAGAATATAAACTTTATATTAGAATAGAAACTCTTTGAGAGTAAGAATTGTTTCATTTTTTGTATTTGTATCTCTATACTCCAGCTGAATACCTTGATACAAAATAGCCGTTTCATGCGTATTTTTGTTATTATTATTTTACTGATTAATGTGTTTTTGGCTTCTCTGAGCCTACTTCCTCATTTCTTATTGTTTCTTGACAGTCTCCTCTGTCATTTCATCTGTCAATATTACATTGCTACATTCACCTCTGTACATATTTCATGGGGTGACTGTTTTTATCAACTTTGGATGCCTGTCATTGCCCTGTCCCATGATATTTCTGACCTCTTAAATTTCTATTTCCTTATGGGTCTTCTGGCCATTGTTGCCCTAGACTTAGAGTTTTATTTGTGTTCTGTTTTCTAGTGCCAGCCTTTTAACACTTTCAGATGAGGACAACTTAGCATACCCTTCATTGATTCAGCCAAGGGAATATTTAGTTTTTGTCTTCTGGGATTTTTGCTCTAATGGCAGGGGTGTTGAATATTTTCTCCTCTACCCACAATTTGCTAAGCACTATAAGTGTTTGCACTGCATACATTCGAATGTAACCAACAGAGAGCAAATAGTACAATTATAAAATGTAGCTTCTAATCACTGGCCGGGAACCAGAGTATTCTCCTGTGGTGTCACTCCTACAATTCAGTACTTTACTTAAAAGCTCTGAATTGCTTAGATACAGGAGAAACCAATTTGAAAATACATGGTTCACAACACATCATCTTGTCACTGGATCAATTCAATGCAGAGTCCTTTCAAAGTAGCTCAGACAGTACAACCATGTTTCCTAGAAAGTGGAGATGTTTTATCACCTGGGAATTGAATCCTGCCTTGTTTGATGTCTGTTTAGTTAAGGCAACACAAAAGATATGACCTTAAAATGTTTTTGGTTAAAGTACTGTAACAACTAAGAAAGCTGCTGAAAAACTTGGAATACTATTCAAGATGGTAGAATGCATTTTAAGTGAAACCAATCTGGGAATAGAATTCTAAGTAAAAAGTAGCACTTCATAAAATTGGCACTTGAAAAAATGATATAAAAAAACATAAGAAATCCTCTTCATTGGCATCATCAACTCTTTGATGAATGGAGTATAATGAAGTTACTCTGTAATGATCCTAGAATGCAGAAAGATTATTCAGAAGTAAATCTCTGGTTTGTCGAGGTTATAGATTGAGGAAATGGTACAGTAAAGCTGATTTTGAGCACATAAATTCTAAAGAGTTCAGTCATTAAAGGCTTAGATATTTAATATAGCTGTCATTAACTATAAAACTTTGACGAGTCATATCTATCTATATATAGAAATATATATGTAGAGAGATATATGTTTGTATGCATGTCTATATATACACACTCTAGTCTGCATATATTCCAAATATAGGTATATATACATAGACATGAATGGAAAAAGGAAAACCATGTTGCGTGTGAGTGTGTGTGTGTGTGTGTGTGTGTGTATGTAGTGACTAAGTATATGAAAGTTTAAATTTACCGTCAGATTTCCTACATTTAATTCAGAAATACTTGCACAAAAGATACTCAAGAACTTGGAATGTTGAGGCCATACCCAATTAATATTTTCCTACTGCCTATGCCAAAAAATAGTCATACTTTTTTCTTCCCTAATCCCAGTAATTCAGAATCAATGTGTTTTAGATCAGTAAATTCCTTCCCCTGCTACTTTCACCTAATCACTTATCTCCATTTATAACTCTTCTACCCTCCTTTTTCATTATACTCTTAGAGATTTCTATTCTATCACTAACACATCTCCCCAAATATCTTATCCCTTTTCTTTACTCACACTCTTTCAATTTGCTTGAATTCAGAGTAGCCTGGTTCTATTTATAAATGTATCTCTGGACCACTTATTCAGGGTTGGTTGATGTTGAAAATTCTGACACATTAGGGTAAGAGCAAAAGTTGCTATGTTTTGCTCAGTTTTCAATAATTCCTTGCACTGCAATTCAGCAACCTCAGCTCTAATGAGTTTTACTACATTATCCTTATAATATATGGCCCTGGTCCTTGATGTTTTATTCTGCCAGCCTATATAACTAATTTCCCTTCCCTTGTCAAGGACTTCAGTAACCAGTTCACTATATTTCTTTCCAGTCAAATCTTTCCATTCTTCTTGGGAATATCAGATTTTAACCAGATGTTCCGTCAAAGACATTAACTTCTCAGTTGATCAACTTAACTTAAAGTCCATAACTTACAGGTCTGAGAAACTTTTCAACCTATCAGAAAGATCCTTCTTTAGATTTTTATGATTGTCCATTAATTTGTTTTGCTATGATATAAAATAATTTTCTTCATTCTTCATCACTTTCCATAATTTCATGTTTCCCTGGTTCTTTTATATTCATTGTTTCTTGTATTGCATATTGCAGAAATATTCCATTGTATTAACATTAAAATTTATTCAGCCATTTTCTTATTGTTGAGAATATAATACTTTTAGTCACACAGATAATTTCTAGTCAACTCTTTATCAAGTATGCCATTCTCTCTCTCTCTCTCTCTCTCTCTCTCTCTCTCTCTCTGTCTCTCTCTCTGTCTCTCTCTCTGTCTCTCTGTCTCTCTCTGTCTCTGTCTCTGTCTCTGTCTCTCTCTTTCTGTCTCTCTCTCTCTCTCTCTGTCTCTCTCTCTGTCTCTGTCTCTGTCTCTCTGTCTCTCTCTCTGTCTCTCTCTCTGTCTCTCTCTCTCTCTCTCTCTCTCTTTCTCTCTCTCTCTCTCTCTCCCTCCCTCCCTCTCATAGAATGCTGCCTGTCATGTTTCCAATGAGAGCAGAAATGTGGTAAAAAAGCAGAGGAAAGCAGCAATCATATATTTTTAGATCATTTGAAACATTATTTTATTTTGAGGCTCTCTGTGGTTAGATGGGTGTCCAATGAGTGGATTATTAAAGGAAATCTACCACAAGCAATTCTGACATTCTTTTTATAAAACTAACAGAAAGAAAAATGGAAGTTTCAGCTGAATAGAAAGATACTTCAAAAATTCTCTTCTGAAAGGGGCAAAAAAGTTGGTAGAGCTGATTTTATCACTCATCCAAAGGTTAAAGAAAATATCCTTTTGGAAACTAGGTTAGGTTATGTTGTAAATACAATGCCCCTTATAAGATTTGCAAAGAAAAAAGTCAGAAAAAAGAAAAAGAAATGAACTGAAAAAAGCATGAAAATTATTTACATTATGATGTGTCAAATTCTTTTGTACTGAATGAAATTCTATGAAGAATTCAATAATACATTTTGAAGTAAATTAGCATAACTTTCATACGTGTTACATTCAATATGAATATAGGAAACAGAGTCAACAATGTACCAGATACTGGGGTTGCTATTGTGAACAAAGGCAAAAATGAAACATTCTCTCACTTCAAAAACCTTATATTTTATGATGAAAAGAAGGAGAGAAAAAGTATGTTTTGTTAGCTGGACAAATTCAATAAAATTTTAGCAATAAAACAACATATAAATGAGTAACATTTGGTTCGGTGTTCAGTGGATTACAAAGTAATTTCTGGTGTCTGGAAGAGCTTACTAGCTAAAGAGAGATCAGAATATGTCTACTAAAGAAGGTATCAGTTACCTTATTCATATCTGAGTAGAGATCAGTGTGCTATTCAACCCCAATGTTATCTTCAATTCTTCCATTTTTCTCACTTACCACATCAAATTAATTGACATGTTTTATTATATCCACATAGCATTATTATAATATTTTCTCTCTATTTATTTTTTACCACTCTAGTTCAGTCCCTTATCTCTTTTTACTTGTAATATTGTGTCTCTTTATTTAGACTCCTTGCCTTAACTCTCTCTCCTGTCCACAAAACTACTCAATTGACATGCCTAAAGCACAAACTTAGTTCTATTACTTCCCTATTCAGAAGAGGAGCATTTTGACTCTATGATAAAATAGACACTCCCATTTGGCCTGTGGAATCTTTCCAAATCTAGTTATAGCCTACCTTTTCAGGCTTATTATACATCACTATCCTTCATGTACTTTATTTTCTTCCAATTGGCCTGTTTTCTTCTCCCCATATGCAAAATTCTACCTCAGTCTTTTAGATTTGTACAAACTGCTTTCCCTTCCAAGTATAAATGCTCTCCTCATCTCCACATTAATTATTTCTGCACCTAGGTTAAACTCATATAAATTAGGTGCCATAATGAAAATAGCAAAAAAGACTAAATACTGCTTCAATCAGCAAACACTTGACCTGATTATCTGGTATAGATTTAAAAGACAAGAGTAACAGCAGTTTAGATTATGTACTATATTATATATGTATGTATATGCTTGTATGTATACACACATACATATACATGTACATATGTATATATGTGTGCATAGACGTGTGCAATAGAAGATTATGAGCAGTATCATTTAATAAGATAGTGAGGAATAATGCAAATAAAAAAAGAGATTTAAAGAATGCTTGGTTAGATATCCAACCGAGAGAAGTCATCTTGATTGAATTTACTGAGGAGACTGTCACAAAAATAACAACAATAAAATACAAGATAGAAAAGAAATATAAACAGATTATAGTTTGCTGCATGATATTTTCATCTTCATTGATGATGGCTGCAACAAATTTGGATACCACATTAAAATTTTTGGAAATACATCTTGAAAAAATAGATATGGCATTGAAGAATACAAAGATAATGAAAACAGTTTACATATATCAAATACTTATAGAATTTTTCTGTGCTTTAACTCACATAATTTAGAGGCTATTGAGGGATCAGTCTTCAAGGTTGAGGAAAGAGTGGATAATATCAAATGCGTTGGAGAAGATATCAGAAAAGTCTCTAGGTATTATCATAAAGTAATTGATAATTATATTTTAAAAAAATATGTTTCTTCATCAAAAATATTCACTACTGCCTTAAACGAAATCAGTAGAGGCCAAGAAAAGTATAAAAATCTTTCTGAGTTTCCCAAGATACATCTGGTTATGGATGACACTGATATCAGGACCAACGACATTTTGGATGGCACGTTAGATCCAAAATCACTCCAAAGAATTTCACCTAAACGTACACAGAGGAAAAATCACATATATTGACCAGATTACGATAGACATTTCAACAAAAACATAGACTTTGCCTATAAGTATATATTATATAACTTGGGTGAACGTTGAAAAAAGATAATGAGATGCATTCACATAGTTGAAGGACAGAGGGCTGAATTGTCATTTAAAGGTTTCAGTTTTTTAAAAATTTCAAGCTCTGCTCTGAAACAAAGGCCTACCTTTCAAACATTAATTTACTTCAGGAATGTAAAATGGTTGTGTCTAATGGAAATCTATAATCTCTAAAGAATTGAAGTTGAGAATCTCCCAAAATACCATAGAGCAGTGCTTTATGGTAAGTAGGCAAAGCATTATATGTAAAGAATTGTGCAGGAAATGCATTATAAAGGATGCTATAACGAAATGTATGGCCAGAACTCAAACAAAACAAGAAACAATGGTTCAGTAAGATAGTGTGGTCAAAGGATTGCAGATGCCCAGCGAACATGCTCTATTTATGTCTTTATGGTATCAAGAAAAGTACACTCCTCTGGAGAACGTATAGGAAAACATAGATGAGAGCCATATGGGATGAGAGGCAGGTAGGTGGTGCAGTGAAAAGTGTCAACCCTGGAGGTAGTGGTACCTGAGTTTAAATGTGATCTTGGATATTTGCTGGCTGTGTGACCCTGGACAAGTCATTTGATACTGATTTTCTCAGTTTCCTTATCTGTAAAATGAACTGGAGAAGGAAATGGCAAACTACTCTAGAATCTTTGCCAAGAAAATCCCAAATAGAGTCATGGAGAGTGGATTGCAATCTAAACAACTCAACAACATACAGGATGAGGAGCATCCAAGTACATGCCTATATTAATGAAATCGCAGAGAATGCATTTGGAATTTATTGTGATAAGTGATAGAATATATTGATTTAAACATTTTAAACAAAAGTGATAAATAATTTTCCCTAAAGTTCCTAACAAATAATGTGTCTCCCCTCATAGTTCATATCCTTGGTTTTGCTAAACACTAGGGAATTGCATGGATTTCCTTTTATGTCTTGTATATTTTGTTTTCTCCCCTCCTCTACTTTTCTTTGTTCCTATTTTATAAAACAATCTAAGATCTATTAGAGAACATCCATTCTTCATTATCATTCTTTTCTTTGAAAGTAATTACCTTTTGTCCTTTCACATCACTTATACAATTATGTTTATCTTATTCTATACAGTATCCTCTTGGTAATTTAATTAACATAATTCTAAATCTGTAGATGAATTTTGCATTATAATTTTTGCCACATATAATTTTATTGATATTTAATATTTTTACAATTTTCCCTGTTTTGCAAATATTATTCTGTAGTTGTACTTATTTAAAATTTTATCCTTTTTTGTACCATATGCCACCTTTTGCCATAATGTCTCTTCATTGGTCTTTGGCCTTTTAACTATAACTACCAACAAAAAACTTCTTCCAATAGCTTTGTGTTACTTTACACACTCACAACATTCCACTTCTTTACCAGGAATAATGAGGCATGTTTCTCCATTAGTCTTTTGGAGTCATAATTGTACGTTACTCTAAATTTTGTTACCTTAGCAATTTTATTGCATTACTGTAGGGATTAAGTGTATGGTTCCTTTGATTCTGCTAACTTTTGTCTTCATTAATTCAAATAATTGTCCCATGCTTGAATTTTTTACATACTTGTTGAACATATTCATAATTTCTTGAATTATATTCCATTGTACCCACATGCCATAGTATATTCCACCATTCCTTAATCTATGGGCCCATTAATATTTTCAGTTAATCTTAGTATTTGTGAGATTTTTCTTTATCCTTTAGATTCTTTATGCATAACCAATATTTTCATTTCATTTTAAAATGATAGAACATATTGGTAACTTTTCTACACACCTCAAATTGTTTCCAAAAATAGTTGACCCTGTGCTATTCAAAATTTTCGTGAGTGACTTAGAAAACTGCATTGAGGGAATTGTTATCAAACCAATAGGTGACACAAAGTTGGGAGGGATAGATAACAGTGAATAGCAATCAGACTCCTAAAAAATATCTTGACAAGGCAAAACATGATAGTGAATATGCTAAGGTAGATTTAATAGGGAGAAACACAAAGTCTTCAACTTTAGTTAAAAAAAAAATAATTACGCAAAAATAAGGGAGATACTATCCATCCTTAGATGTGAAGAGGAGGAAGGTTTAGATCTCCCTTATCATTCACCAATTTCAGTTTTTGATACTACTCTCCACACCACCATCACCCCTAATAATACTCTGCCTCACTTGTCACATGTCTGAGAAAATTTTTTCTCATTTACATTCAGTGCCATTACTCTCTCTTGATTCCTTTCCTGCATGTGTGATTAATCTTTCTTATACTCCTTTTTATAAATTTATTTTTAGCACAGTTTATTACAGATAAAGCAATTCAAACTTTTGGTCAGGTGATACAAATTTTTAAAGTATTTACAACATGGACCACAAAAGAATTTTTTTTTAACATTAACCAACTGAGACACAGATAATATTTATGTTACTAACTTCACAAGCTCTTGACCTAACTGTCTCCACATTACTACTAAGAATTAAAGGACCCTAACTTAATGTTGTTGGTCTAAAGTCCTATGCCTAATAGCTTAATTTTAGACAGCCTCAGATGTTCCCCTACTCATCCATAATCTATAATTGAATAGATCTGGTATTAAGCTTACAAACCTTTTGACTATAGGAAATTGCCATCAATAGTAAGGATATTGCAGGGATACAATATCTCCCCAGCTTCATGTCATTTCCAGGCAGGATTAAATTATCCACTTGCATTCAGTCAGGCTTAAAGTCTGCCAGGTGTCAGTGGGGAAATTGAGTAAGGAGAATCCCACCTCAGCCCATGCTGAACAGCCACTCTCCCACCGTTCCCTTGAGATCACCTATGCAGTTCATACCAGAATCTCGTCAGCTTACTGGCATCATGTATTGGGGGGTCAGATCACCTTTCTTGCTACCCATATCTGGAGTTAGACTCAGAAGAACAGCCACTTAATAGTCCCATAGCATCTAAAAATGGCAAGTTCCAATAACTAGGTTTCACATATGATTATAGCTTCACTTTGGCAAAGATACATATTTTGAGGCAAGTCTTAAGTGGCTTACATGTCTTTCTGTACATGTTCTAGTGTCTGATTAAATGGCAATCATAAGATCAAATTTACCATTAAAACCTCGACTTTTCCATCAATGCCAAATTTTACTCGTGGTTACCTTCCTCTAGGAAATTTAGACTGAAATTCTTTTCTCTAAACTGAAGATGTCATTGATTTATTCTCAATAATTAATTCAGTCTATTGTTTTTAATGCTAATTGCTTTTACCTTACTTTGTAACATGTCCAATTTTTCTCCCCATCACTTCCCTCCCCTTGCTTCCTAATACCTTGCATTATGATTACTCCTTCCCTCAGTGTACCATCCCCTTCATCACACCCCATCCCTCTCCTATCTCCATCTTCTCTCTTTTCTTGGAGGGCAAGATAAATTTCCATACCCCTATCCCTGTAGTTCTTATTTCCTAATTACATGCAATAAAAATTCTCAACAATCGTTTCTAATACTTTGAATTCCAACTTCTCTCCCTCCCCAGCCCCACTGAGATGGGATGCAATTCAATACAGACAAAATATGTGTTGTTTTGCAAAAGACATCCATAGTAATCATGTTGTGCAATACTAATTATATTGCCCTCTGACCTGCCCTATCCCTCCTTATTTTTCCCCCCTATAATTGACCTTGTCCCTTCTCGAAAGTGTTTATTTCTAGTGACTCCCTTCTCCCATTTGCCCTCCCTTCTAACATTCCCCTCACTCCACTTGGCATCTCCTCTCCTACTTTCCTGTGGTGTATAT